>NC_064872.1:45762134-46123800 GCF_943734695.1 Anopheles maculipalpis | reverse complement strand
CTTTCTCCTAACTCCTACTCAATCTTGCTATTGCATTACTTTAATCATTACAAACCACATCGTTACCTTTTCCATACAATTACACCTAGGCTAAATCGATTGTAAATAGGCAAGCAAAGCAATATTATCCCTCCGAACTATGAAACAGATGTAACTGGATCAAACCCACGGTAATGTACGCATAGGCAGACCTATCATGCAGTTTCTTTACTTTTACTGTTTAAACAAATGATCAAAAGATTATGTATTCGATGAGATGTATCTTTGTTTGTATCTATGTATTAAAGTGCTTTAACGTTTTTAGGCATTACTTCAAATGATTGTACATAACGCTGCATAGTGTCAATTGTAAAATGAATAAAACATACAAACAAATCGCAAAATGGCTTATGTCCTTCGGAAAAAGAAAGAAAGCAACAATGTTGAGAAAGAAAAATACGTTTTACGTGATTGCTTAAGACTGGTAAGACAAAAAAGAAGCTTGATTAAGATCAAATGTAAAATAATGGTTGTTCCAAAGATTTCTTTATGTCTTTTAATGGAGACGCCTTATCCTTCATGGTCGATATTTTTGATTCCCTTACTTTCTACAATACGATATCTAAAATACCTAGCTTTTTCTTCTTGGCTTAGCATCTGCTGGTCATCTAATGGCTTCCTTCTTCTTCTTAGATTAACGACCTACTAGGTCACGCCGGCCATCAAATGGCATGCTAGACATCAACAACTCCACGAGGTTGGATAGTCAGTCTTCACTACGGGGGAACGGTCTAGATGGGATTTGAACTCCGTGTGAAGACCGCCGCCACTGTCGCCTCCACCACCGCTTACATCCTCATCCTACATCCAAAGGCGTAACATGGCTTATTGATTTCAAGTAGCTGGACAGCCTGTCCTCACTACGGTACAACGTTACGGTTAGGATTTTAAATACCTGTTTACAAACTCAAAATATGCTTCCAATGACCAATGAAATAATTTAATACTGCCTGAGGTTGGTGCAAAATTCATACTTAGTTAAGCTGAAAAACAAACAAATTCCAAGTAACCCGTCAAGTTAATGCGAAAGATCAAAGAAAAATATTAGGCAACGTACAGATAGTCCCCCCGAAGTGTGGACTGGCTATCCAACTAGGTGATATCAGTAAGACTTGTAAGTACTTTGAAAGTAGCAAAGGAAACTGTTGCTTATTTTATTATTGTTATTGTTTATTAACAAACAAGCTATTTATAATAGCTATCTAATCTAACGTGTGGCTTGCTCTTCGTTATTAGCAGCAATGATACATTTTAAATTTCATGGAATATTTAAATATCATCATGTTCAATCTATCACTCTTTCCTTAGCCCACACAGACACGCATTCCGCACGATAATGGTTTCTACCTACAAACGGTTCATCGTTTGCTAAATACGATGGTTTGCTAAAATATAACCTTACAGCTCAATGATTCCATATAGCAGTGAACAGCGGTATCGTTAGGAAATGAAAATTTCTATTTTTTTATTTTTTTTTGTATCCTCGTCAGGTTTTTGAGGCAGCTCGACAAGAGGATTTTCTCGTTGGTGATGCTGATGTGCAGTAATCCGTTGAAGGGAGGTTTTAATTCATTCTAAATTTATGTTCTCCATGCTTCATCTGAGCAGGGAAATTTGGTGCTTCGGGTAGTTTCGAATGAACGGTACAAATGAAAGTAAATTCCGCCATCCTCTCTACTCTATATATATTTATATGTTTTAGTCACTACTTTTTACACTGCAATACCATGTAAGCTATTTGCCTCAGTTTTTCAAGTTTTACTCACTATGTTTTTCACCAAAATTTTAAGTAAGCTATTTTAGACGGTTACATGCTTCTAAATGATTCACAAAAATGCTTCAGAATGATTTAAATAAGAACAAGACTTTTCAAGATGCTATATAAAATTTAACAGCTGTGGAATAAAAACTTGGGGCCGGTGGTGTAGGCGACAGCGGCACCGGTCTTCAAACGGCAGGACCGGGGTTCAAATCCCATCCGGACCGTCCCCCCGTAGTGAGGATTGACTAACCAACTACGTGGTATCGGCAGTCTAGAAAGCCATTTTGATGGCCAGCATGACCTTAGAGGTCGTTAAGCCAAGAAGAAGAAGAATAAAAGCTTTAGCTGTACTACAGTGCCTGAAAAATAAAGTGACTTGCGTTTTTTTTTAAATGATTTTTCATTAGGCCAATTTGATGCTAGGGATGCAACAAATTACCGGTGATCATGTCGCGGAAGAGGCTCTAATCAATATAATTATTGATGGTTTTGGGGATCCTATAAACACAGCTATTATCCGTTTTGCTGCCAAATCTGTAACTGAGCTCCAACAAATGCTGAAGAAATACGAGAAGATTCGTCCCCAATGCAGTTCAACAGGCAGAATACTCCATCGAAGACATCTGTTCGTCCGGTTGTAGCTGCGCCGAAAAAGAGCGACTTCGAAGTGATCCGATTCTATAACTATTCAAAAATCGGACATTACCAAGGATCCTCCCCTTCACCTCGTCGACCTGTTGGATCGTGTTTCCATTGTCATCAAATGGGACATACCTACCAGAACTGCCCTGATAGGCTAAAGAAGACATCTGTTGCTGTTAGTGAACATGGTAGAGAAATATTAGATGCTGAACAGGAGGTAAGTGTTGCATTTGATTTGGAAAATGAATAAGAGTGTCTTCCACTTTTCTGAGGCATGCGTGTAATTCTGGATCCCGAGGTCTTGGAAATTGCCAAATAACTTCTTTTGGTGCAGTAAAATGCCATATACGATTCCACAGTACGACGGTAATGCATAGCTTCATCATCTTACCGGAAGATGAAATATTTTGGCCCATAATTGTGGGTAGGGACTTACTGAAGAAACTAAATGTTCACTTGTTTTAAATTTCACGTAAATATTCCGTGAAAGCATTGCTAAATATGAGTAATAAAGGTATACGTTTTCCGGAACTACTTGTGATTTCGCGTTAACACTCATTAAACATTTTCAAAGGTGTTTCAACGGGACAGTCCGAACGTAGCACATTGAGTATTTATGACATTCCCTCAAAGGTAGTAGAAAGTCTCATTCAGGCGGAAGTTTGTGACGTGAATGAAGCTAAACAAAACAAAATTAATAATGGCTATCCTAGTGATAGTAACGAAGATTGCCGACACACGTTCGAGAAAATGTGTGCTATTGACATACAAGACACAAATCATAAACTAGACATTGGTACACACCTAAAACCAAACGAAGTCGATGCTGTCAGCTCAGTCGTAGTAGACAACTACTGTAAGATACCTGATGATGTATGTAATGTAACTGATAAAAGAAATCACTCTATGAGGATTAGTCTGATGCATGAAACTCCAATTTTTAGCAAACCGAGACGCCTCTCCATTGCTGAGCGTATTCAAGCAAGGAAAATAGTAAATGAATCTTCTTGAAAAAGGTATATTTCGTCCCAGTAGTTCCCAGGATGCCTCGCCAATTGTCTTAATTGCCGTTGATGGATTTGAAGAGTGGATTTCATCAAATTGAAATTCACGAAGCCTCAATTAAATTCACCTCTTTCGGCCCACCAGATAGTTAATTTGAATATGTAAAGATCCCATTTGGATTGCAGAATGCCCCGTCCCAATTTCAACGATTCATCAATGATATTTTGCGAAAATATATAGACAATGGACAGCTTGTAGTATATATAGACGGCATTATTATTGCATCTGTTGAATTTGAAGATCACTGGCATGCACTTAGTGTTGCTGACGGGAACAAAACCGGATGCGGAGCATCCGCCGTTGGGGGACCGATCACGCGAAGGACTGACCGAATCCGAAACTCTCGCGCAGTTTCTTGGCGTTACCAGATTTACTTGGATCAGACGGATGGGCTTATTCCTGGGTCGACCAGGCCAGTTCCTACCAATGGATCCGCGTATCTGCTGATAACGCGTTAGGACGGCGGAAGTCACCGACTTTCCTGAGGCGAAGCTGGTTAGCCTTTTTTCCTGGACTTGCCAGGAGCAGTATCTAACCGTGTCACCAAAGTTCGGCTAGCGACGATTTCCCGAATCCCGGACCGGCCGTTTGGGCGACACCAGCTCTGCCATGTCAGGCGAGTTAACCTTTTTTCCTGGTCTTGCCAGGATAAGTTTTTAACCGCGGACGAAGCACAGCCGAAGATACCTTCTCCTAATTCTTCCGACGGAGAGGGGAGACACTACTGGAGTGCAGGACCAACATCCGGAGGGAAGGCAAAGGGGAAACTTACCCGAACTTGAAAATATCTTCCAAAGACTTACAAGTTCTGTGGATTGAGTTTTCAAGTTTCGTTCTTATATACTAATTTCGATCCCTTGATCGATGTTACCAATGTGAGAAGGTATGAATTATTTTCCTTCTTTGTTTTGCTACGCTTTTCTTTTTTTTGCGCTACGTTTCGCTATGTTTAGATTTGTGGGGAATTCTTTCGATTAGCAACGTGTACGCATATCGCTTTCCTAAGGATTACATCGTTTCTTTTCGCCTATATTGATGCGGTCGCGCATCGCCTTACGCTGCGTTGACGTTATGCTTCAATGTAAACATTAGCCGCTGGAGCGATCGCGCATCGCTTATGCTGGACCGTATAGCTTCTCCGATCGTTCTGATCGTTCCTGCTCTTGTTTATGATTGTCGTCACGCGCTTATGCCGATCGGCGAGTCTAATACTAGATTGTTATTAATCAGATTTGTCGATGCGACACTTTAGCGGTATGATTTTTTTCCTTTCCCTACGTTATATTACATTGTTGTTTTTAAGGTTCCGTTACGCTCTTCTCCAATGTAGATGAATTCGAGTTAATGAATTTTTGGAAGAAAAAAATGATTCTGGTCAAAGAGATCTATACTGCATACGAAACCAGGCTTCTGAGAACATCATCAGTTCACAAAAGAAAATCCAGCCATTGAATATCAAGAAGGTGATGTCGTCGCCATTCGTAATGTAGACAATAGTCCAAATATAAACAAAAAACTGATAGTCAAATATAGATGTTTGCCAAACGATCGGGATATAATTCGCGACATCGACGGATGTCAGCAAACCCAGGTTCCTTAAGATGGGGTACTTGAGGCAGATAAATAAAAAAAAAAATGGGTTGCACGTGACGTTGACCCCTACATCAACACTTTCAGTTTGTAAAGAACGAAATTGAGGTCAATTTTAGATCAGGACAGCCGAGTTGTAGTAACCTAAAAACTGTTAGTTTGTAGTTATCTTGATTTCGATGTATATATTTACCGTAGTTTGTATTTTCCGTGGATGTCACACAAATGTCATGCTAATGTCATATAATAAAATCATTCTGTTTCGACGATTCGTTGAAGAAACTCGTGTTTTATTTGACTTATGGAAAATTACAAGTGTTATTCTTTTGGGTACCTGTTCGCGACGATAATTCTCACGCGATGCGACGCTCTACAATCGCTCAAGCAAAGCAGTTTTGTGCATCACGCACTAGAGGGCGCGTTCAGCAGTAAAAAGAATAGGCTGCGCGCTCCGCAGTGCACTGATCAGTTTGATAGTTTAGGCTGCGAACTGCCGGGGAGAAAAATAACGATATCAACAACAAAATAGTTGACAATACGGCACTGGACCGTCATATTCAATTGTAAATAACAACAAAATAGTTGGCTCTTCGATTCGTGATTTTGCAGTTAATTTTATTCTTTTATATCTTTTGGCCAAAATATTATTCAACTATCGTTTATTAGGCGACAGTAACATCAGTTTTACTGTCACATAAACACACAGTGATTAATCTGGACAGTAGCAACAGCATTTGCGTAGCTATTAGCGAATCTCTTCATCATTGTTATTGAGACAGCAATTACAATTATAAATAGTGTCAAGATGGTATTTCGTATGAATGAATATAAGGCAGCTCTTTCAGTGAACGCTCGATGGCTCTGCTATAAGCAAATGAGTTAGCGGCATTTCAAAAGAGGTTCAGAAGATACATTACAATTTTCGCAAGTTGGTCAACAACTTGTGCACATAATATCTTGGATCCTTTAATCTGCCGAACTGGTTCTCTACACCATACCATTTTCTTTGCAGTGAAAATCTCGCAGTGCTGAGCCACCTTTCTTTAACATGAAGCTCACTCTATTAGGTGGTGATTAGATGATTGAGTTAGCTCTTTCGGTAGGGTCGTGATCCACCATTAACTGCCTTCGCTTACGGATAAAAGAATGATAAACAGGCACTTTGAAATGAAATTTAAGTAATAATTTTTTTTTCCATCCTCTTTCTCAGTAGCTACCTTCGATTGTGTCGGTAGATCCACAATCTGTATATTGGTCGTAAACAATAACAATGACTGTTACACGCTGGATAGCAATTTTAAATATCTGCTGCAAGATTCATCCTATAGATGTCACATGCACAAAGGAAATCTGTGAGCTCGCGATAAATATTTCAATGCGCACACATATATTCTCAACGACAAACGTCGCTGAAAATACGCTCTGTCGCAAATGGAATGCGCCACTATCTACAGACCCTTCGATGCGATAGTGTACTTTCTTTAGATAGTCGTCGTCAGCGGAGCCAAGAGCTTGGTTGAGCGAACGAATGTAATTAAAGAAACTATATTCAGTGCTAGGTGTTAGGAATGCGACGAATTGCAGTACAGTTGGCGATCGAATAAAAGTGATTTTAGTGATCGTGTAAAAAAGTGATACAAGAATTTAGGTGAATATTTCCGGTGCTGTATGACATTGTTTGCCATCTGTTTTATATATTGGTTGTTTACAAAGCAATTAGTGGAACTAAATCAATTTATGTGTTGAGTCGTCAGAATTTGACAAAACATATACGCACTTCGGTTACACAATGGACCTCCGGGTAAGAGGTAAGTGTTGAATATAATTTGTATAAAATGATGTCAAATCTCTACAACTTGCAATAGGATTATAAAAGGGGGTGGTCACTATTGTTATTATAAACAAAAGGTTTCTTTTTTAATTCATGAGAATTATCCGCACAATCTTGATAGTAAAACATGTTATTATGTATGGCGGTGTAGGGCCGTTATACTAAAAAAATAAACAACATATTGTTATAATTCTTATTTATTCAGAGCGATGACTCGGTCTTATAAACATACTCTTTCAATTAGCTTTCATAAACATTTCGTACAATGAGCGTTCGTAGAGTTAAAGGTACCGGGCACAATCGGAACAAGATAAAACGAGGTAGAACTGCTTTAAGCAGTATAACATACTTAAAAATAATAAAAATCCACTAGAGTACGATACCGTTATCATTCTGCAGATATTTGTACAACCGGGAGTTACTTGCATCTCCCAGGCACGGGCAAGTGTAGAATATTTGACAAAGATACCGTTGTGATTTATTCAATATTGACTCAGTGATGAAATGTTGCATTGTAGAGCAAGTGTGATCGTAATTTTACCGTACTGGAAAAGACGGAAAATATCTCGACATGTTTTACGAAACCTTACCTCGTGACAGCATTACTGTGCAGCAATTGTGTATTCAAAACTGCTTGAACGCGTTGTTTTGGGCTGAAAATTATTATTCTCTTGGACATTAGGAACGAAGCCTATGTTTGGAACGCGTCTCAACTGAATCATGAAGAAAAATGGAAATAATTTTTTTTTATTAACTCCTTATAGAATGCATTATACCTTAATGCAGAATAAAAACATTGTTACACATATCTGAAAAGTGAAAACGATTGTCTCTTAATCGAATTTAACAAAACACGTATTAAACATATTGAATTGTATAAAACATATTTTCATAAAATTGCTTGGTTCGTGAAATGAAGCACTCGTAAGAATTAAACTGTGGTAAATATTTTGTTTAATTTTAAAACAAATTCCTCAATACTACAGAGTGAAGAAGAGTTGCTGTTTGTTCGTATAGAAGCCCACCAATTTATGGCTAGCAACGTGTACAGTAAAGAAACAACAGAGATCTAAAGAGCAATAGTATCAAAACTGAGCACGTTGGGCCCTTTTTTCAACTTGTTTTACACCAAACAGAGGATCGCGTTGATCACATCTTCTCACACACAAACCGCTTTGACAGAGTCAGAGAATACACACTCTCTCGATTTAAGCCAACGGAGCATGCGGAGCGTGCGAATGATATGATACCGACTACAACCTATTTCTTCATCTGTGTCGTGCCACTAGTGTTGTTTTTCTCTTCCATTCGAACAGACCAGTAATTTAATCAGTATCGAGTAGAGTAACGCTACTTGTGTACTATTTTAGGCAAACAAAGAGGAATAACATATTATGGATAATATGAGTGAGTGTATAGCAATAATTCGGACGATATCTGTTAAGTATAGCTTAAGTGTGCCACTAAAAAGAAGGAAATTCCAATACGCAGTACAGGTGTAAGGGGCAGCAAGGAGTAGAACGCAGTAGTTATATTCCCCGGGTTTCTTTGTGCTCAACAGTGTATAGTAAACAGGCGAAAATGCGTTTTAGAATATGTACTCGATCAACTCTCATGTGTGTGAGATGAGCGTAGAGCGTTGAATATTCAACGAAATGTTAAAATGTGCTTGCACTGTAATATTTCAGTTATATTGTTGACCGGTCACAATGTCAGACAGGTTTATGCAAATTCAACCTGCGAAATAAACAGCCACATTAACGAACAGTCGCGAAAAGTAGGATGCCTTATTGACAACTGGCTCTATTTGCAGAAGCAGACGAAAAACAGCATTCTGTTTGTGGTTGTTATGCTCTAACTATGGCACAGGTTCTCGGTCACTGAAGCTGTGTACTGCACTACATACTACATGAGTCTGCAGTGAATGGCAAGTTGAATGCCACAGTATCAACGAAAGTGCGGAATGCACGCTAAGTAATGCAACGGCGATGGTTTGCTCTGGTGCGCTGACGATGGTGAGACGATTGACCAACGCTGAATTGTGTGTTGGCTTTGTCTTGTGTCTAGCGTATGTGTCACAACCAAATAAAAACAAACGTTCGTCTACGAAATGCATCCGTGGCAAGCGTATTGAACCGGTTTTTCATTTGATTGAGAGATCCCATACATTCCCGCTTGGTGGAGGTCACTGTCGAGCTGATTGTGTAGTAAAATAATCCGATGTGAGTTCAGACTGTGTCCTAGACCTGCCGCATGTCGTTAATCGAGCGCCGATTTTAACACAAGCAGTTTGATAACCGACGATCTGTATAGACATATTGTTTTAACGGATAATAGGTACTAACCTACAAAACAATCCTACATTATCCTGGCTTTTTTGTTTAAGCGAAAGCTATTACGTGTAAGATTGTGATGCGTTTTTGTAGGTTTTCATAGCGTGTAACGTGTAAAACACTATACATACATTAAAATTCAAAACCGAACGGTGCCACCAACGGCGAAACTACTGCAGCGGAATATAGCTGGGTGACAAACGCCGCACATGTAATGTTCCGGTCTAAGGTGGTACCGGTTCCGCTAAAGTTCACGGTCAGCTGAAACAGACAAGATCGGTAGACGTGGTGTGGGTTGGTATGGAAAACGCATTGGCAAACAATTTGTGTACCGTACACTACACTAAATTGTGTTCACCTCCAGCCGAACCCAAACATACTAATTACTTTCGAGAGCGAATCTATTAACCCTTACGCGAGCTTGCATGTGAAGCCACACGTACCTTTTCCTCTCCAATGTCTGCCAGAGAAACATATGTTTCAAACTCCATTTCATCAACTAGCATGGTCGATCTGTAGCCTAGTGCGACCAAAATTCGGCACTACCTTTATGAAAATGTCATATCTCGTGTCTTCACTAACACAACCACCTGACCATTCTACTACCAACCCACTAACAACATCACACTCTTGCTAATGACCGTTACCATGACGATGACCACGAAACAGCAGACCGGTTTGCTCAACGATCTACGCGATCCCCGTACCCGTGTGTATGGAGCGCTGCAGCAGCTAGTGGTCGGTAAACAAAACGTGTTCGTATTTGTTTTCCTATACATTATACTCAGCGGCGTTTCAAGTTCATGCTCTCAGACACAATCAGCGCTCGGTAGCTATTGAACACACGGCGTTCCGGGCATAGACGTTTACCGGTATGATCGAAAACGCAACACAACTTCTTTAGTTTCATTGCTGACTAGTCGAGTGCGTACGACACCCGCGAGTCTCACGTATACCAGGTCTAGCAGTATTCGCGGGCACGTCTGTTGTGTTATGTGTCGTTTGTTGCGCCACACCGACCGATCGTTCGTTAACGTATTCCGGCAGAATAGTTAGCAAAAGAAGGTGGTTTCATTTTTCCTACTCGAATGTGGTGCTGTTAGTCATCGAATATGACGCCCGGGAGGAAATAGTTGGTTCATCTGGTGAAACTCATATCATACCGTGTCAATCACAAGCCGTTAAACTAAACTATTATAAATTCTATTGCCAACGACGAGCCAACAAGTTTTATCCAAGTAAGTGAACGCGTGTTTGTGTGTGCAACAAGCAAAAAAAAATCAATAAAATTGCCAAATAGTGTACGCGTTGAGGCCAAATAATGTGAGATAGAAAAGCGGATCTATTTTTAGATCGTGAACCATCAATGCATCGTGCCAACACTCATTTAAATAACAACTATTTTACGTACAGTCAAGTTCGGTATTACTAAAAAGTTCCGGCTCCGTGTAAGAAACACGCGTTCGTGCATTCATAAAAGAAAACTTTTGTTTGTTCTTTACAACCTTGACCAAGCGTATTCACTACACCAAAGCTGCGCCCCATTTCGTTTTAGTGTTTTATACTTGTAACTTAATATACAGCTCAATAGTTTACTGTTTCGAGGCACGAAAAGATAATTTTTTGTGTTCTTTTACGAAACAGTCAATGAAAGCTCTTTACCGAGAAAATAACAATTCGGGATGGAACGGAACCATTGTTACACAAACTGCTCGTCAGCGGAAAGTGTGGTTGTTTACCGGTGCAAATGATTATCTTTTACATTCCACTATAGCGCTGGAAGATAAATGAAATCGTGAACCAGAACACGACGATAGAATAAACCCGGAACAAATCACATTTTCTCCCATTCTTTCATGAACACGGTTTTTTTTTTTGTTTTTGCCATACAGATCGCATAACAAAACATAACGGATTCGGAAGAGTTTTAATCGGTGAATAATGCATGACGAATGCTTCCTCCTTTCGAGTATTCACCGATCCAGAAATGTTAGCAAAGTAAATTTAAAGTTTGCTCCAATTATGAATGGTTTTGGGAAGAAAATAGCTTGGGCTGGTGGGAGATGTTGGCGATAGCGGCGCCGATCTTCAAACGGCAGAACTGGGCTTCAAATCTCACCCGGACCGTCCTCCCTTAGTGAGGATTGACTATCGAAATAAGCCATTCGATGACCGGTGTGACCTTAGAAGGTCGTTAAGCCAAAAAGAGAGAAAGAGAGAGAGGGAGAGGGGGGGGCGGGAGAGGAAGCTAGAGTCAATCTAGTGTCTGGAATACCATTATTTTTCTCCATTTTTTTAAGTTTGCAATGAGGTTTTACATTATTGCATTCATCTGTTTTTTTTTTTAGAAAACAAAATTACTTATTAATCAATTAATTTCAGTAAGAAAACATAGTGTCCGGTACCTTTAAGCTGTAGAGCATTGGGTCACATCTGTTTACCGTAACTGCAAGTCGAATTCCAATCTCAAAACAGTGCTGCAGTGTAATGCAACAACTATCAATACAATCGCAAAA
The DNA here is from genome assembly GCF_943734695.1 of Anopheles maculipalpis. Lineage (NCBI taxonomy): Eukaryota > Metazoa > Arthropoda > Insecta > Diptera > Culicidae > Anopheles > Anopheles maculipalpis. Next base: position 46,112,022 of record NC_064872.1, on the reverse strand, counting down.
CAGTGTTTCTCAAAATGATATGCAGCGACGTTCTCCATTCAATTGATTGCTTTAATAGATCGGTCGCGATCCCTTCGAGTGCTTTCATATTCGACACTTGTTTCAATGACGGTGCTTCCTGTTACTTAATCGTTACACAAATTGACCGCAGTGAACGTTGAACGTTTCCAAGAAGGAATGGAACAAAAAAAAGCTTCAATGATTAGAAAATTGGGGATTTTAAAATCTCCAATAAACGCGTTAAATCTAGTTGTATAATATACACAGCCATAGTTCTAGTACATACCTGCCCTCGTCAGACACGTATGTCTAAACGCGGAAGGCTCACCAAATTCATTAGGCAAAAAGCAACAAACAAAAAAAAAAACACCCCTCCCCACGACTAGCCATGTGCTCAAGGTCATCGCGATCGTCGGCTTAGGTTTTGGGGCTGGTTTTCAACCAGCCACCCTTATTGGTTTCCGCGTGACAAAAGTTTCAATCTTCGTTTTAGAAATATAAACGATTAAACAAGGACAGTGGGTTCAGATTAGTGAGGCAGAAGTTGAAAATTGGTGCCCGATTTTATTCACTCATCTGCGTAGTCAGTCAGTTGCGATGACGGCATCGCACCACGTGTACCGTACCATCTGAGCCGAACGATATTGAACTTCAATAATCAAGGCCGCACTACGGTTTGCAGTGAGTGATCCTTTCTGGTGGAGTTAGGTTCTCGAACGTCGCGAATCACACATCCTTATGATCCATATGTCTGCAATACACCCCGACAATTAACAGCACCGTTTTGTTGATGTAAAACTGGTTTGGTTGCAGTTAGGTGGACGGGCTCTTTCACAAAACACGTTATCAATCAACGTACGTGACACATTGCTACAAACCAGTTGAGAATATGTAGCCTACGGCACCTTGTTACTGGAAACAGGCTGATTGCTCGATACAGTTACAACGTATGGTCGTGGAAATAGGAGCTTGTTACTACTACAAATATGATTCCATTCACCAGTTTGAGCCTGGGACTGGAGAAGAAGTCAAATGAAACCTATTTTTACGTCTTTACATTGAATCTTTATGCTAGTCTTTAAATATTTTTTTAAATATCTAAAACAATATGTTGCACTAGCTTATCCCGAAATGTCCGTAAAATATTAAATCATCGTACCAACAACCGTCTGGTTGTTTACTGGGACTCGTTCAAATTATATCATTTTCTTCCATTCGATCATCGCTCCATCAACTCCAGCTATCATGAAAAGACTTTCATGATAGCTGGAGTTTATTGTTAAAGGTAAAAGCGTTACATTTCAGCTTACTTTCGCTGAACACGGATTTGGTATAAATGTTAAAGTTTTATCATTAAAAAAATTAAAATTTTCTCGAGTGGTACAAATTGCAGCATATTTCAGTATGTTTGCAAGTGGCTAGTTTATGGGAACGGATAAAAATTATGAAAAACAATAATTTGCCTCAACACCAATGCTTAGCTATAGATCATATTCGAGTTTGCCATTTGATTGGTTTAATTTAAGTCCTTCGACAAGAATTGATATAAAGATATTCTTGTATATAAAGGACCTACATCACGCCGCAAGCAAAAATAAAATTCGGAAATTAGAAACAATAACGACAGACCCGGGGCGGCCCGGTGGTGTATGCGACAGCGGCGGCGGACCGTGGTATCGGCATTCTAGTAAGCCATTCGATGGTCGGCGTGCCTTAGAGGTCGTTAAGCAGAGAAGAAAAACGACAGTCCCACATAAGTCCTACACCAAATGAGTTATCAACAATTATGGCATTACGCCATGCTGAACCTCGGTCAACTTAAAGCTTGTTGATTGTTATTAGAATGTTTACTTCAATAAGAATGTTTTAAAGTTTACTGTTTTTGCTTCCTAACATACAACTAAGAACAATCCCTCATGTTGCTTTCGTTAAGGAAGATAAATTCATATTATTCTCAATGCTTTCTCTTTTGGATATTAAATTTAACGCAAGGATCTACATTCATTGTAATTTACTATTCTTTTATTTCATTTTTTTTTTTTGCAGTAATGTCCTTAGAGGAAACACGTCGTACCCAGCGACCATATCGCTACGGGATGATGTTACTATGTGTTGGCGCTTTAGTGAATTGGTTAGGATTAGCAGAAAATTATTCTGAGCCTGTGCGATACGCGGGTGTTGCTTGTATCTTAGGTAGGTTGACTTCAACATCAACTACTTTAGTTTCTAATTAATTATACATTTTTTTCCTTCTCCTCTATATTTCAACAACTTGCAAATGTGTAGCAGGTGCCTGTCTGATATGTACTGCAATGTGTTGTTGGCTACACACACCTGGCCGTTCTGGCGCAAATGGTGATGAGGTATGTTTATTGCGCTATCTATATTGCTTACTAACATCAAGTCACGATAGTAAATAATGTTTTTCATTTACCGTTTTATAGGGTGACGATCCTGTACATGTGATAAGTACAAGCGAGGAACGACGACGCGAAAAACCACCAGATTACGACACGGTGGCTGCAGCACCGCCAAGCTACGATGATGCAATCAAACTAGATCCAGCCGCTCTTTTACGATTATCAATAGCATCAAATATTACTAGCAGCAGTAATTCGAATACTAATTGTGTTACTGCTGCACATGCTAGTTCATCCCAAACACTGAACAACGGTACCAGTGTTGCAGATGTTTCAAGCAGTGATGGTAGCCAAATAGTAGATAGTTCTATGGTGTTTATCGATGAAAAAGTGTGTTCCGAGAAACCTCCTCCTTACTTAGAACAACCTACTAGCTGTGCAGCCGATGAACAAACGTCTCATCGCACAAACTAATTCAACGAAAATTCTTTAATTTCTCCTTCAAAGCAACGAACTGTCTACAATGTCCGGCAAGCTTTATCGTATTCGTACAACGGTAAAGCTTATGTCAGACACAACAATTATGGCTGTGTTCGTATTCTTAAATTGTAAGCTACCGCATCCAGTACGCGTTAAACAGAGGATTTACAAAGTTTGGACATCTGCAACGATCAGATGAGAAGCTGTACAGTATTAGCGATGCCATATTCGATACGGATGATGTTCGCAAGGAGACAAAAACTACAAGTGCAGTTAACAATTCCTAAGTTTTTTTTTTCCGGTACTCGCAAATCAAGCGTTCCGAAAGTACTTATTGCGATGCTCTTGGAATTTTAGTTACGGAACCTCACTTACATTACCAATCGTAGTTAATACGAGCGTATGAAAATAAACCAAACAATTATGGGCAACTGAACATGGATGTTATCATGGAATAATGCTGCCCTAAATATGGTCTTATTCTTGTGATAATAGTACTATAAGCAAATAAAGATAGCCGATATGATAATCTCTACTGTTTAATCGCGACGTATCACGCTGTGCACTGTCTATCATACAATATTACTTACATTGAGAGATTATGATACTCCTTAAGACGGTAATTGAAATTCATATTTCAACATCGTGATAAGCAATTCTCTATCGCGGGCATTATCCGCACCATGATTCCAGCTGGTAACAAATAGAAAAAGCTGGTCCAGCGTTTGTGAGTGTCCAATATTTTCTGCAAACCGAAAACAAAAAAGTACGGTTTAAGCATTTATAATACAAGCATGCATTTATCATACGCTTACCTGCAATATATTTGCGGAAAAGAATCTCTTTTTTGTAAGATGCTATGATTCTTTCAACTGCGTTCAAAATTTTTCGGTAGTTCCATGTGCATCCAATGGTGTCACAATCGAAAAAGAACTCTTTTAGGGATTTTACTTGATCCACACTCGTCAATGCATTTGCTTCTATATCTTCCATAATGGAAACCATTACCATAAGGTTTTTGCAGTACAGTTGCAAATTTTCCGGATAAGGATCATCTGACGATGATGGCTCTTGTTGTTGGGCGGCATTTTTCTTGATTTGTTTGATTGCGTTGCAGTATAGCGTGCCCTTGTCTACCGCTTGTATCCATTTGCGATGATACTCCACAATGGTGGATATGGATTCTTCAATTCTGAGGGACGCCACATTCCCGGGAGAGGTTGGAGTCCGTGGCGATTTCACTCTTGAAATTGGTACATTTTGCCGATCTGGTGTAGCAGACATTTTACGGTAGAAACAAAACAACCGGAATGCGCACGATGACGTTCGAAAACAATAACAACGAAATGTCAAGTTTTGCTGTAACGGTGTGTAATGCTTGGTAACGCATGTTTCAGATTTGTGCACAGTAAGTGAGGATGGTTTCAAAAAGGTCATATTTTAGCTTAATTTGTACACAATCCTTGACAAAACTGTATGCACGCTTCTTTTTCCAATAAAAAAAAATAACTCGATGATAGAGCATTATGTTCTAGTAAGTATTAAGGCAATATTAAGTGTGTTGGTTTGATTTAATTTAATTTTAATTTATTAAGCATTTGGATTAGTTTATTTTAATTGAGAATAATGAATAAGGAAAAAACATTACATTATTATTATTATTATTATTGTTATTAGTATTATTATTAATATTGCTTATTGATCGTCCGGTGGTTACGGCTTAACGAAGCAGGAGGATTACAGTTTTACAAAACTTATAAATCAAAACATATGTCATGTACAGATAATTAGTTCGTAGTAAGACGTGTGCGTAACAGATTTTTAAACGTGGAAAGAGGCATATTAAAGTCAAACATGTGCGAATTCGTATTGAATCGGCGTATCGTGGATTTTAGGGGAGCATTATCTCCATACTCCGTGAGCGAGCGCGTAACAAGTAACACTAGGTGATGTCTGGCGGATAGTCTGGGGACATTAAATCTAAGTTCTTCTAATAAATAAAGATCGTCGATAGTCCCTAAAAAAAGTCCTGCTATGAATGTGGCTTGATGCAAATATCGCCGATGTTCCAGAGACTCGAGGCCTAACAGTTGACAACGCACAGTGTATGATGGGAGGGAGGAGCTATCAGCTCATCCTGACATGAGAAAATTCCATGGTTATTCTAGTTTATTAAAGTTAAAATAAATACTTACAATAAAAAAATAAAAAGTTCATTTTAATTAAATTAATTTAATTATTCAATTATATGTTTCATCCGTTTGTCTCCCTATCTTGCAGTTCTTTTTCTGGACACAAAAGGAGGCGCAAGATACTTTTTTCCTAATATTTTTAAAGTTTCCTATATTCATTCAGTTGAAACAACTCAAAGAGTACGCTTTTGTTTAAGATGAAGGATAAGTGATGAATTCCATTTTGTTTTTGGTTAAGCTGATTGCAATGAACATAAGACTTCTATTTGAAAACATTATATCTAATTAGGTATGTTCATCTGAAAGCAATAGAGGCAGTGGCCAGGCGACAATTGGGCCGCTCTTCGAATGGGAAGACCGGGGTTGCAATCTCATCCGGTGAGCGAGGAGTCGTAGTGAGGACTGATTATCCAACTACGTGGTATCAGCAAGTCTAGTAAGCCATTGCGGTGGTCAGCGTGACCTAGTAGGACGCAAAGCAAAAAAGAAGAATATAGGTATAGCTTAAAGATTTGTGAAAAACTGTTATTTTTAATCATAAAATTCATTGTAATGTTAAAAAAAACTCGCGGACGTTTATTTTTACGACGTAAAAAAAAAAACGTAAAATATATATTCTAAAGTTGCAAGAAAGTGAAGAAAAGCAAAATTTAGCAAAGTTTCTTATACGATATGTCAATGTTATGCACAGCGGAACAGTCCACATGGGGTTTTAAAAGTTCACTAGAGAGGCTGTTACTACGAGAAAAGCTCTGGATCACCTCTTACATCAAACCATTCCCATCCATTCTTTAAACTGGTTAATTGTTTTGCATTCGTATTTTAATTTCTCAAATCCAGAAAAGTTGTGTTATTTTACGAATGAGTTAAAAAAGATTTTATTTCATAAAACTATCATCAAAATAGCGCTTAGTATATCTCCAAACCAATGTGAAATGATCAAAAGCAATACGAAATGAAATGGTTTTAAGCAATACGACGAGACCGTCCCTAAAGAATATCGTAATGCCTACTGAATAGCTGCCTATAATGAATTACTGGTTTTAGAGGACATTTGTAAATGCATAATTTATGTAAATTTTATGTATTGCATATGTATAATTAAAGTTGAAGTTGTATTATTTGCACGAGAAACTGAGCGATATATTTGTGTTAAGACATAGCACAATTAAAAGTTTTCATTCGATCGAATCGAATGGTAGTTTTGTTTATGGTAGTGCTAATTTTTCACTTCAGAGAACTGTACATTTAATAGGCAAGTCAGGGGACTCGCGGACCAGAGGGCCTCGCCGACCAGGGATGCCTCGCGGACCAGAGGGCCTCGTCGATCATGAGGGGCCTCCTCGACCAAGGAGGTCCAAGTTGACCAGGAGGAGCCTCGCCGGAGAGAAGATCTTCACCGAGCAGTGGGCTTCATTGGTTAGGGAACCTCCTATGGAAGGGAAAAATAATAAATAATATTTGGTCACGCGCCAAAAAACTTCGCAACGAGAATTTAAAAAAATGGACACTCTTCAAAAAAACCTCGAGACGAGAACAAAAATATTTGGGCACACGGTAAAAAACTTCGGGACGAGAACAAAATTATATGGGCACACGACAAAAAACCATAGAAAAGAAGTTAAAAAAAGGAAATCAAGAATTGTTGGGATACCGTGTAAATCTTTTATTGGTAAAAGTTTTTATTATATTTTTTTGTGTAAAGTTTAAGGTTGGATTAGTCCTCAAAAAATGAATTATTACTTTTGTGCAAGACTCGATGGTAATTTTTCATACATTCTACTTGTGTCTTGTAAACTACATAACAATAAAATAAATAGAATTTACAACTCTACTTTAGCACTTTCCTAGCTCACCGAAGAGTGATATACCCAGTGATGACTTATCGTGGTTGGGTGTGTTCGGTTGCCATATTTAAGAAAGACACACATCCTACATTGGCGGGCTGCGAAGCTACAAACCAACTGATGGTACTTAATCGTTAAGAAAGAGAAGCCCTTAGCGTCAAAATTGATACTTTTTCTTTTCTGGCATTTTTCCATATTCCCTTCGGTGTGGCAAGAAAAGATTCCGACCGTTTCTGTTGCTGAAGCTTCAAAACGGCACACGCATTTTGCAACCATATTTTCTAGGTAGCTTCTTGACGTTTTAGCTCATTCATTTAAGGCATTAGCACCGCACGTTGCTATCACAATAATCAGAAGCGACAACATCGTGAAGCGTATTACTTATCAGCTATTTAACATCAGTTCATGAAACGCTCTCCGTCAACGTTCGGTCGCACCCGTCCTAACGCATCGCTTGATGTTTAGTCAATAGGAAAGGTAGCTTGAGGTGATGTTTAGCTTTCGTGCGCGGCGAATCGGTTTCGATCGAAGGACATTGTAAAGATTTCAGTCGCTGCCAAGACTAAGGGTTCTTTATTTTTAATCCTTCTCTGTAACCATCCCGTCAGCCATCATCAGTGACATTGCGCTTCGTGCCGCTTTCACACCGCCAGTGTTTGCCTTGTCCTATGTAATGGTACTGGTTCGACCCTTCGTGTCTTCGTTTTTGTGATGTGATATAGTAAGCACATCCCCGCCCCTACATTGCCCTACTGGGCAGATGGGAGATCGGGAATGAATATGCCATGAACGGGTCGTTTACGGGGTTGCATGGGTTGGGGCCCGTGTTGTGAGTTTAGCTTGACGGAGTGTAAAATAAATTAAAGCCCCCGACTACCTTCGGTCCGGCCGCAGCAAACCACCGACAGGATCAAAGAGCTCAGCATGAAATCGGGAGGTTAAATGGTTTCCCTGCGGAGCTTGTCGTGGAATGTACTTCCCAGCCTTTTCTGCCGGGTTATAGGAAGGCAATCGGGATTGACGAATTAAGTGCGTGGCAGGTAGGAGTGATGTTTTGGGATGAACGACAAAATGGATTCCTTTGATTTCGTTTAATTGGACCATGAAAATCGCGGTGACCCTTGTAAACTATAGCTACTATAATAGTCATTTGTATGGCGTACGGAAGCAATATGTAGGGTTTATCAGCTGACCTTTTTTTTCTCAATATTTGAATGAAAGAAACCCAAACAAAACCACAATAATAAAGCATTGGACGGGCAAACGTAGAAGGGTAAAATCCCTTAATCTGCAGTTTTAGAAGCCGTTATCAATTGCATAGTTCATCGAAAGTATTTGCTCTAGTCTCTGTTTACGAAGATAAAGTTTAAACTATCTGTTATGCGTGTAGCTTTATTTAATCTTTTCAAGTGCACTTTATGCTGCAAAATACTTTAAAATATAGCTTTGTTCATGAAAGTCGTTTCATTTCAAAGTCATACACTTTTGCTAACACATGGCGCAATTTTGTACAGAAGCGAGGTTATCTGTAGTTTTGTGTATTGTTTTTAGCAGCGTGCTTCCTATCAAGTCCGGAGCACCATCAAACCGAATAGTTGGAGGCCATGTAGCAACCATCGAATCATACCCATATCAAGTTTCCGTACAAGAATTGAGTGTTCATGTTTGCGGTGGTTCAATAATTACCGATCGATGGATATTAACAGCGGGACACTGTGTAGAGTGAGTGTACGGAATGAATTTATAGATTTTATATTAACACACCCGTGGCCGTATATTAACCGTTGCCACTACTAATTCACCGATTCACTACTCCTTTTTGTTACAGTGATACGATTCCGCGGTATATGAATGTACGCGTTGGATCTGCATTTTACAATGAGAATGGTACTGTGTACGGTGTCGAGATGGCCATTCCGCATCCCAACCATGTGCCATACAGCTGGATAATGGACTTCGCCTTGCTCCAGTTGAACGAGTCGTTAGTATTTTCGACTTTCGTCCAACCTGTCGCTCTGGCGTCTCATCGGAATGATCAGCTGTACGATCGCGATTGTGTAGTAACTGGTTGGGGTCGCACTTTAAATGAGGAAGAAAGCTTTGACCAGCTGCGTGCAGTCGAGATTCCGTTGGTTTCACGAGAACTTTGCAATGTTACTTACGAAGGAAAGATTGATAAGTCGATGATATGTGCGGGTGATTATATTACTGGCGGCAAAGGTAGCTGCGCGTATGATTCCGGTGGCCCATTGGTTTGTGCTGGTGTGCAGGTTGGTATCGTCTCGTGGGGTAAGGGCTGCGCCCTTGTTGGATATCCAGAGGTATACAGTAACGTTTTGTATGTGGAAGAGTGGATTGATAGAGTAATAAAAGCATTATAAGAATGAAGCTTACCAACTATCATCAATGTACCTGTATTAATTTATTGTCATTCAAGCTCCTTTGACACTTAAACCTCGGGATTATTTCAACAACAATAACCGAGCAACGATACCATTATGCCACGAGCAAACCCAACTAAATCAATTTGTTACTTGTTCAACATAAATTAAATTGAAAAAGTTGTCTTTTTTTTTACTAATAATTGACAAATATTAAGTGCGCTAATAAATAACGGCCGTTTTTTTTCATAAGTTTATTTTTACTCGTGGCATTTTTATTTATAGAAATTGGGTCAATCAAAATATTGGCGATTGTTATTTTTTACTTTCTTCCACTTTTCGGGTAAATTGCGGATTTTTCTTCGGAAAAAAAGATACGTTTTTCGACGCAATCCAGGAATCCAATCAATTCTTGATCTGTTCAAAGGAGGAGAACTGCTGGTTAGCCAGTTCATGTGCCATGGATCGGAACAGATGGAAATCCGATGGTGTCAGATCCGGTGAATACGGCGGGTGTGGTAAAACATTCCATATAAGGGTATTAGGGTAGTTTTTCACAGGTTGCGCAATATGTGGCCGAGCATTGTCATGCAGCAGAATAACTTTGTCGTGGCGTGATGAGTATTCTGGCCGTTTTTCACGCAGTGCTCGGCTTGAACTCGTCAATTGTTTCCGGCCGAACTCATCAATTGTTTATTTTTAACTCATCAATTGTTTGATTTTTCTCCCGGTTTCAGAAGTTCGCAGTAGATGACGCCGAGCTGGTCCCACCAAATATTCAGCATAACTTTCGAGCCGAGTGGATGATGTTGGGGTATGACCGCGGGATCCCTATGTTTTTTTGCGCTTTGGATTGCGCAACTTCTCGTCTCCCGTCACAATTCTGTGCAGGAACCCTTTTCTGTTGTGCCGCTGGACCAACAATTCACATATGAAGAGTCAGCGTTCGATGTTCCGCGGCTTCAACTCGTGTGGTATCCATTAGCCCTCCTTCTGTATCATTCCCAACGCGTTCAGCCGTAATGATATGGCCTGACGAGTTACACCAAGCACAGCTGCAAGCTCTTCATGCGTTTGGCAGTGATTATCCTCCAGTAAAGCCGTCAATTCTTCGTCGGCGAACGTTTTGGGACTTCCTTCACGTTGAGCATTCTCCACGGCGAAATCACCGCTTCGAAAGCTTCGAAACCAATCCCGACACTTTGTTTCGCTTTGAGAAGCATCGCAGCATTAAACACCCGAAAGCTCTCAATGCGCTTCGGCTGCCGTTTTCTTCGCTCGAAACAAAAACAGCAACACCTCCCGCATTTGGCGCTTTTCCGGCTCAAAATCAGACATTTTCAAGAACTAGGAACTTTTCACTAATCACTAATCTGTGTACACAGTTTCATTATGTCATTCTTGAACTTAATTTATGACGTTTGTAAACATCGAAATCATAAAAGACGTAACACTTACGCTGAGTACTACTTATGGCAAGCCTGATTTCATCTCATAATGCAGGCCTAGATCGACAAAGAGTTTTTGATTTATAAGAATAAAACGAAATAAAAAAGCAATACGTTCAGGCCGTCCGTCAGGAATAAAATAAGAAACAAAGGAGGAATGTAATGATAAACAACAACACGTTTGTAGTAATAGGAAATAAATGAAAACAACGATCGAAAATTTATGGCGTAAACATTCAGAAACTGAACCGAAACTGAACTGGAACTGAATGAATCTTAGCGTTCCTGGCAAACTTATTGTCAAATTTGTGATGATCGTTACAATTTATCTTTAACTTTATTTTATCAGCCAAGCTTTTCATAAAAAATTGATAGATATTTTAGAAATAAAAAAAAAAGCAGAAGCATTCAGCATTTTCTACTTGGGCTTTCAATAAAAAATAATGCTCTCTCTTTATTGTTCGTGATTTGTTCGCTTGCTGACATAATATTCTGGACATTTTGAAAGAATTACCAAACAGCGGTCTCCAGCCCAGCAAGCTGCAAGTAGTTTTCGTACAGGAAACTTATACCTGGAGGCGCTCAGTACTTTACTATCAGCACAGTATTATCAAATCAATGCTAGCCCGGACCATTTTTTTGTACAGTGTAGCTATTGACGATTTATTCAGACAACTACCAAAACTTATTTTGGACATCATTGTGCTGCATGAAATGTGAATGTATGGTTGTCTTATGGGGTAAGTAGTTACAATAAAATTATTAAAGCATAGAACACGTTGATTAGATGCGATTATCCGCTTAATAAAGAACCCTAGTTAGCTTACAACAACTGCTAATTTTATAGCCGCTAGTCAAAATGATTTGCAATTTCGTACCGCGTTACGCTACATGACAAGGAAAACGCAAAGCCCTCAACGCTAACACCAGAAACGAGCATAAATGGCTAACAAAACCGTTTCGGCACAGGAACCGGAAGCTGCGTTGGATTGGATTGAATACAAAAGGGCGGTACATGGTGATGTCTGGTCGTATTTTTCGAATCATGCAACCAAACTAGACCCTTCCGGTCGTTTGTGTTAATGTACATGAGCCGTCATGTTCTGTCGCGCACTGTGCTGTTGCGTGTTCGACAACATCATTCAGGTCAGATCCTTGTATTGTCATGTCAAGCGATCGGAAACATGCATTGGTAGTGTCATAAACTATTTTACCTCAACTACAACTTGCAATCAGCAATAGCGGACAGCAATAGCAAACGATGGTGATCCATATTTTTGGCATTTAATTTTATGGTTTGATATGTTTGAATAAGGTTCACGAATACGTTTATCTTTTTACACAATTTTTTCCCAACTCCTACTTTTAGGGGCAGCCCGGTTGGCAGGACCGGGGTTCAATTCTCATCCGTAGTGAGGTATGACCATCCAACTACGTGGTATCGGTTCGATTCGATGAATGGCGTGACCTATAGAAGGTGGTCGTTAAGTAAAGAAAAATCCCTTCTTTCATTGCGCTTGTGTGTATGTGTGTGTGTGTGTGTGTGTCAAATTAACAACTTCCAGACCATTTTTGCACTAATTTTTTTTTTTCGTTTCAAAATAATGCAAGAAAACGAAATTTAATTTTGCCCTTTTTCACATTGTGCAAGCCATTCTTCAAACAGGGGGAGAAAAAAAGGTTAAACTTCATACAAACGAACTTTTTAACCTTCGCACTGAACACACTTTGGCTGCATACTTCTTCTTCAGTTCAGGATATTGTTTAGTGCTATAAATCAAGGATGAACCTGGGATCCTTTTTTGGCCCGGTCCCGAAAGCCAACGCACGGTGCGATCCTTCCGATGTGGGAACATTTTCATGGGGTTGAATCTATTTTATGGGCAGTTTGAAGAGGGCAAAAGTTTAGAAATGTTTCATATACTTGGCGTGATACCGGTGGCCATTGCGCAATGTTCGAAATCAGATCGATGGAAATGGGTACGGGCAGTCAATTCGCAAAACCAAAGCGTGACAAGCGTGACTTCCGACGCTTCTTGCTAGGTGTTTTACCTGGTTCACCTCAATGTTTACCATTATGCAAATTGTCAGAGAACTTATTCCGACCAGCAATCCAATAGTTCGAATAGTCCGCAACACGAATGACCCCGCAGACACACTGCTCACGGGTGAAGAGCGTACAAGGATTTAGATTTCAGCAGCCAGAATGCCTGTTTTCTGTGCCGAGCGGTGATTTGGGTGGGGGAAAATGCTACGAACGAATATGCAAATGGAAACTATAAATTCAATTCCGGTAAACGATCTTTCACTTTGTGAGAATTTAGATTTTAAATGGCTTAACGAAGGACAATAATCAGTTTTGATGGGTTTCGATCGAGTTGTTTAATGTTTGTTTTATTGAGAGGCCGGCGGTTGGTTTTGATATATTTTACACCTTGATAAGTATGTCATTGACTCTGGCAAACCTGTGTTATATGTTTAGAAAACATTAGGTGATATGATAACGATGAACAAACACACAGATTTCAGTGCAAGCAATGTAAACTATGCGTATACAATTCTAACCGATAGTATCCAAGGACAAGGTCTCGAGCCAAACAGTGCGCTATCGTCCACCGCCCAGGCGATGCGATCGAAATAAGAAAATGTGATGAAGCAAACGGCAAGCAATCAATTATTCACGACGAGTTGTGGATTATGGAACCAGGAAGCATAAAAAATGTATGCCTTTCAAGAAGTCTGACTGACAGGACAGGACAGGGGTTTACCATTCTCGTATAATCCTTGCACACAATCGTAAGTATTGCCAGTGTGTAGTTTTGTAAGAGATTGAAAGATGCCGTGCACATGTGTGTAGGTGAGTCTGTATTTGTATATGTATGCATCCACACACTATCATCGCTCTGCACACCTCGCTGGTGTGTACTATCAATGTACACATTTTCGCATCTCTCTTCCTTTTTTTTTTGGAAACATTTTCTTCACCTGGGGCGGTGGTGAGTCAACAAATGACACGGCTTGGTAACTTTCGTCTGTCGTGAGTTTTGCGATTACTTACAGGTCGTGGAATTGGGGTCGTGAGTCAAGCGGTTACAGTGTTGTTTTTTTTTCCAGCACCGCAAAGTTTCCGAAGCACTGGTCAGAAACGAGAAAGAAATCAAGAATGGCGTTCGAAGTTATTGAAAAACAGCATATTTTTGACCATGTTTATGGTTTACTGTTTGGTAGGTGCTTAATAGTTGTGGTAGTTGGGGTATTTTACTTGAAAATGTCCTATAGGAAAAGTAAATGATTCTTTTCCTGCAAGAATCACGGTCAGCAAAGCAAGCTGTGGCTAGCTTTAACCATCCCGCCATCGGTTGTTTGAGGTTTGAAGCAAAACAATAGAAAGCAAGGATATTTTTACCCAAATTCATATCACCTTCACACAAATCGAAACTATCCTTTCATCTGTTGGTTCGGGAGACGGTGGTCGTACCGAATGCGCAGAATCGATTCCACTCGTATTTATCATTCCCAGCCACTGAGCACAGAGAATTGGAAGGACCAAAAAGATAACATCCTCAGCCCCATAGAGCAGGAGCAAAATACCGAACGAGAGAGCGAAAGAGAGAGAGAGAAAGAGAGAGAGAGAGTTTGTGTGTACAAAAACACCACAGCTGCGTAGAGAGGAAGAGAAGTTGGGCAAAACAAAAATCCCTCAGCAATCGTGCACCCCATCATCCGAAATACCTATGGATAGGTAAACGCGCGTTGCCCAGACGCAGCCACAAGGATAAATGCACAAAAACTTCCATCGGCGTAGGGATGGATCTTTTCTACGTATGGGGCGAGCACCCCATTCGACGAGAGCCGAGAGAAGCTTGTTTGTATTTGCTCTGGTCGGAACTCGATGTGGATCCTTCAGCGGGCGCTTTTCTCTGTGTACTTGGATTCCGAAGTTGGGTCTGACTGACTGGTAGTGGTAGCATTTTTCACGTTCAGTATTCGCACATTTAGTCGAGTACGGTGAGTAGCTTGGAATGCACGGGACGGCTCGTCGCTGCTGCCATTTGCAGCACGTCACGCGATTGTTACCGGTACGGAGTTTTCACGCTGACAGTTAAATGGAACGTTAAATTCGATCACCATCACTGAAGTGGCTGAATTGGTGCGGCAACGGAACGACGCTGTGGTGCTTTTCGGCTAAAGAAATCTTTTTTTTTTCGGTTCGTTGTGTTGCGAGCATCGGCGGCAGTGATTTGACGCTAAACCAGCCCAAGGAAGTGTTTGGAGAGGCAAATAAAATTATTCGATTACGATCAATTTGAATACGAATTTTGCAAAATTTGCTACTCACTGTGGTGACCAATGGTTAGCGATGAAATAATTGCAATCGATTGCGGCAAATTATGGAGGGAAATGAAGTGAATGAAAACCGGTGTGCTCTTAAACGAGCAGCAGTGTGGTATGAGAAAATGAGCAAAATAATTCATACACAACTGGAAAAGAAAAACATCGACAAAGGAAACCCGCGGAAACCCACCAAAAAGGAAGTAAAGTGGACGTGAATGGGCCCAAATCTATCCCGCGAACGAAACGACAAAACATCCGAAACAGCATCCTCAGCAAGGAATAAAATGGGTCGTGAAAGCGGTCCCGGCGGAAATTGTGAAGCTGGCAAACGGCAAATGCAAAAAGTGATTAGCAAAGGTTCCTCCAAGGAGGCGCGCATTTTCGAGAGCCCATTCTTTATCAGTGCGTTTCACATTGGGAAAGAAACAAGAAGCAAGAAAAAAAAAACGAGCAAACCTTCAAAGCAAGGCACAATTTTGACCGGGCCATCCGGCATTGTTTGCAGTGCCAAGCTTTCACGGGGGAAGGGGGGGGGGGAGTGTTTTATTCTTATGTATGTGTAGGTGTGTGTGTGCGTGGGCGAACGAGTGTTTATGTTGGAGGGAGTAATAGGAAGTGAAATTTGATTAATTGAGTGTGATTTTCTTTTAGTTCGGTGGTTCTAATGCTCCAAAGCATACAATTTCTACTTTTCGGACCATTTCCGGCGCGGATGGTTTGAAAGGTTTGTTTTTCTTCCGAAATGCCCCAAATGAGCAAAGGTGTGATAACGAGTGGATTTTTGCTGAAGTGATTTCAGGTACCTGGCAGACGTCTACCGGTAGGAGCAGGGGTGAACGAAAATGACTAGCGCATATTAAGTTGAATCACGAGGAAAAGGCTCGTCATTCATGGAAGTTGTCCCGGAAATGGGTCAGTCCGACTGGTGGAACCAATGAAATCGACCGCATCATGGAAAAAATGTGTAGATTGTATAGTATGGCGTTAAAGGGAAGGGAAAAGCATAACTTAATGTAATGTTTGCAAGGAGTCATATTCAAATTTTCTCCAAACAATTTGGATATCCGCAGTTTACGACCATTGGTCTACGTAATGCAAATGAAAGTGTGTTGTTGGTTTAACATAAAATTTATGTTTCTTTTAGTTCATATAGAGAAAATGTAAACAAAATCAGCCAAAGTGTTTAGTGTCCCGGTTTGTGTTTTAAGAGTGAATTACGAAATCGCTTACCCGCTTGATTGGCTGCGGAAGTGAAAAGAAAAAGTGAAAATCATCTTCTAATTTGTGTAACAACGCAACAATGCTGAGTCGACATCAAATGAAAAGTGTTTCTGTACAGTGAAGGATACGAAACAGGCCAAATCTCACCAAAAATACTTCACCGATTGATGGCCTGAGCCTGAGCGAAACAAATTGTTGTATGATTAAATAATTAATGTCCAATGGAAGATTGGCCCGATATCCAGGCGTAAGGGTGAACGGTTCATCTGCCTGGAAGGTTGAATTATGTTTACTGTCTAATAGTAAACCAAAGTAGCACTATTGCAATCGACCAGAAGATACTGTGCTTAGAAAACGATGAGAAAGGTTCGTCCACGATCATCCTACCGTTGTTGGTTGATGCTATTGCAAAATGGAAAACTTGCCGACGGCATCGTCAAATGGACTTTCAACAAGTTCGTCATTGTTGGTTTGCTGTTCCTTCTGATGCTTCACACTACCGAAGGTAATTTCAATACCCAATATAAAGAATTTAACACAACGCCTATAAAAATTGTAAAACTTTATTATTTACGTTTGCAAAAAAAAAAAATCACTTAAGCGTTCAATTAACTTTCCACGTTGTAAAATATCTACCGCCGCTATTAAAAATAATTATGAGAAAACAGACGGTTTGTAATACAGTGCATAACAGAACAAAAAGACCACTTGTTTTTTTTAATCAACTAGAAAAGTCGAAGAGATGGATAAAATTGATGTTCTAATTCTTTTATTTTTGCATATTTTTACGCATACTATCACACTTTTTTGCTGGATTGAAAATTGTTTCAAATATCACAATTATAAAGCCGCTTACGAAAGTTAATTATTTGCTATGTAAATAATCATTTTTGAATTCGGTTAAAGATAAAGATTGTAAAAGGCTCCCGAATAATGGAAAACAATTTAAAACATTTTTTTTAATGATTAATGAGCCCTGCAATTGTTTGAGTTTTTATGAAAAATTTCGTATTTTGTTGTGCTTATCTGTTTGTCCAATTTTCTTGAAATAAAAAACCGCAAAACTGAAACGTTCAGAAAATATACATTTGAGCCTTTTTCATGTATATATTGCTGGGCTTGAAATGAGGGAGAAAAGGGCCTTTTTCAGATGTAAATTGCTTCAAGCGTCGTGAGTTTAAAAACGTGAAAACCAAGCATAAAAATAATCAAAATATAATGACATAATGAAGAATATTAGGCAATATCAAAAATTTTCTTCTTATTTTATTATCTACAACTTTGCAGAACATTACTTTTGACTATCTGTTCAACTTTTCCAGTTGTTCTCAAAAAACTAGTTGCCATATTGTTCTGTTACGCACTGTTTGTTGGATAAATCGTACTGTGTAGTATAACACTTACTTACTTATCTGGCGCTACAACCGCTTTACGGTATTGGCCTGGCACAGCAGAGTCCGGAACCGCTCACGGTCCCCTGCCGTCGTCCGCCAATCCGTTATCCCGGCCTTGATGGCGGATGATTCCACGCCATCCTCCCACCTCAATCTGGGCCTACCACGCCTCCTCTGTCCGAGTGGACGGCCTAAAAGGATTTTCTGAGCTGGGTCGTCAGGTACCATGCGTATCAGATGGCCAGTCCATCGGAGCCTGGCGAGCCTAATCCGCTGCACGACGGGGAGGTCGTCACACAGTTCCTTCTGATCCTTCTGAGCATCTTCCTCTCGAACGTGGTTAAGAGGGCTTCGTCTGTTTTGAGTACTATTTGAGTACTGGGACTATAGAGGTATGATACAGTCCCAGCTTCGACCGTCGCGACAGGTTTTTTCGCGGATTTGGTCGCCTGCTTGATCCTTTAGTAGGCCTCTGCTACCTAGGAGAGCCGCAGACCAATGATGTTCATATCATCAGCGTATGCCAGCATCTGGGTTGAATTATTCTTCTATGGTTCCCGAAGTCTCCACCTCCGAGTCACGGATGGCCGTCTCTAGCGCCAAGTTGAATAGGAGACAGGCGACCCTATCTCCCTGACGCAGGCCTTTGGTAGTAGGAAATTCTAAAAAGCCTGATCAGTTTGGCCGGGATTCCAAAAGAGCTCATAGCCTCGTAGAGTTTTACCGTGGCTATGCTATCATATGCGGCCTATAAATCTCTTGAAGAGATGGCACGTGTTCAACTGATGTTCAGCCATCGTCTCCAAGATTTGCCGCATGGTGAAGATCTTTTCACTGGTAGATTAAGTGTAGTATAATATAACAACCAAAATCAAATCTTTATATAAATTCGTCAATGTTACACATTGTTTTCTTCGGCAAAGCCGGAACACAACACAACAACAAATTATGATCAAACTCCGCTGTCTGCTGTCTGTAGTGATAAAATTAGTTGAAGTTGAAGTTAAACATTATTTATAATTCGATTAACAATCTACTACCTACGAACAATGTATATAGCAATACGGCATTTTCGTTCTTTATGAGTATAACTCATAAAAAAAAACAAACTCTAACTAACTCGAAAGGAACTGTTTCGAATCCCATCCGCACCTTCTTTACGTACGCTGGGATCCGGCTGCGTCAAAGAGTCAAATAAGTCAAAAATTAAGGAGAATTATGGCTTACTGCCGAACATACTGAGCAATAAAAGCCAATTCAATCTATTTGAACATAATTTGTCAGAAACGAAAAATAATTCAGCATGGAATGGTTTACGAAACGTGACAGGGTTTGAACAGTATAAATTAGCTAGAAAATACAACGATACACTAAGCTCAAATTTCGTATTTTGCATCGAAAATTATCTTTTCCATCAAAAGCCAGAATCCGGAAATGGAGCTTATCACGCACGGCGCTAGGGCTTTCATAATTTCAAATATTTCTCAACAACGATTAAGTGTGCAAATAAAGTTAATTGTGTGCGAACCATCGTGCCACGGGGGTCTATTCCCAGTTGACGCGTGTTATTGCGTATGGGCTGCAAAGCTGCTGTACGTATAGGAACGTTTTAGTCGCCTACCAAATCTGCTCCCGGGTCGAAATGAACGACTAAATGTCGGCAACAATCTTAAACTTGCCAGCCTGCCTACAGCCCTACGTCACGTATTCGCACACTCGCTTGTTTTGAAAGAGACACACGCCACGCAAAGGTGGAAGGATGTTGAAAAAAAATGGTGAAGGAAAAGGAAATTAATTCTCATGTTGCTCTGCTCAAGCCTTCAGTTATTTTAGTACAAAAAAATAAACAAATAAAACCGAAAAATGCCAAAACATCTGTCCAGATGGAAGAGAGAAAATGTTCGAAATGTTGCCTCCGGGGTGCAAAACTGACCATCAGCACAAGTGGCTCGGATGGTAACACTACCTTCTATTTGTTTTCACAAACCGTGAAGAGAGGCAGCGGAGCGGTAGAAAAATCATGTTCTGAAGAAAGGTTACGTGCCCTCATCGTCTGGTAATAATTTTTGCCACTACAAACATTGCTCCCTTCAGTTGCCCCTTAAATGGTCCACGGATTGTACCGGCAAAGGAACGTGGGAAGCTCGTGATGGAATTAATTGGGTTGGCCGTAGGGTTTTTGCTGACCTAAAACAAAAAGAAAGAAAGGAACAATGCGCGAGCTGGAACAGGACGCCACACAGCGGGCAGGGTTTAGACAAACAACCAACGCACTCAACGTAAAAGACCGGCCTGGCATGGCATGGATTCGCCCTTCTCTGCAGTAATGTCTATCCAGCTTACACTTGGCACGTTGCAATGTTAGGACATATTTTCGACTATTATGACTGTTTATGTGATAGACTTAATGTTTCCGTCTTCCGGTACGGCAGACAAACGGCGCAGTTTCAGTATCGCGATGGTGGAGGACATTGGCACAAATGGAAATGGAAGCAATAAAACATTGTCAAGCGTCAGGCAGACTTCAAGATCAGCAGGAGTCCAATACAGGATATGAGTGTAGTATACTTAAACAAAGTTTAGCAACAATGAACAATGCTCGCTCTTTCGAACACAACGCGTGCATGATGGGCGTTTGTTAGTACCCAGCGAATGAAACAAAATAATATGCAAATAGACGAAATGATGGCATAAATAAATATTTGTTTTTCTACATTGTTTGGGTCACATGCCACCATACGAAAATACAGCAAAAAGTTGCACAAACTTTAAATTTAATAAAGTGGTTCGATTCAAAAAGCTTCCTTACATAATTTCATAGCATGTGGAAAGCTGGGGTTCGAATTGAATATTCTTCACAATTCAGTGAAAAGCAATCACAGGACAGTGAACTCAACTAATGCTAGTAGAAATGTTCTCGTTCAATAATTCTTAAGAAAAAGTCCTAGCACTAGCCTGGCGTATTGTGTGAAATAAAACACACACACACACACACACACACACACACATGCAATCAGCAAACAACAGTGGGTATTGATTTTTACCTTGTGATTGCTTGATTGGTGGTGTGACGAACACTAAAGTGCTGGTGTATCGTGCGATGGCACAAAAAAAAAAAGTTTACATGCCCTGCAGGAGAAGGTCTTCGTTAAGAAAACCCAAGAGTTTCCGGACATTCGCCTACTGTTTTGATTGGGCTCCTCGGCAGTATCAAGTCTGTAGGGAACGAAAGGGGAGAAAAAAACAAAACAAGAGACGACATGCAAGTCTACTTCGCGTGCCTAATAAATGTGCCCGATACCGATAGAACAAGCTGTCTGCCGAAGAAGGCAATAGAGAAAAATTTTGGTTCACCGGGAGACCGGGGGACGGTAAGTGGTTTGAGTTAGACATCAAAACAACTTATCAGACATTGATTGACTCTAACGTTTTCTATGAAATGTTTCTAAATTTCGTCGTGTCTGATGTGTAATGATGAGTGCTGGAAGGTAGTGCGTAGGACATGACCAGCAAGGCGCGATGATTGCAGTGTGCACCCTGGTACAACCCACACGTAGGGAAACCACTATTGTGCGAATTAGTTTCATCAAAGTTTTTGTAGGGCGGCTCAATATCACAGGATCATTTATGTTTCTTTATCAATGATATTTCGGAATCGGAACTCGGCGTAAAGTTTCTTTTTAAACTAGGCACATTTGCTTTTATAGTTTTTTATTTAATTTTCTTTTCTTCCACTACTCAACGATACAGATTTTGAATCAAAAGCATCATTATATAAAAAAAAATACTATTTTTGACCAAAACCGAATCGATGTTTTCCATCAGTTCTGTCAGTTCAATGGACCACGTGAGGCTCGCTTGATGAAAGTTGATTGAAAATAATAAATCAACGAATCTTCTGTTACGTATATTTATTCTATTTATACCATATCGTCGAAGTAGGCGGTCCGGTGGTGTAGACGACAGCGACGCCGGTCTTCAAACGGCAGGACCGGGGTTCAAATCCCATCCGGACCATCCCCCCGTAGTGAGGACTGACTAACCAACTACGTGGTATCAGCAGTCCAGTAGGCCTTTAAATGTTCGGCGTGACTTAGAAGGTCGTTAAGCCAAGAAGAAGAAGAAGAAGTCGAAGTAAATGAAGAGACAAAAAAGTCTAATGACTCAAAAATACATTCAAAGCCTTGGAACAAAAACAAGCAGCAATTGGGATAAGTTCAGCAACCTCTATGTGGACGAACTTCCGCTATCAATAAAATAATTGAATACATATTACTAATGTCTTCTTTTCCTACTTATCTATTACTTCATCTACATATATAATTTATCATTGCTTCAGCTTTTGCTTCTGGGCTTAATGGCCAGTTGATCAAGCCGGCCGTATAACGGGCTTACTTTACTTATTGATACCACGTAGCTGAAGAGTCAATCCTTAATACTGAGGAAAAGTTCGGATGAGATTTTGTACCTGGTCCCATCGTGTGATGACCGGCACCACAGCTGCCACGGACGCCGTATCGCTCTTAATCGCTGCTATTTACAACATCCTAGTTGTTTGTGATGTATTGTTTTAACCTTATTTAACTGCACATAATCGGAACGTACGAAGAGTAACAATTAGACAATTACATATTTCTATAGACTACTTGGCACTTATTCCATTTTACGCAAAAGCACCAAAGTGCAAACCACTCCATCGTTCACGCTATTGCACTTTCGAGTAGTGCACACCTTTCCTGGTAGAAGCACTGGCTGACATTTGACATGCGTTTTTTTTTTTTGTAACAAGGACTCTTATGGCGCACTGCTACTGCCAACTCCAACACAGCAGTATGCTGAAGGGATGCATACATGAGGTTGATGTTGCCTTAAAAAATATGTTCCATGAACAGAGAAGTTCAGTTTTACTCGACATTAAAATGATTTTTCAGAATCGTAAAGACTTTGAGCTTCATAGGTTTTGTTTCAGTAAATCGTCCTACAAAAGAGCAGTGCAGACCGTAGAGCGTAAATTGGTCGTAATAATGAAGGGAATGGCATGTGCACATTTGATACCATAATTTTAACTTCACGTTGCATTTGAAAAAAAGGGTAAAAGAGGGTTGATTCATTCTAACAAAGGTAATTTTCTTGTCTGTGTTATGTATTTCATAGCACGTTGTTCACTGTTCTGTTGGCGCTTTGCCTTTTAAAATAATGCGTAAGGATTATATACACTCCGAACTGTCGCTTGTTATTTGAATGGCAAACTGTTACTTAGATAAAATTAGAGTGACTAAATATTGTAGACAATGGAGATTGAAAAAAATAAAGTTGCTTTTTTTGAATGACACTTTTGAACGAATCATCATCGTCATCCTTGCAAAACAACAGTTTTTAAACAGCATCTACATATTTTAATTCTCTATTAATTCGTCTTAATATTCCAGTCCAGTGCCGTATTGTCAACACCGCTTGTGTTGAGTAAATTTTATAATCATCTTGATAAGGCATTTCCTCCTTATTCTTTGCCTTATCCCGGGCATACTCGGTTATGGTGATGATGATGGTGATGATGATGGTGATGATGATGATTATGATGATGATGATGATGATGATGATGTATTCGTGGATGATGGTCCGGTTCTATTGCGATGGCTATTGTAATGATGGTGGTTGGTTTCATCCGAATTCCGGCTATTGTGGTGTTGTGGCTGATCTATTGTTGATCATTTTGCTATGGTCTGGACTGTAACGAACAAATAAACATCGTTAAGACAGCACGAACATTTATTTGTCTGCGTACAGTGCTCTCCAGTGCACTCCAGCAATGACATTCCAAGCTCAATCTAGTCAGCGTCCAATCTAAGGATGACCGGCAATCTCTATCCCGCAGCAGCGAAAGCGACTTCACTACTCACGAGACTGAGCCCGCCAAACACCCCGAACACGATGCCAACGCTGTCAAATTCAATGTGTCAAAGCTGGACTGGAGTAGAGAACACTGCACTGTAAATAGCGCCTGCCTCCCTTTTACGGCAGAGTTGGAATCGCCCTCGAGTGCTGCTGCCCAGTCATCGGATTACCCGGGCACTACAAAAAATACACTTAAGAAATAGACAATACAACATTTAACAAAAAAAGGAATGGTGGAATACGAATAAGGATTGGAAGGATACTTGAGATGTGGAATCATAGGACAAGACCGTTGTCTCTGGCGAATCGGTAAATGATCCTCATGTAGAGGAGGTCCCTGGTAGCCAACACTTCTCTGATTTCTGTACCCGGTCGTCTGCCGATATTCTCGACTGCGCTCAACAAGGAGGGTCTTGCGGTTTTAAATTCCACGCAAGACCACAGAAGGTGATCCACATCGTGGAATCCGTCACCGCAGCCACACAATTTTGTCTGAGCCAGAGTTATACGCTGTAGATGAGCATTCAACGCAAAATGATTCGACATCAGTCGAGACATCATCCGTATGAACGCCCGGTCCACAGAGAGCCCATCGAACCAAGGCCGCAGGGACACTTGCGGAGAGATCGAGTAAAGGAAACGCCCGAGTTCATCCGCCTCCCACATGCTCTGCCAGCGAGACAGGAAAAGTTGCTGTGGAAAACGAAGGAACTCCTGGGCCGAGATAGGTCGGTCGTAAAAAGCGCCTTCTTGGACGCCTGTTTTGGCCAGTGAGTCTGCCTTCTCATTGCCGGGAATTCCACAATGAGAAGGGACCCAAATTAGCGAGATCCTATACGCCTTATCGAACATTGAACCAAGCAGTTCAATGATTTTTATGGTGAGGAAATCCTGACTCTTAACAGCCTTCGGAGATCTCAGAGTTTCAATAGCACTAAGACTATCAGTGAAGATGAAGTACTGGTCCGAAGGTCTCGCTGCTATCATGGATAGTGCGTACAAGATTGCGGCTAGCTCTGCGGTGTAAACACTACATGGCTGCCTCAACTTGAAAAATGCCTCGGTGAACTCGCTAAAAACACCGAAGCCAGTGCCCTCCTCAGAGGATGATCCATCAGTGTAGTACTGGCTTATTTGGTCTAAATAACCATACTTGTTCATGAAAATGCCCGGAACTACCCTCGGGCGAAGATCATTCGGTATGGTCTTAATTTCCTCGCGCATCGAGGAATCTGTTATTAAAATGGAACTGTAGTTCTCAGGAAGGGCAGCACGATTTAATGCCTGTGGGGCGCTAGGATGCACTTGTAGGGCAACAAAATCTTCATAAATCTTGAGGATTTTGCTCTTAGAACCTGTCTCTAGAAGCGCTTCAAAATTTTCTATTATCAAGGGATTTGATACTGAACAACGGACGTAGAAGGCGAAGCGACAGCATTTCAAAACGTAGTTTGAGCGGCATCACTCCGGTCATCACTTCTAGGGACATGTTGTGTGTGGATTTAATATTTTTTCTGTTTGTTTTTTTTTAAATTTTTAATTCAGTTGTTATTGTTATTTTCAACAAAAAAGCACTAATAATAAACTTCATTTACAACATTGCTACACTGCTTGTTGCAGTATACACGTTTTGCGATAATTAATCGTTATCGTTATAACGTTTAATTATAACGCGGCCCGGTGGTGCAAGCGACAGTGGCCCCCGGTCTTCATACGGCAGGACCGGGTTTCAAATCCCATCCGGACCGTCCCCCGTAGTGAGGACGTTATGACGTTACAATACATGAATATTTGCATTGAGCAATGTACGCAATGTAAGTCGATGATTCATGCCCTTAAAATAATCAGTTTTTATTCTTCCACACCACCTTGCACAAGACGTTTAAAGTCGTGATAAAGAACATTTTCCAAGCCTTGGCCTTCACTGGTACGTTGGAAATGTTTTATTGCATTTAATTTATCTATCTAAAAGCAGTAACTTCATAAACGCAAATAGAAAACTGATATTCTGTAGTTAGACTCTCATAATAAACGTGTTGATGCTATTGTTGCCGTGAGGAAAATTATAGCATCTACTCCTCATTTACGTTTCCTTGCCGTATGATGTCGGATACACAATCAAAAGCCAGACTCTTGCCTGTTTTTGTATGCATGTAGCAACATTTTCGGAGTGATATATAATCTCTTTGTTGAGTAGATGTGACCGAGGATGGGCGAAAAGTGAAATGAAATATACTTCCCAAAGATGATGAACGCCCTGTGCGCAACCATGTACTCTCTCAAGTATGCTGACACAGGAAATGGCAAAGGACGCAAATCCTGTCTGATGAACGCCAGCCAGCGCCAGCGGTACAGAAGGGAAATGAAACAAACAAGACTTGTTGTTTTTGATTTTCTTCTTCACTTGACGCTTGCAAAGGAGAAGAACAAAAGCGAAAAATTACGAAGCAAACAAGAAAAAATAACTTTGAAGCACGGGAAGTAAATAATTTTCACATTCAAGTGTTTGCTGCTCCAACATTCTCGCTTTCGTTTCTAAAACCTTAAATGGTGTTCATTGCAATAATATCGTACAGTTGGTATTTTAAATATTTCGTGAAAAGGATTTAGAGTTATGTAGCAGCTGTATATGAAGCTTGACGTCGTTCCGTTGTTTAAAAAACAAAAAAGAAAACATATCAGCATAAAGAATTTGCTGAATATTTTTAATTATAATCTTCCCATTCTGTTTCAGAAGACTGTTTTACCTTGTGTTTATTTCATGAATTAATAGTGAAGATTTATGTGTATTACCCGAATGATAAACATTGACTGGACAACATCATTGTTCAATCCTGAATGTGGAATACATCATTGGATGTAATAGTAGTGTTTGTATAATTCATGGAACATTTTTTTACAATCGTAATGGGTGATAAACTCGTTGGACAGCGGGTTCAACAACACTTTTTTTTTCCTCGCTATATACTAAACACTTTTGGCTGTTCCAGTGGGAATGCAACAATGTTAACAATTAATCGTATTTAAATGCAAGAGTAGGGAAAATTCGCAAAAAAAACCTACTTCATAATAAGAACAAAACAAAGTGTATTTTTGTCTCCTAATCCTAATTATTATCCAATGTTACAGACTAATTCTTAAATATAAATTATATTGCCTAAATTTTTAACTTTCTGCTTTAACGTTCTCAATAACTTTTAAAATGTTAGGTTTTAGGAACATAAGGATTGTTAGGGATCCAGGAAATTTGTAATAATCAGAGGAGAGAGGTGATTTTTTTTATTCTTCTTTACATTAGTTGTACGTTTATATTGTTATTTCTGCATCTTATGTTGTAGTTATGATTTAGTTTCCTTAAGAATTCTGCATTGGTCGGCAAACGGCGAACTCTGTGTAAAGTTCTAGTTCTGGACCAAGGTAGTACATTTAAGACAGTTTTCAAAAATTTGTTTTGAATTATTTGCAATCTAAGTTTACGAGTTTTAGCACACGAGTCCCAAACGGGAGAGGCATAGGTAATTTTGGGCCCTATTACAGCAGCATATAACAAGAGCTTATTGTCTAGATTTAACTTGGATTTTCTGTTGAGTAGGCTGTACAGACTACGAAAAACTTTTGTACATTTCATGATTGTTTTCAAATTGCGGCATGAACGACATTCTCTTGTCAAAAGTCATTCCCCGATATTTTATGATTTGTTTTCAGGGATTGTTTGCATTAGATATCTTATCTTGTCTGTCGGGCAATTTTTTATGTACATGTGAATCGGGTTAAAAAGTTAGGTTTGGATTTATTGTTGTTTATTTTAAGTTTCCATTTCTGGCAATAATTTGCATTTGAGTTAAGAGCTGAATTTAGATTATTTATAATTGTATTCGCTCTTTTACCAAATGCCGTTATGGCGACATCGTCAGCATAGAGATATTGCTTACAATATTTCATTTATGGGACATCGGAAATGTATATGTTAAATAATAGCGGAGAAATAATGCTTCCTTGTGGTACCCCGGCACAAGGAATGTTGTTTCTATTAGTATTGAAGCTTCTTATTATATGTATTAAACAGTTGGGGAAACGTAGTTCGATAAGTTTCGCAATTAGACCATTAAACCATATAGTATCGAACGCCTTTTCTGTATCGAGCATTACAAGACCTGTGGATTTTTTAAAGCTTCTTTTCTGTAATATGTTTGTTTTTAATCTTTCTTAATGATGAGTAGTTGATAACCTGGGTTGAAAACCGAATTGAGTGTTTGGTATGGTATTATATGAAATGATTCCACATGAGCTCGAAATTGTTTGGCGATGGTCATTTTGAACAGCTTTCCTAGCCAACTAAGTAGACTAATTGGTCTCAAATTACCGAGCAATACGCAGGTCTTTTCCTATTTTTGGAATAAGGACCACATTTGCCATTTTCCAACTACTTGGAAAGTTACCCAGCATAAGTGCACTATTCATTACGAAATTTAATAAGATAATTGTATTTTTGCGAAGATGTTTTATCATTTCATTGTTTATTTGATCCATTCCGGTGGATTTTTTGCTTTTAATATTTCTGATTAATCATCATTGGATGTAATATTAATGTATTTACATATGTTGCAGAGTATTCATGGATAGCTTTTAGCAAGAGAACGGTAACGGTACGGGAGAACGGCCGGATGAGTATTGAACCCGGTCGTGCCGTCTAAAGAACGGCAAAGTTGTCGTCTTTCCACCGGGTCAACCTTTGAATGAGTAATTAAATCTATCATCATACTTGGGAGTATGAAGAGTCCGTATAATATGTAGCAAAAACGGCAAATGAAAAAGAGTTATTAATGAAAAAGATAGATCTTGTTATTATGCTTAGATCGCTGGTACCTGGGTATTGGGATGTGAAACTCTAGAAAATAGGTGAAAAAAATCTCTAGCGTTGTTAAGTCTATTTGTGCTGCTAAGCAACAATTAAGAAGCACACAATATGCAGCATATCAAAAATGTTCTTTTATTGATGATCGGGACAGAAAAATTTATACTGTGACGAGCAGAATTGTATCGTATGATATGTGTCCCATATAAGCTAAAACCAACTAAAACAAACCTTCGGTGGAATTTGTACTAAATAAATATAAAAAAATACTTGTAACAATGCAAAAGGATTTCTTGTTTTTTTTTTTTGAGTAACTTAAATTTATGAAGAAAGCTACATTTATCTTGTGTGTCCGACATTGACGAGTGTCACCTATATAACTGGACCTGAAATGAGGTTACTCAAAGAGCATCAAGAACAGCAGAACAGGCTATTAGGAGTAGCTCATGATCCTGTCTTTCTAGCACAACAAACCATTTTGCATAGAAAAGTATGAAAAGATTGAATGGCGCAGAGAACGTGACGGGATGGGTAGTTGTTCAAAGGTCACATTTAATTAACTTAAGCTCGCCTTCACTTTCTCGCCATATGCTAAGTGCAGTTGAAAACATAACCTGCTGGAAAGTTTCGCAGGCAACAGGTATATACGTACATGGCATACAGTTTAATTCAAACCGGTACTTCTCGAAGAAGTACTGCTATGCTCATCTATTTCTCGTTGCCGGTATAAGTAGCCGGTACTCGTGTTTCTCCAGGATAACCATGGTCTCTTTTGATAAAAGGTCGGTTCATTACGACAAAGTACTGCTGGTGATGAGTGATTGATGTCATGATAGAAAGCAACAGTAGCGAAGTTGGTAACTGCCATCCGGAAAAGTAGTTAAAACGTGCGAGCGTCTAGAAAATCTCTCGACATGGGGAGGGCAATGCTACGCCTTCAAAAGTAAAGTTGATGTACTTAAGTTGATTAAATCATTGCAAATGACGAAAGAGCTTGGTGTTTTCTCCATTTTGATAAGTGGCAAGCTAGAACGTGTGGCGTGTTTTAACACTTTTTTTATCTCTTGGTAAGGTCACCTGAACACAAAACCCTTCGTCAACTTGCGCTAGTTATCTTTGGTGATGGAGTAATTCGCGAAAGTTGAACTGAAAGTTTTTACATTCGTCGCAAACAATTAAACAGATGTGATGCGAATGGGAACATAGGAACAATGTTTGTACATTACATTATATTTTACCAACAAAAACGTTTAACTGTGAATTTGAATTTCCCTTCAATCTACCACACCAACTTGCATTCTTTCAAACTTTGAATAATCTCAATTAAACATAACTTAACAGTAAAAGGTCTGTTCATTAGCAATACGGATTGGCCGTCTTACATGAATAAAAAAAAGTCCTTTATTAGGTTGGTGTCATTGCTCAGTCGTACACGACTTGGTCGTACGACCATTAAATTTTTTGTGTGGGATTTGAGGGAGGAAAATCCTTGTTTTTTATATAGGTCGTGTAATCAGCTGGTGTATCTGTCAAATCCCGCATTCAAATTTCAATGATTGTATGACCAATACGGACAGCGATCTTTAAGGGACAGACGACAAAATAGATAATCACAATCGAAGGTACGCTGTACAGGAGGGAGGTGGAAAACGCGACAGTTTGAGGCGAGCTGGCTTAAGCTTGCACTGAGCGCGACGCGAGTTTACCGATATGGTCAATAATGCGCAAAACTTGGGTGTTAAGCCGTCCTACGATATACGATCGGCCGGTGTACTGGTGGACCGAAAAGATCGAGAAGCTGGTGTAGGGATGCAGAGTTACGAAGCAACTGGTTGCCATCACAGAGCTACAGCGATAGAAGGTGGTTCTCAAGGCCAGGCCATTATAAATACCAAATGTCGCCTATTCGAATTGATGCTCCAAAAGTTGCACGAGCATGAGACAGGTTAGTGGTTCCGCAATGTGTTCCGTAGGATTCAGGTAAGTCATGCACCTCAGGATCTTTTATTGATCCGGAGATTCTGTCGGGCATAGTAACGATATTATTCCCAGACCATCCTCGGGTGGAATGGCCGGATATGGAGCAAGGAGAGGAGAAGGAGCATAGCATCTTCGGTGCTGATTACCATTGCCAGCGGTCTTAACTGCCGGTGATGAACTGCCAAATGCTGCCATAAAGGTAGTCACCAATGAGTATCCTGAGGTCTTGGATCTGAGGTGTCTGGACACGGCCTGCATCCCGATGTCGTGGAAGAAGCAGAGACTAGTGCTTCTGCCAAAACTGGGCAAGCTGCCCAGTGTGCTTGATGGACAACCCGACTAAGGTATTCGAAAGGCTGCTGCTAAACTGACTGAACGAACAAGTCGAAGAGCCGGTGACACTGAGCCTGTTCCCCCAGCAGTTTGGCTTCCTTCGTGAACGATCGTCGCTGATATCGATTCAGCAAGTGGTGGACGCAGGCTAGCTAGCGATGACGTTCGGGAGAAAAAACGGGACAGTCGCTGCTTGGTGGTCTTTGCCATGGACGTCAGGAACGCCTTCAACAGCTGACAGGCGAAAACTGAGGTGTTAAGAGAGAAAGGACCGATCCAGCTGAAAAGGGTTTTCCGGAACTGACAGGAAATTGTATTATGATACTACCACCTGTCCGGCCACCCGCCATCTCTAGCTTGTGGCCTAGACATCCGCGGGTACCGCTCCGTTTCAATGGTGTGGAGGTTCGCTCCAAACAGGCGATTAGGTATTTGGGGGTCAGATTCACATCAGAACGATAGCACCGCATCGCGCTACGCTCAGTGGGTCCACCAGTTAGTCCCTGATATTAAGGTCTGGGTAGGACGGAAGCATGGCGTGGTGGAATTCCACCTCTACCAAATACTAACGGGACATGACTTTTTCCGTGAGTACTTGTATGTGTGCGGCTTCACATCGACCCCCTTGTGCATTGCGTTTCCGGGTTCGGTTGAGTCGGTGGAACACGTGCTCCTGGTGTGTCCCAGATTTGATGAGGAGCGCCAACGCTTCCTGCATCACCGGACGACTAATCCTGTTACGCCGGGAAAACTTAATTTTTAAATTGCTGGAGAGTTCGTTGGTTTGGTGCACCATTTAGGAGGCTGCCAGGAGGCTGTAGCTTAGACTGACCCGGATGCAGAGCATCCAGCAAGAGCAGGAGCAGGAGAAAGCCACCATCACCAGCAGAGTTGGAACGCCGTAGAGTGCGACGCCGCATAATGAGAATTCTTGAGAAATAGCCTGTCCGCGAACGAGGACGTAGGAAGACGTGAACCTTTGTCTGCCGCAGATGAAGTCACAGTCACCGAGGAGACGTCCTCTGTTCGTTAAGATTGAGGTTTTTTATGTTTAGCGAGTAAGATAGCGTTGAAAATAAAAACAAAATGTGAGAAAAAATCTGGAGAGCTCAAACGACCAAACGATCCGCTGGGTCAAATCCTCAAAAGATATGGCCATGACATAGGAGAGTAAACAATTTTTGAGCATATTTGTAAAAAGAATACAAAATTGTACAAATCGTTAAAACAAAAGTCTTACCAGCCAGCTATGTTGCACTTATTTTTCGTGTCACAGTTAACCTCATAAAGTGACTATTAGCTCCCATCACGTGAAAGCTTATGTTGCTTATAGCAGTTTTACTCTCTTCGTCCCTTCACATAAGTACTGTAGCGTAGTCGCAGCCAATGACGCAGACATTGATAAACATAAATCCACCAATAAACGTTATTCCAGTATTTTTCGTCATTCCTGGCTATGAATCAAGACAGCGAAAACGAGAGTCCAGTCGTTCTCGCAATGTTTCCAAAAAGTCATGTATGACCGTTCCGTAAAAAAGTTACCTCCACTTGGAACAATGAGTAATACAATTGGTCATTGATGCGTATAATACTGTCTGGCAGTACAACACTAACTGTATGTAAGATGTCGCTAAAGTACCATCCATGCCATCCATGCTGTGTTACGTGCCTTCCTCGGTTTGGTATAGGGTTGATTTTGTGGCTATGATAATAAAAGCCAAATTGGTTACATTGTTGAACGTCTTTTATACTCGAACCGCAGCTTCCAAACTGCGTTGGCTAAATGGGACTGAAGAAATAAATATAATCTGTTGTTTTCTGCGAGGTTTTCACTTGGAAGGATGAGTTGAATTTCTTCTCTACTATCTAATATCTAATGTCTTCGCATAGTTTACTCCATTCCGTTTCGTAATCACCAGTCTATAAACGATAAATAAACGATAAGAGGATAATTGGAATTGCACATCCGTAACCCAAAAAAGACCATGGTATTACAGGGAATTATTTATAGACATGTTTGGTTTTTATGTCAAAGAATATCAACGGAACGGTTGATAAACATCGCAAGTGAGATGAATAGGAGCGGCCCGGTAGAGAAAGCATCAGCGATACCAGTCTTCAGCTGGGTAGGACCGGGGTTCAAATCCCATCCGGTCCGTTCGCCCGTGGCGACAGAGACTGACTATGAAACTACGTAGTATATCAACAAGTCTAGCAAGTTATTCGATGGCTGGCGCGGCCGAGTAGGTCGTAAACCCAAGAAGAGAGAAAAGTAAGATGAATGAATAAATGTTCTTTAATATGAAAAAATCGTAACCGCGATGGTCGGCAGATCCATCAACATTCTTACTTACTTACTTATCTGGCGCTACAACCGCTTTGTGGTCTTGGCGTGCCGCTGCAGAATGTGGAACCGCTCACGGTCCGGCGTGGAATCATCCGTCCTTGATGGCGGATCTTCCTCTCGAACGCGGCTAAGAGGGCTTCGTCTGTTTTGAGTACTGTTTGAGTACTGGGACTATAGAGGTATGATACAGTCCCAGCTTCGACGGTCGCGATGTTTCCTGAGGAACGGTGGGATGTTTCCTCAGGTTGTAGAATGATCGGCTGGCCGCCAGCATCCTAGCGCGTAACTCCGTCTCAATGCTGTTTTCGGTCCTGACTTTTGACCCGAGATAGGTGAAGTTTTGGACGACTTCAAATTTGCTCTGCTACCTGGGAGAGCCGCAGACCAATGATGTCTATATCTTCAGCGTATGCTAGAATCTGGGTTCACTTATAGAAAATGGTTCCCGAAGTCTCCACCTCCGAGTCACGGATGGCCCTCTCTAGCGCCAAGTTGAATAGGAGACAGGCGAGCCTATCTCCCTGACGCAGGCCTTTGGTGGTAGGAAATACTAAAAAGTCTGATCAGTTTGGCCGGGATTCCAAAAGAGCTCATAGCCTCGTAGAGTTTTACCGTGGTTATTCTATCATATGCGGCCTTGAAATCTCTTGAATAGATGGTACGTGTTCAACTGCTGTTCAGCCATCCAGCCAGCCATGGTTTTGAAGAATTACTGTTGCAGATCGGAGGCAACACTACAAAATTTATCACCTAAGCATAAGATGCCCTATAAACTTAGAGACCTACAATCTCCTTTGATGACCAATGCAATAAGCCTACTTACTTCTTTACTTAGCTTGATGTGTTGTAAAAGTGTGCTTAACCACGCATGCTCGAGCTCTGGCGTCAAACCATCTATTATCCATGATTTTCTAGTGATTAGATAAACACCATCAATCCATTTGAGACTGAATAAGAAGCTTCTTCTGTCCCTGTTTAAGATGTAAAATGACATTTCCGGATGGGGCGTCAGTATTGGACAGAAGCCATGTCTCAGGGGCATTCAGTGGCTATCTTAACTTTTCGGAATCTGGTTTGTTAGTTTTGCATTACCTGTTCAAGGAATGGAGCACGTCGATGTTGTGGTATCAGGGAGTAATTGACCATATGTTCATGATTCTAGTGTAATTGTAGTACAAAAACATATGTTTATAATTATCATAATATAATTGTTTAACGAAACGAATTACATACTTTCTAAATTTAGTTATTTAGCGTAGTTTTAGTGGTATCACTGTTTTGATTTCTTACCTTATACAATACGGTGAACCCAAAGTGGATGATACTCGAAAACGTTAGGTTCAACCTGCAGCAAGTTAAAAATCATGGCGCTAATAGGCTGACAAAAAAAAACAGACAAAACCCCACAAAACATCATTTGAAGCAACTAGCGTCTGAAATGCAATGAAACTCTTCTATCACCCGCCATTCGATATCAGAAGGATGTCTATCCGTACATGAACATTCGGATCCCGTTTTGGGAAGCATACGATTTTCATATTAGTATGCAATGACATGCACACACTTGAAATCTGAATGTGAGCGAACCGTTCTGCATCTCAAGTGAAAACAGTCTCCCGGGATGGACTGGGCTTGTTGCGTACTTTACCAGGGTATCTAGTTGTGCTGTGTTCTCTCTACATATCACACGTCAATTCCAATTCTGAGTAAATGCACCAGGGCGTTTCAATGACTGAAACGATGGGGCAGATGATAGTGATTGGGAATCACTTTTTGAATGGCTCTGATTCCGATCTTGCTAGCATTGGTTGAATCATGTTCATGTGGGGTCTGGCTAGCTTGACGTGTTCCGAAGGATTTGCTCTCAGTCGATTTTGTGCTCGTCCACACAATGACAACACAAATGTTTTTCGTTCATAAAGCTGTTGATGATGGCAGTAAAATGCTCACTCATAATTATTCTATAAATTTTGGGCTACGGTTTGTCCCTACGTAGCGCTTACTGTAACCAACACCAGGCGTCATACGGTTTGGAGCCTGGCTCATGCTAAAATGCGTTACGTGTTTGAATAGAAATGTGCGTGTAGTTTACTGCCCTTCTCAGTTCCAGCATCCTTTATCTTTAGTTTTTTGGTGGGAACAAGACGACTCAGTCTTGCTTCGATTCTGCCCGATGATGTCAGAAAGAATGGTGCTGGTCCAATTTTATTCCCCGAAGATTTTCGTGAGTGACACTACTTAGGCACGCCTGAGGCTCTTCCATTGTTCGTTCAACACGAAAGCGGGCAATTAAATTCTCTTTATCTGGTTATAATGGGCTTTCTAGCTCATCTCATGTGTTGACCGTTCGATGCGCATGGTGCTGCAGAATCCATATACCAGCATCCACATCTTTCACAACTGTGGGTTAGCTGGAACGAGTCACATGGTGATGTTTATGACATTTCAATTATCGAATGAATGACCAGAATACTTAATTATTGGTCAAAAGGATGTGATTCGCACTTGCTATCCGTTATTGCGATGACGATAATGATAAAGGATGATTTATCATCGATTGACAAGTGATCCACTTTTGTAGCAGTAAATGGCGTTGATTTGTACCAAAAAAAAAAATAGCATTGCTTGCAGTTAGTTTGAAAACGATATAGATTTAGAATTTATGTCTTATTATATTAGTCCAAAACATGTTTATATTTTGAACAGTATTTTAACCTTTGCACCACGATCAATGAATGTGTTAAAATAAATTCAAAAAAATAAAGTAAATATCCTTGACCCATACCCAGAGATAAGCGTATGCATTTGTGGAATAAATATATTCTTGGGCACGATTCTATTACCTTGCAAATGGAAAACTTTAGCAACGCTAACTTACGTATCAGAGCGGGTACAACCATATTCCCCGGGCATAACGATCGCCTCATGATTTATGCTCCATAATCTTTTGTCCGCCCAATGGGGATTAGTTTTTTTATTGAGACAAAATTTGTCCCAAAAATGCTTGTGTAAGAGATAGCATATTGGCAAGCTATGCGTGATACGATTTGCCTTGCTAGATATTCTTCTCGTTCAGCTCCGAATGGAAGAGCTCACAAGAGAAAGGGATGCATGACGTATAAAGATTCCTATTCTTAAAAGGATTCCTACCAGCGATTGAGCTTCACAGACCATTCGGTTGACTAATATAACCTTTCTCTGCTCGGCATAGAACCTTTACGCTGCATGCTTGTCGGTCTAATCCTTCTTCCACATTCGCATCCTTGCCGGCTAAGAAAATCACCCAACCACAATACGTTGGGAGGGTAAACAGAATAAATTTACTTATTGAAGCCAAATCATAACTTTCTCTATCCGGGAGGGGTCCTCCTTTCGAGAAAGAAGTGGAAAAAAAGTACAGCTTGAAACGAAGCAAAAGCAAAAGTAGGGTAAAACCACTTGTGCTCCCACCTAAAATGTGGAGAAAACAGTACCACCGTCTTCAGTTAGAGCATAATAATAAAAATGATCGTATGGGTCGAAACTTCACTCATTCTCTGAACAAATAATCCGTTCTGTGAGCCAACTGAAGGACATCCGTAATGTTCGATTCTTTTTTTGTGACATGAAAAGCTTGTGTTCAAATCCGCTACTATTTATGATATATTTTTTTATGTACTTATGTGTTATGAATAAACTGATAAAAATTATAAAGCAACGTGCTAAAATATTAAGTTATTAATGATAAGAATACGAATCAAAACAATTTATTCTCTCTTTATGTATATGTTACATGCTTACTTTCACATTTGTTTGTGAATTTGCTTTTCTTGTAATTAACTTTCCAGTTAAAAAACCTCTGCAAAGGCACGATTTATGAGCTTTTTTACATGGTTTTGGCTTGGTGGTACATGGTTTACTTGGCTCTTTTTCTCAGCCTATGAATTTAATACACACGTCTGATGCTATCTGCAATACCATTTATTGAAGTGAATAAAATATTTTCTTACTCCTTGTTTGAAGTGATAAGCAACCGGAAACATATCACAATTTGATTTCCAATATCTGTGTATTAGTTGAGTTTACTGATACATACAATGTTGTTGAAAATTGTAACGCAATACATCTTTCTACTCGTACTCGTACAATCACGAAAGAGAACATTGTGTGTATGTGTGTGTGTGTGTGTGAAACAGATAGCTGGAGCGGTAGAGGTAGTTGATAGTCATTTCCCGTAGCCATAAAACATAAATAGAAGCACAGAAGAACAATAGGGGCGAATCACGCAACGAATGTTTAGCAGTGTCGTGGTAAATCGACTAGATTGTTTATGTGAATCGATGTGAAAGGAGTGCGTGCAGGGACCGACGATGCACTGTACGGTGAAGGTATATCGGGTGAATGTTAACGATTGTTTGGTTGATTGGTTTGCTGTTGTTATTGTTGTTGTCGTGGAGATCTTACGGCAACCATAGAATCATGTCCTACTTCGTTTCCTCTTCCAACCATTAACGGTAGTTTCGATGTCGGTTTTATTGTTTGAGAGTGAGTAGCGGCGGAAATTATCATTTTAGAGGCATCCTCTTAGACGGTTAGTTGATTATATTGTTGGTGGCCAGCGATAGGATGAGGATTTTATAGCGACATGAAAAGCGATTATCATAAATATACTATTTATGCCATTGTTTTCCAGTGAATGGAGAAAAGCATTGTACTTGCGTGTCTGACTTGTGGTTGAACTTTTATACTCAATGATTCAGAGTTAATTACATGAAATTGTTCAGAGCTTTACGGTAGCAATAGCGGTAAGGTCCTACCAAAGGATATAAATAATTGCTTAATACGAGTTCGATTTTAAGAGTATTTAGCGGTTCTCTTATTTATGTGATGCTATCATTTTTGTTCATTTTCATGAAAATATAAATATATTACTGTAATGATTGCTTATGCCATGTAATTTTTGCTTACTAAACTTGCAAATATCAAGTAGTTTGATAGTGAGTCCCCACTACGGGAGAACGGTCCGGAAGGGATTTGAATCCCGGCCCTGTCATGTAAAGACCGATGCCGTTGTTCCGTGTAACATCTCAACCGAACTATTCCAGGATTGGCATGACAAGTGCTTTAGTAAGCACAAGTAAGCAGAAGATGATGAAATATCTACCATTACGCTAAAATCATGCTTTTATAATGCCAAGTAACGTTCACATATCGTTCTGATACGGAAGATTGGAAAACAAAAACCAAATACTCTTGCAAAATCATAATCAGGCTTACTTTAGATAAACAAATGCTCACAATAACGAATGGTGTACGTATGGTGTATTATGAATTCGTGTCACGTACGTTTAGTTCATCACACAACAGTTGCCTCGGATAGGCAACACTGAACACAAAAGACTGAAAAACGGTACTAACGAATCGACGCCAAACATGTACAAATTCTGCCGGTTTTTCGTAATAGTCAATAGTTCAAATGAGCTAGGGATTTAGCATAAATAGGAAACGTACCAGACACAGTTTTTTTTCGTTCCAATAGTTAGAAGATAACCATGATCTTGCAGTTTGCACTTTGCAAAAAAAGTTTTTCTTTTGTTCCATTTCCTATCATCCGTATTGTAAGGTTTTTGCAATCCCAAATGACAAAATTGCCTTAATAATCACTAACAGGTTGGCTGATAAGTCCCCGGTCTGACACATAGATGGCGCCGCTAGTATTAAATGCATATTATTTTTATATAGCACCAACCTTCAAATGATTCGTGTCAAAATTTGACATCTGTATGTCAATTAGTTTGTTAGACAGAGCGTCTTTTGTCAAGCAGCTTTTGGTTGCTTGACGAACGAAAAAAGAACGAAGAAGAAAAAAGTGTTGTTCCACCAAGACAACGCACCGTGCCACAAGTCATGGAGAACGATGGCAAAAATTATTAAATTCTGCTTCGAATTGCTTCTCCACCCACCGTATTCTCAAGATCTGGCCACCAGCGACTTTTTTTTTTTGTTCTCAGACCTCAAAAGGATGCTCGCAGGGAAAAAATTTGGCTGCAATGAAGAGGTGGTCGCCGAAACTGAGGCCTATTTTGAGGCAAAACCGAAGGAGTACTACCAAAATGGTATCAAAAAATTGGAAGGTCGTTATAATCGTTGTATCGCTCTTGAAGGGAACTATGTTGAATAATAAAAACGAATTTTGACAAAAAATGTGTTTTTCTTTGTTAGACCGGGGACTTATCAGCCAACCTGTTACTAAGGATTTTGTCAATACAAATTTGCCTTAGTAGTGCCTTAGTAGTTGACCGATATACAAAGATTTTGTCTATAAGCTACTATGCTTGGCGGCGTCTTCTCTCACACTGATCCTTTTTACTCGATCACTTGGCGTGTATGGATGCGCTAGAGATGGACATGCATCCTTTCCCAAATGTCACATCTGTCAGGGTTGCCATCGTACAATACGGGTGGTCCACACTAGCACCCATCACACATAGACATAACATATCTAATGCCTAACTGGCTGACTGTTGAAGGTTTATCATGAAAAATCCAATAATTACAGAAGGAAATGACATTCTCTAGGCAAGTAGATGATATGAAGTAATGCTTGCTTCGAACAAAATACTAATTAAACGTGGCCATATTTGTAGAAATCCATATATGATATGTTTCGTCTAAATATATCGTTTCGTGTTTCGTCTAAATCTCAACTCTTATGAAACATTTTATTCTACATATCGACGACTTCGACGACGACTTCAAAAAACCTTCGTTAAAGTTAAGTGTAAAAATAATCTCATACGTAGACTTACTAATACTACTTAGCTGGATAGTCATTCTTCACAACGGGAAAACGGTTCGGATGGGATCCGATCCTGCCGTATGACGACCCAAGGTACATCAAGTACCTCATGACGTGGAATAATTTTACAGATTGAACATGCCGCTCTGAATTCTAGACAAGAGATCGGTTGTATAATGAAGAATTATATCTAAGCCGCACGTTCCATGTGTTCCATGACCAATGTTGTGACTGCATCATACGGTTTATAGAAATATTATACAAGTTTATAATATAAAAATATTATTAAGTATAAGTAAATTTTGTGTGTGATTTTTTAACACTAGTTATCATTGTGTTGTTACATAAATAATCATGAAAACTGATTTTAGTTGTACATTGAGCAAATCACAAACCAACTAATGCATGTGATTCCACCAAGAAAATAACAAAACACATTTTTGTACCCTACATGGTACTTCCATGTACTTTAAATTGTTAGGGTTGCGTTATGTGCACGTAACCGTCCAAATTAATACTTCATAAACTGCGCACGAGGCAGCCTTTCCTCTTCCATGGTGTATCACGATGGACTTTGTCCTTTTGCAATCTGGGAAAATGAACACACTTTGTAGGTTGCGCTATCACACACATAAAGCACATAAACATAGTACCGAGGAAGTTTCGTGGTACGAGTGTGTAAATTGCTGAATTCAATTTAATGCCTGTTCTGTACTCTGTTATTTTAGTGGATGCTGTTCTTTTGAAATGTGTGTAGGGTACGCCTTTGTATCAAATGTGTATGAAATTACAACAACAGCAACACAAAAAAAAAAACGCGTAAAACGTGCAACTCCGTATCCAGCAGTTGTTGAAGGTAGGATGAAAAATAACAGAGCTCCAAAGAATGGCATCAACAGTCTTATCATCGTAGGGAAAGTACATCATTTATGATGGTAGTATGATCTTTCTGGTGTTCAAGCTTGCACGATGAAACTAGTGAAATTAGTTAACGAATCCAAATGTTTTATCAATTGATGTAGAACAGAAATTTTGGATAGGATAAGCTTTTAAGCTCTGTCTATGTTGCAAGAGTATGGAACATGTCATACTAAATTATGTAAAACTAAAAAAAGAAAAGTCGGACTGTTCAATTTCCTAACATAAAAACCAAACAACTTTTTGTACAAAATTATATGACATTTATTGTTTGTTTGATGTTTAGAAACATAAAATATTTTTATTTTTTGTACTATATTTTTTTGTCAAAACGACGATTGTATATGTATTTCAAATGTTGTTTTCATTTAATCATATAACACTAAAAAAACAACACTAAAATAAAGCTGAACAGGCTGTTATGCCGACTCAGCAAGGAGTGCAATAAAGTTAAATGAAACACAACAAACGATCGATGTCAGCATAGCAAAGTTGTTTTATTTACACAATGGGAGGAAAAAACTTTGCACAGGTTTTGGTCAACAAGAAGTATACTCCAGTAGCCTAAAAGGAAAAAGGAAAGAGTCGTGCTCTGAATTGTAATTTCATCTCAACAAAACTCAACGTGTCAGAATGCACTTCTCTACCAGAAAAAAAAACAAAAAAACTTCACGTTTAGTTTGAAGCTGTGTAACGCATTTCTCTAACTAATCTCCACTACAATCAACTACAGCTCGTCAGGATTTCACTCTTGGATCAGCACGTTCGCCGAATTGTTTACAACGTATACGCTTACTTCGTAAAAATATATTTATTTTTGTTTTACGTTTTAAAATTATCCTATTGAAATCTTAAATTCAAACCACTTTTCGTAACAGTATTGCTGTTCTAACTCTTTTTTTTTGTTTTTCATCCTTAGCACTAATAGTTTTTGTTTGTCTTGGCTACTAAAAATATGCTTGAATCAAATAAAATCAAATAAACTTACGGGGTATAGGAGTCGTGAAAATGATCAATGACAGATTAAGATCAGAAGAATAAGAAAAAAATTATATCGAGTGGATGACGAGGATATCGTGGTTTATCGGACTAATTTTTACAGCTGATATACATGTAGATAATCAATCTTTACTACGAGGCAACAGTTCGAATTACATTTCGACACTGGTCATATCATTTCACAGCTGTCCTTTATATGGTACTGTTTATTGCTGAATAAAATGGAGACTGATAAAAAATTAGTGGTGCGTAAGTTCGATGAAAAAACGGAATCGATTCCGAATGACTCTGGAAGGTAGGTGCAATATTCCGAGTTCGGAATCGTCGGAGCCATTTGGAGTTGTCCGGAGCCGCTAGTCGGCAGTTCCAAAGCCGTCGAATTCGTTGGGGCTGAAATGAATTGAAAATTCGCAGCACTTCATGATACGTCCATGATACGGTGATATAACCTATATTGGTGATCTGTCATTGAATTCAATATAACCAGATAAATATTAACGAGTTGAAATAAAAAATATGCTTTTTTATTCGTTTCTTTGAAGAATTTTTGATGAAAGGGAAGAAAAGGCAAAATAACAACGAATGTTTTTTTTTAAACAAAATCACAATTTTACCTGTCTTCTTTGTCTGTTTGTTTGTTTATGACAAGAGTAGGTCATAAAGTAACATTTTGTAAATAGATTGCAAATAGAGAAGTGTGAAAAAACGATTAAGTATAAAAAATACGCAATCTATTAATTGCATATTATTATTATTTTTTTTTATTCATAAAGGACGGCCAGGCCGTATTGCTTACAATAACTTAAAAATAAGATACTCCTTTCAT
Organism: Anopheles maculipalpis; assembly: GCF_943734695.1. Classification (NCBI taxonomy): domain Eukaryota; kingdom Metazoa; phylum Arthropoda; class Insecta; order Diptera; family Culicidae; genus Anopheles; species Anopheles maculipalpis. The sequence continues at coordinate 46,069,433 of NC_064872.1, read as the reverse complement.
CTTTGCTGGAAGACATTTCCTTCTCCGAGCCGTCAAAGGGCACCATATCCCGGGTGTGCTCGGTTGTTCCGTTGCGTATGTTCCGTCATCCAAATCCAACGTCGTGTTCATAGCGAGGGTCTTATCGTGTGAGGGCACCTTATAACGTGGGGTGTGTGGGCGTTTCCATGCTCGTAGTCCTGGTGGTAGCGGGGGTCTTGATCGTTTTCCATTTCGAGGGTTCCTTGATTGTTTTCGATCATGAAGTCTCGTTAGTAAGCTACCCAACGCTTCACGCATCGTACTCATTCAAACATTCATTCATTCATCCATTCATCCATCATCATTCATACAAGCGAGGTACAACATACATAAGACAGACAAACAGTGAGAGTAAAGGGGGAAGGGGATCATACTAATAATCCGTTAGCACGGCAGAAGAGAAAGATCACTCTCAGGTAGACCTCGACGCAGTCTCCCAGCAGGTCCCGAATTGGAGTGTTTAGCAACTTTCCAATGCTCCGAACTGCGTCTAACAAGGCGGGTCGAGCAGCCTCGTATTCCACACAAGACCATAGAAGATGATCTATGTCGTGGTATCCGAGGCCGCAGCCACATACTTTGGAGTCGACCTGTCCTATACGCTGGAGATGCGCGCCCAAAGCGAAATGATTAGACCTAAGCCTAGACATCATTCGAATGAACGCACGATCACCTGAGATGCCGTGGAACCAAGGCTTCAAGGACACTTGGGGAGTGATCGAATATAGAAACCTCCCGAGCTCATCGGTGTCCCACGGTGTCTGCCACCGAGCCAAGCAGAGAGACTGTGGGGCACGCATGTACTCGTGAGGTAGGATAAGTCTGTCGAAAAAGGACCCTTCCCAAGCACCCTTTTTGACCAATTGGTCTGCCTTTTCATTGCCGAAGATACCGCAATGTGCAGGCAGCCAAACAAGAGATATCCGGAATGATTTCTCAATCAATCAGCTTAAGACCTTAAATATTTCTTTTACGAAGTAGTCCGGGCTCTTAATAGCCTTCACAGATTTTAATGCTTCGACAGCGCTTAAACTGTCGGAGAATATAAAATATTCGTCTGGACGATAAGCACTTATTATCAACAAGGCGTAAAAGATTGCGGCGAGCTCCGCTACATATAGCGAGCATGGCTGGCGTAGTTGGAAATATGCCTCGGATACAATGTTATATACGCCAAAACCGATGCCCTGCTCTGATGAGGATCCGTCAGTATAAAAACGGTTGCTGCTCGAATGGCCAACAAAATTTTTCAACAAAAATGCTGGGAATTGCTGTCCTGCGAAGACTATCGGGGATAGACTTGGTTTGCTCTCTCAACGAGGTGTCTACTCTAAACCGGGAACTGCAGGACCCTGGTAAGCTGGCACGATTTAAATTAACTTGAGTGCTAGGGTGTACCTGTAAATTACATATTATTATTGTAATTATATTATTGTAATAAATTAAAGAATACTTAATTAAATTTAGTATAAGACATTTATTTATATTTATTTATTTAAAATTATATATCACGGTCCAGTGCCGTATTGTCTGTAGGACATTTAATAAAGTATTTATTTTAAGATTTTACCTAGGCTTGAAAAACGTTTTCACAAAGGACTTTTTATATTCTTTGATATATAATTATGTGAATTTATTTATTTATGTCCTTTCACTAAAAAATTCTTAGATATAAATAAATAAAATAAATAAATATTTTTCATTTCAACTCGTTAATTTTTATCCGACTATATTGTATTTGATGATTGAGCACCAATATAACACGAATATCACCGTATCATGAACGATTTGAAGCGCTGTAGAACTCATTTCGGACGGACTGGACGGCTCTGGACGGTTCCGACGGTTCTAACCCCTCCGGCTCGCGGCTTCGGATGGCTCCGATGGCTCCAACGGTTCCGGATGCCAACTAGCGGTTCTGGACGGCTTAAAACGGCTCCGGACCGCTCCGGACGGTTCCGACCGGTTCCAGGCGGAACCGTGGTTTTGATTTAGCCGGAATCGGAGCCGGAGTTAGGCTGCTTGGAAACGGTTCGGAGCCGTGGGTGCGGTTCCGAGAACCTACCACTATTACAAATTAATTGAAATTATCTATTTGTTTTGCCGGTCCCTCTTTTAGCACGGTGAGCGTCAAGATTAAAAAAATATCAGTGTGTTTTCTATGCCTCTGATTTGGTCACAATAATTTTCTTTTTGGCTTAACTAGGTCATGCCGACTATCTAATGACTTGCGAGACTTAAAAATACTCCGATACTACGACACTCAATCCTCACTACGGGGGAACGGTTCGGTTGGGTTTTGATTCATGGTCCTACCGTATAATAATAGAAGCTCTTAAATTGTGACACTACGTTTGTTTTTTTTTTCTCTTCTATTCTGCTATCCCAGGTATTGATTGATGTTATTTGATTGTTTTAGCCTATTTGAAAGTCATAGCTGAAATTTAAGTACATTGTCATAGGTATTTCCTATTTCCTATGTTCATTAAAAGATATTTAAATTTTCTAATGAGCTGTTCATGGAGCGTACAAACAATTCTTGAGGAATGCTTCATAAACATATAAAAGTTCATTTCAAAAACAACATGTAACGTTGTTCAAGGCTTCCGAACGATTGTTCTTAGTTTGCGTAATGCTTTTTTAGCTTCAAATTATTTATTTTTTATTACATGTACATGTACTTGCAACTTTTTTCAAATGGAAATAAAACTGCCTCATTTGAATGCTATTGGAAATATTTTTTCGGAATTTTAGAACTGGTCCCATTTTGCCAATATCCTATAGATTTCCGTACTTTCAATCTACATTCACAAAAAACACGAAAAATTCCCACGGAACATACTGCACGGTGTACGGTAGCAAATAGCATTCTATCCATGCAATCGCTCGACGGTGTAAATGTATGCAAATTGTTTTGCATGAAATATTCATAACCTTGTGTGGTTTTGCTCCCAGGAAATCGACCACAAAAAAATGTCATACATTGGATCTATAGATTTAGGGCACAGGCACGGAAACAGGTGCACAAACACAGACATGCAGAGCCTTACCTATTTTCCACATTCACTGCCATCGATTTCCTCTGCACGATTAGTAAACTACGATAAATACTTTTACAACAAATTTTCGTTAAACAGATGTTAAATGACGTATTAAAATTAAATAAACAATAGAAGGGATTACAGCAGGAGGGATGAGGATGTAATAAAATCATCAGCCAGCTACAGCTTTATACAAAGTTTTAATTATTTGTTAAATTTTTTGTTTAGAAATTTGCTTGATAAATGATTATAAAAAATTAAATAGATTTCATCCAATTCAATAGAAAGTGGGAAACGAGTACCATGAATAATTAATTAGCAGGTTTATTATTTATTGTTTTACTTGTTTAATTAGCGTGGATTTCAAGTGAAACTTGAAGCAAAACATTACATTCAATTTCGCACACACACACTGGTATAAATGTGATACATGTATAGCACAGCTATACCTGAGGAGACATATCTCAATCCAAAAGAACCAACTGATGTTCGACAATGGTGGCTTAAATGAAGCATAAGTAAAGCTATTTATCATGGTGCCAGCAAATATGAATCTAACCACGTGATCAATATAGAATGTAACCAGTGTGGTTTAGTTTCATGCCATAGTGTACTGCTCTTTATTCTAGCAGCGGTTTCAGGAAACCTAACATTCATTAGTGAGAGGCAAAACAAACGTAAATGTTTGTAGTACAGCCAACCTTGCGTGACGTGTTCAGAGGTTTTGACAAATTGAATTTTAAACAAAAGTTCTGTACAAACGATAGAATTAATCCATATACAAAGTCATGCTTGCTACTTAATCGCGGCCACCCGTATATGTGACTAATTGCTTACGAACAGGGCGTATCCCATGTGTCAACGCAATATGGTAGTTAGAGTCAGTTATGCATGCAAATGCATCGGTAAGTTGTTGGGGCTTACATTGAGGTAAAACAATCAAGCATTGCAATAATTGCTACGACTCTATACATGAAACTTCCGTTTTGTGGTAATAAGCATGTTCTTGCATTATTTCATGAAAACCACAGGAATTGCTGAAAGTCATAGTTGCCTCGTGCTACTCAGAAATCTCTTTTCTTGGAAAAATGACTTTATGTAGGTAAACGACGAATCAACGGACATGCCAAAATTACGTCCGACATGCTGAAGCGATTAGGTATCTAAGAAATAATTCAAAATGCTGGTGAAGTTGCACCACTAATTAGGAAATACTTTTGAATAAATGAATGTTTAAGGTAAATTTGTATTATGTTATTTAAGCTTTTGTTAGTTCATTAAATATATTGCTTAAGTTTTTATTCATACTTCTCTTCGACTTTTTTTTGTGGCACAACTCTTTACACAAAGGACGGGTATCGTAACCAATCCGGTCCTCCTCGTCGTACGAAATCAAGAAAAAAATACTAGCGAGGTTGTGGGAATAAATAAAAAATAGAAGAAGAGTCAGGAAAAACTCATTCCAACCTCGAATTGAAATTGAAATTGAGGTTCTATGTAATATTCGAACTACATTTTTGTACCTGTAAGATACGGGGAAATGCAAATGATAGCGTACGGCGTACGGCGGGCCAACTTAAAGAAAATTGCAAACGCTTATGAAATCCTCGACCACTGATATAGAAACCCCCCAATACATTAGCGAATTAGCAAAAATATATGTAAAATCATCCAAAATAGTCACAGAAGGCGGTGGGATTTATATGGAAATCGTATACCACTGTGACCGAAAAATAGAGTGATTTAGCATTTTTTTTTTTGCCATTTAGGCTTTTTTATTAGGCCAAGTTAAGGTCATCACCTTCGAAGTAATCCTCTTAAGATGCAATGCACCTCTTCCACTTCTTCTCCCACTCCTCGAAACAGGTGGAATACGCAGATTTTTAGCTTGTTGAACAGCCAGAAGTTGGCTGGTGCCAAATATGGCGAATATGGCGGTTGCGGAACAATATTGGTGCTAGTTGTTGCGAAAAACTCCCTCAAAACGATGGCCGTATGGAAGGGCGCATTATCGTGGTGCAAAAACCAGCTGTTGTTTTTCCACAAAACCGGCCGCTTTCGCCGGATGGAGGTTCCGTAAGGTCTCGTATTGTCAACCGACGATTGTTGACCACCAAATCCTTGATTTGGACGACGTGGGCGTCGTCGATCGAAGGCTTTTTGTGACATCCGCAATGTTGGCGCAGCGTTTATTTCATTGCGCAAACGAAATTTGAGACATGCGCACTGCTCCACAAACTTGAACATGGTCAATTTGCACAAAAACAGTTGGCGCAGCTCAGAAAACAAATTGTCACTTCTAGCCAGGTTGATTCGTGACAAATGAAAAATAAAAACAAGGGGTTTCATTTGGCGCGCGAAATTTGACATCTAATGTCACCTCACTTTTCGGACATAGTAATACTAGCCGATTTTAGAGTTGAACAAGCTTTTTTACGTTAACATATTGTAATTGCAAGCACCAAAAAGATACACACGTTGCTATTTTGATAATACTTACAATACTCATAAAATTGGCAAAAACGTATATACGTTTGGTAAAACAGTACATATTGCGCTTCCTAGACGAACATAAAATATTTTTTGAACCTTAACGGTTCTATCGAACCGTCGCACGACTGAACGATTTTTTAACGCGTTTGTATATATGCACTAGTTCAAGTCTCGAATTCGAATATTAGCATGTTTATGGGATACGGTCTTCTTTCTTTGCAACGTTTGATGGTAAAAATCAAATACTTTATAATTTATCACTATAAGAATTTAATTTTCATTTGATTTTTAGATGCAGCAAATAGCGAATCTAATAAAAAATTAATGTAAAAAAGTTTGTTTACATTTTCAACTCTTCAACCGGCTAGTTTACATTTTCCCTATCAATCGCACCGGCTCCCGTTACTATTTTGGACATCAAGACCAGATAGTGATCCGTTATGAGTATAATATTTTCCAGAGAATCAACTATTTTTTGGTGAACGTAGAGTACACTAAGATAGAAGCTTGTATAAAGGCACTTGAACACGATGCTTTTCTAGTTATTATTTTGTTTGAAGCAGTATCAACTCTTCATATTATTCATATTTACTTATATTATATTATGACGGCTTAGTGGCGTATTGTCATTATTATTCATATAACACATAGGAATTAAAAAATAACAAGATTTCTTTATCAATTGAGCAAGTGAAATACATCTACACAAATACATATACATACATCTATGTGTCGACTTATTACCAATTTCACAAGGATTCCTCCATTTCCTCCATGGATTCGACCTTATTCCGATGATGATCGGTTCTTTAATCTAACATCTTAGTTTTTGTAATGTAAACTCTAATATATTTATATAAAATTTTCAAATTCCTTGTACTATTAGTCAGATGATTCTAAAATAAATTGATGCAATTGGTTGAAAATACCATACCATAAAAACGCATAAATACATCACCAAAGTTCGTGTGAAAGTAGTGTAGTAGTGTACGACGACGTAGAGTGTTCGTTGGTGTGTGGGAAACTAAAAGCTATTCTCCACTTTTTACATTCACAGCTCTTCACAATCCACGCATTATAGAGCATCCAATAGACACCACCGTGCCACGCCATGAACCGGCCACACTCAACTGCAAAGCGGAAGGGATACCCCAACCAACAATCCAGTGGTACAAGGATGGCGCACCGTTGAAGATACTCCAGGGATCGCACCGAATAGCGCTGCCTGCCGGTGGTTTGTTTTTTCTGAAGGTAAATAACGTTCTTAATCCCTTTTAAAAATGCAAATTTGCCGAAAAACCAACAACCCTCCCCGGGGTGTACCCCAAATGTTCGTTTGCGATACGATACTATTTTCCCGCCTGTTTGGCTTGGCTTACGTAGGGATGTTCTTCTCTGTGGGATTAATTCCCCTAATGAAGCACCTCGTGTTTCGAAGAAATGTCCAAATGTTGCTTGTTTTAGGTGAACTTTGTGAAATTATTGAAGCATCTTTGAAGCGCTTTCAGTATTAACGAAGTACAGAATATGAGTAAACGTGTTTTGCGTTCACAGTGGAATGCTTCCCCTTTTTTCAACACTAACGTTCAGGTTTGAAGTTGGATAAAAAATGGCTTCAATTGACGGAAGCTTCTTTCGAGCAAATATTTGAAGATATTAAAATTTAAACAATTTCATGGAAAATTAAACTCATATCCCGCTATGTTTGGGTGGCTCGAGATGCATAACGATGAACTTGCGGAGTGGCCGGATTTTCCAGATCCTTACCTGTGTAAGCTGATAGGATGGGAGACACTTTCACACATTGTCAACGAACAGCTTCCTATTTCCTTTCTATTCCGCGATATGAGGGATGCTAAGCATAGTGGGATGAAGCTCACGGGGGCTTACGGGGTAGCAATACCCTTTCGACCACATTCGACAAATTAGCTTTGCAGAGACAGGGTAGCACAATCATTGCGAAAAAATGGACACTGCGATGAAAAACCGTGCCTGAATATGCATAAATTTTATGGTGAATAAATGTTTAACGAAATAATTTGCCACTTTCGTAAAGGTAGACACTTACTGACGACAAAAACGCGGAGGAAGGAGGCAGCTTTGCATGTCCTGTCATAAAATTGTAACGAGTAACTTTCTACCGAGGCGAGGCTCGCTTTGTAACGTAAGCTTCCCGTCATAGAAATCGTAATTTTTCCTGTTTTGTGGTCAGCCACAGATGCTGGTGTACTTAAAATAAAGGCTAATTAAAGTTGGGAGTGTTCGGCGTGCTTACAAGTTTAATATTTAATGATAAAAAGTATGGTTCTTTATTAAATGATGTTCTTATCTGCTGTAAGCTGGTACATGAACTGCTGTACTCGATGGACAAATGAAAAATGCGGTCTTGCCTTTTGAGTACAATAAATTCAAGTTTTATGCTAAAAAAAATAAGTGTATAGGCGTTCCAAATTAACCAAACATAATTAAGCTGCGTTACACAAGATTTCATTTCAAATGAAAAATGAATTGTTTTCTTTTGTAACGCATAAATTCTTAGCAGAATAAACAATAGTATGTGTGAATGGAATTATAGAAGAAAAAAATGCTTGTATTACAATTTATTAGTTTCCAGCAAAATTGACTGGAAAGATTAATTTCAACAACATCTTAGCTAGCATCCCGGGATAAGGCAAATAATAGGGAGGAAATGCCTTATCAATATGATTGTAATTTTTTTTTTTCAACACAAGCGGTGTTGACAATACGGCACTGGACCGTCATTATTAATTATAAATAAATAAATAAAAAAATAAAATCTTAGCTAGCATTTAAATTATTATTGGATTTAATTTATGGAACGAAGGAACGGAACAGCAGTTCTTAGGCTACTACCAAGAACTTTCCTTTCCCGAAAACTACAGTATAATCTATTTCTAATGCGAAAAAACTAATATAAATCAAATCGTACGTAAACGATAAAATGCCACTTGCGCAAACGGCTAATGTGGTGCACAAAAGCAACAACATAATAAACAATCAATACGAGCGTCAACTGGTATTATGTGGGATAAACCACAGATGCCAAATTAAGCAAGTGCCTCACTTAGCAGGCAACTCGAGAAAATCGCCCAAAATGGTTTCTCCATTATCCGCTGGTAGTACTGCCACCATAACTGCTGTACTCGTAATAATTTTAATTTGAAAATATTTATAAGACAACCTTAATTTACCACACGTTGTTTTGGTAGCTGGTGCTGCACATATTATTCAACGCCGAGCTGCTCCAAAACAGTGGCTGGTATGCCACTTAGCATCCCCTTGCAAGCCATCATCGAGCTGTGAACTTACACTGTAGAGATTTCTCCCTAACTTTTCCACTTACTAAAGGTTGTTTCGTTAAGCCAGATATGGCTTCTCCTTTTCTACACAAAATAGAACCTCGTCAGAGTCACAGTGAGTCTGTTGATGATAAAAAAAAAAAATAAAACAAGCAAACTCTGCTCCTCCTCGCTGTGGATTTGATACTTTTCTCGCAGGTTTTTCATCCTACGTATCCACGAGTTCACAGCATCTATGCTGTTATGTAGGTTCCGCCATTCAGACCGATCATCTTAGTTCTGCCGGCTTAGCAACTCGCCCTGTGCAAAGGAGAGCAGGGGATGTTGGATTTTTCGCCCAAATTGTGTTCCTAATTCTACAATTTTACTTTTTTTTTGCGCTTTCAACTTTGCTTTCCTTCTTTAACTAAGGTTGTAAACTCCCGGAGAGAGAGTGATGCTGGTGTGTATTGGTGCGAGGCAAGGAACGAGAACGGAATTGCCAGGAGTAGGAACGCCACCTTACAAGTAGCAGGTGAGTTGCTTCATTTCCCATTTCCTATTTTAAATTGTTTTGCACCTTTTCCCAAGCCTGTTTCATTTCCCTTTTGGAAAGGAAACGTGCACGAGCAAAGCTTGGCCATTTTCCCATTCTCAATAAAAAGTCATATTAAGCGAGGTGGTTACTTGTGGGGAACTGTGAAGTTGAGTGGAATGGCAAGTAGGACATAAATTACTTAAAACGATCTGCTTGTCGACGACGATCTGTGCAGACCCAAAGGAAGGAGCCGGCAAAAGGAATATTAATTCAATGGTGGGAATGATGTTTTTTCATCTTTCGCATTTAAGTGCCTTCGCTACGCTCGGTCGACTGATGGAACATACGAGAGTGTAACCTTTTTTGTTTTGTTTTGTTTGTAAGAACTGTTTTAACACCAAATGTTTCTGCTCTCAGAGTGTATTTCTTTTTATTTCAATTGTACGCATGGCAAAACGCAAGTGACGCTGCGTTAAGCGTAATGTTTAATTATTTTATTAATACGCGTACTAAAAACCATTGTAAAGGATGTGAGCGGGACACTAACGATGCTAATTGGAAGCTGTTAGGCAAGATCGCCCTGCTTTAATTGCAGCATACTGCATGCAGGTCACGAATTTTAAATGCTGACAGAATTAGAAATCGTTTTCGATGTTGTTTAGTGCAATTTTCATTGTTTTCTGAGGCTAGGAAAACATGATCAGAATAATTTGCATCGCTATTTAACTGCCTTCTATAATGCAGCAGTACATGTTGTAACATGTAAATGCCAAGTACTTAATCAATAGTTTATTCAATTTTGTGTCTGTAGCGTCGGTAACGTAGCGTAGCGTACATTCAAACCGCCGTTAAACCTTAAACCCATCATTATATCCATTCCTCTTCAACTCCTGAATCCACCTTTGTATAAACAATAGCTGTCAGACACTCAAAATCAGAAATGCAATAAAAACCAAAGACTCTTGTGTGAACCGTCAACCAATGAACACGCGTATCAACTGGAACAATTCGAAACCCCAAGGGATGCATTCCCTAAATATCTAACTCTGTTTCAGTTTAACTAAAGCCAAGCTAATGTTATAATGAATTTCAAAATAAAAAAAACTGATTTTAAACCATTGTGAAGTTTTTTTTTTAATTTACTAGAATTCAAACGATGATATCTAGCTAAAAAACCTTGCTTAAATTGTGATAACCTGCATTTTGATAACCTGTACCAAAAGACAACACATTCTATCGTTGGAATTTGGCTACATTCGAACCGATACTGCTTCTCTAGCTACCTGCCTAATCTCTACAATATGTGATGCGTTAAAGGACAATTCAGTGATAAGTTTCACGTGTAGGTATGTTTGCTCTCTGATGTTTGAATCATGGTTTTGCTAGCATGAGTACGACCAGTTTAACACCGTACTTTCAATAAAAGTCAGAACTAAACCATTTGCAATGTTGCTGCTCCCTAGGCAAGCTAGGGTTGCCCCAACAGTGGGAGTAGTGATGAAATAAATTTAATTAAAAATAGCAACAAGCTTCTATCGCCAGAGGCATATCAATTTATTATCCTTTCCCTGAAACAATGTGCAATGATAGAACCATTCTGACGAAGGTTGGAACCGTTAGGCGAATACTTGTTGAACATGGAGGTTAATACAAGCACTGGGTAGTGAATGAATTTAACTATGCGGTGTACATAGAATTTTAAACCATCGCACTATATGCAATATGTGTATGGATACTGCATGTAGCGATTCGTTGCGTACTGCGTACGTTGAAAGCAGTTTTAATGATTGTTTTTTTTATTTAAGTTTACTTATTTCCCAATATTATTGCTCATCGCTCTATCGCCATTGAACACAATTCCTGATAGTAAAATGTTTTCATTAAATTTCCAAACAGATAATTAAAACAAATGTTTTAACTTTGATATTAGTCAGACAACTTTTTTGGAACTTTTGCCTTGATTGCATTATCCTTTCTACTTGAAATGTACATGTATATTGAATGTTACGAGTTTGATCGAGGACGGAAAAAACAGCTTGTACGCATATCTACCTTTCAAACTGTGGCGGCTTTGTTTGTCCTTATAGTCCGATCCTTTGCATTTATTATGGATGAATGTTCCTGGGATTTGAGAGTCAGTTATGTGTGCAGAAGATAATGTTGATAAAACCAGAGCTAAGCATCGAGCAAGGTCTTTTCTGTTCGTTAGCAACAGACCATCAATTTCAGCAACTTCCTACCCGAACAAAATTTCTGCCTGGTTGATTGTCGTCTGTCTTCACTTGACAGACACAACTCGTTTAAAGCAACGTGCGTACCTCTGTAACACGGCGTGCTGTAGAGGGGAAAACGTTTGCAACATATCCCCATTCTGGTCACATACGGTTAGTTGTTTGTTTCCATTCTGTTACAGGCTTTTATTTCTATTTTTCAGACAGTTGGGATGAACATTCCAATCGTTTGTCATGATTTAAATGGTCGAAAGGCTTTTGATTGTCAGATTTTTCAGTTCGATGTGGCTCTTTTTGATGCGCAACAATATTTATAACCATTGAAGTTTGCTTTGTTTGATATTTAAACTAGCTCTAGCTCAATGCTTAAGTTTTTCTGTTTCAATTATGTGTTATCAATGAAGTTTTATTTTTTTCGACATAAATTATGCTAACAAACCTCATCCAAGCAGCAAAACAAAGTTCGTTCCATAGAATGAATTAGACAAACAAAAGTTCCAAATACATTTATATCTGCTAGCAGAGACTACAAAAAAGGAATTGGAAAAAAATGGGACAATGGAATTAAATCCTTACATAGCGAGCACTTTGAACCATCCGTTCATTCGTACGTCCGAGGGAGTGCTTCTATAAAACTATTTACGCTAGTTATGCTACTAACAGCAATGGAAATTAGTGGAGAAAGAAAAAAACGAAACGGAGCGAAACAACAATGCAAAGTGAAAAAGCACACAAAAACCGATGGTAAAACCAAGCTCAAAATGCCACTCATGGCAGAGCGCAAATGTCGGTGAAAAACGCACACAAAAATACACAAACAAGCTTAGAGACCTAACGAATGGGACCAAAAATGCAAATAAAATTTCCATTTGCATCCCAGACGATCATAAAAACCGCTAGGTTGGTCAGATTTCCGATGTTATGTAGTTGTTTGCTTCTTTTGGTATGTTTTCAGGCGACGCCTAGGAATATTGGTTAGTTTTCCATTATGCTTAACGCTTTTGTGACAGTTAGTCTAGGGTTTGCTTTTCGGTATGCATGCTCCCATTATGTGCTTCGTGCTGCAGTCCGTCCAGTAACCCATTGCAAGACTTATTGTAGCCGATGGGTAGAGGCCAAAGTGTTAGGTCCTTCAACGCATGTCCACGGTTACGATTTTTCTCGCTTTTTTTATTTTATTTTTTAGGCTAAACTGGAGTGGTCGCGTTTACTGAAAATAGAAAAAGATACAGCGGCAATCAAATGAAACCATCACACAGGCTATAAAAACATTCCTCGTTTCAATTGTCAATTCAGCCGGAATTTAGTCTGTGTAACGGGAAACCGAAATCAAATACTACAATTAAGGTACAGCTTTTACGCGTCACACATCCTTGGGCTCACATGTCCTTGGGGTATATTTGTTTGTTTTATTTTTTACGCTTCCACTGAAAAATACATTAATGAAATCTATGGTGATGGGAAACGACAGAAAAGATTCCAAATGGCCACTTGCGAATGCTCTTTTCTTTCTTACCTTTCTTTAGCAGTGAATGTACGATAATGGTTGACTAACTTTTTAAAATCCAATACTCATTGATTATAATAAATCATGCCTTGTTTGGTTGCGTTTACAGTACTAAGAGAAGAATTTAGGCTCGAACCACAGCATACACGAGTAGCACAGGGCGAAACGGTGTTACTCGAATGTGGTCCACCAAAGGGTATTCCTGAGCCAACGCTGTCATGGCGAAAAAATGGCCAAAAGCTGGAAGTGGAATCCTCGAAACGAATACGCATTGTAGATGGCGGTAATTTAGCTATTCAAGACGTACGACAAACCGACGAGGGACAGTATCAATGTATCGCAAAAAACTTAGTAGGCGTAAGGGAGTCTGCAACCGCATTCCTCAAAGTACATGGTAAGTGTTCGAAAAGTATTTACGTCATTGTTCATCGACTCGTCCCGGCATTTATTCAGCACAAACTTTGCTCCATTCTGCAGTTAAACCGTTTCTGATACGCGGCCCACACGATCAAACAGTCGTCGAAGGTGCATCTGTTACTTTTCAATGCCGCGTTGGAGGTGATCCGATGCCGGACGTTCTCTGGCGACGATCTGCCTCGGGAGGCAATATGCCGTTAGATCGGGTTCACATTCTCGAAGATAGAAGCCTTCGGTTAGAAAATGTGATACTAGACGATGAGGGAGAGTACAGCTGTGAGGCGGACAATGCTGTAGGGGCCATCTCAGCAACTGGCACATTGACCGTCCATGGTAAGTTGCAGTATCATCTGTCTTTTTTGCCCATTTGTTGATTTTCTTGACATTTATCGATGTACACCTTGCAATTTTCAGCACCACCTCATCTTTCGATAAGACCCGTACCGCAGGTTGTTGAAGCACCGCACGACGTTTCGTTCGAATGCAAATCCGAAGGTCGTCCGAAACCAACGACGTTCTGGTCGATCGAAGGTAACAGAACGCTAATCTTTCCCGGCACGTCGTGTGATCGGTTCGAAACGACGTACACGCAAGAAAGTCTCACCGTTTTAACGATCGCACAAACTACCAAATCCGACAATGGTCTCGTGGTCGTTTGCAACGCTGTAAATAGTGTAGGTTCGATCAGTGTCCGAGCACGGCTAATGGTAGCCTCGCAGGACGACCGACCGCCCCCAATTATTATTCTTGGTCCAACAAACCAAACTTTACCAGCGAAATCTACCGTATCGATGGTTTGCAATGCCGTAGGTAATCCCAATCCTTTCATCTCTTGGTATTTGGATGGAAATCCTGTCGTACCGTCAGAACGAATAAATGTCACGGAAAATGGAACGCTTTTGCTGCGAGAGCTGGAAAAAAGTACCGACCAGGGTCTGTACACCTGTGTTGCGAGCAGTCGCAGTGGAAAATCTACGTGGAGTGCTTATTTACGCGTAGAATCACCCACAAATCCAAATGTAAATTTTTACCGCGCACCTGAACCATCTGAATTTCCCAGCGCGCCAGGAAAGCCACAAATTGTTAACATCAACAACAGCTCCATCACGATATCTTGGTTGCCGAGCATTAAATCCGGTGCTTCCGACATCAACGGTTACCTGATTGAAGTATTTTCGAGCGATATGGCCAAGGGATGGACAACGATACCGTACAAGATCTCATCGACGAGCTACAATTATTCGCCAGTTTCTCCAAACGTCAGTTACATTTTTATCGTTCGTGCAGAAAACGACCAGGGTCTCGGTATTCCAAGCCTGATGTCGGATCCCGTGACAATAGGGAAAGAATTCAATCACGGAGAGGACATCAATCTAAGCGAAGCACAGGCCACCCTTTCATCCGGTCAGGTGGTCAATCTTCTTGAGGCTAATGCTACCGATGCGACAAGTGTACGGTTGGTGTGGGAGATCGTTAACGGCCAGTATGTGGAAGGGTTCTACATCTATTCGCGGAAAATAAACTCCAATGGAACGTACCGAACGTTGACTGTGCTGCACGGTGGAGGTGCTTCCGCGTGTACCATAAATGGCTTAGAGAAGTATACCCAGTACGAGTTTTTCCTTGTGCCATTCTTCAAAACGATTCAAGGCCGTCCGTCGAATTCTAGATCCACCTGCACCCTGGAAGATGGTAAGCTATTTGGCAACTGTCAATAGAAAGTGTCAGTCGGTTTCAATGTTTTTTTTTTTTACTTCCTTGCAGTTCCGATAGCGCCACCAATAAATCTAGAAGCAGTTCTCTTGAACACCTCTGCTGTGTACCTCAAGTGGGATCCCCCAAGCAATAACAGTATAAATGGTATTTTGCTATAATATTTACCAACATATTTTGGTATATTATGATCGACTCATTATTTTATTTATGTCTTTCTCTCGCTTTCTTTGTTCCGCTAACTTGCTCTGCGTTCATTAGGACAATTGAAACATTATCACATCATCATCCGAGGCTATGATGTTCACAACATATCGAAAGTTCTCACAAACATGACGGTCGATGGAGAAGCACCGAAGTTACTGCTGGCAAATTTATCTGCGGGTGTCACTTATTCGGTCAGCATTGCTGCATCGACTAAAGTCGGCATCGGTCCGTATAGTATTCCTTCAATACTAAGATTAGATCCACACACAAGACGACTGGATCATGGGTACACTAGGTAAGAGCATTGCTAACAATAAACATCATTACTGTTAGTGCATTTTCGGACGTACTTTGTTTTAAATGTCACAATAAACGTATATAAATGCAATAAATGTGCAAAAACATTTCTTTTTCTTTCCTCTTTCACAGATATCCAATAAACCACGACTACTCTCACGATATACTGACGCAAACGTGGTTCATTATACTGCTTGGTTCCATCATTGCCATTATCGTCTTCCTGTTCGGTGCCATCATCATTTTCCGCAGGATACAATTTATGAAGCATAGCTCGTTGAACAATATGCATGGTGAGTCACAAAGAATTAAAAAAAAAACCCCTCATAAAACCGTTCTAACCAAGCGTTGTGAACGACGTCATGTCCGATGATTACATATCGGAAATGCAATTTAAATGGTTATACATAATTAAGTGTTAAAAGCCTGACCAGTTCAACACTAAAACAGATCGAAGGAATTATTGACTGTAGCATAAACATAGTAATAAATATAGCAAGATGTTATTTTTCCCTGATTTATGACTTTTTTGTCCATCAGCACGAGACTTTCAATTTGAACAATATTTGAACAAATCATGAGGGGGTTTTTTTGAAAATACTTTGCCATTCATATTTTTACTTCACTTACACACTTTCTACACATTCATTTTTGGCAAACTTGGGTTGCCACGTGTCACACAACAAACAATTCAATGAGCAACGGTGTCGTTATACGTTGCGTGTGACATACGAAGATTCATTCATTCAAAAACTGGAAAACTAAAATTCTGACATGATGGAAGTGTGCATGAAAAATGTGCATGGTCACGAAGCAATTTATCGTATCATGCCATATCGCGTTTCTGAGCGCAAATCACTTTACGTACGCCAACCGTACAAGTTGTAGCATGTGTTTGAGTTTGCAATCGTCTGTGTCCATTCAAAATCATACTAGGAAAGCAATAAAATTTCTCATCAGTAAGACCATCCTGAGCAAAAGTATAATAGTACAGCAGGACACCATAAATCGTTGCTTGACATCTTATCAGCGAAGCTCGTGGTTAAATTGCAGTATGGTAAAAGAGTAAGTTGTTAACACATTTACACATTTGCAGGTAATCACGCAATCGGAACTGTTCGAAAGTTTCCTACACTACCATTGAATCCAAATGGCGTGTGGATCGATCCGGGAGGTGGCGTATGGCGACAAGCGACTGATATTACTAAGGAAGTCATCACCGATTATGCTCAGGTTTCGGCAGCACCAACGCTACCACTACCAGACTATGAACGGTAAGGATGCTGTATTCAGCAAGTAATTTGACAATTTTGATTTCGTATTGTAATGCAATGCCAGAACATAAATAAGACAAGCGACCATATGGAATCAACTATCTACTGAATTGATGTAGATGGCTATACTTAAGCTCGCTAGAACCACAACCAGCAGTGTTGTATGAGGATGTGCGAGACCTTTCCAAAAGAACCTTCTTAATTATGCCTAATTGTGTACATTTTAAACAAACAGCGTGCGCCGCAAAGAGGTTGATGACAGTTTGGTCTAGCGATACTACCCACGAGAGCTTTTGAAATAGTTTGCCAAACAATCAACAGGGCTTAAAAGCACACAAAGAACGACACATCTTCAACACTTTAACCCCTTTCCCTTGCCCCTATCTGCATGTGTGTGTGTGTGTGTGTGTGCGCGGGAGGCGCCAGAAACTATGAGGGCAAAAGCAAACAAATAAAACTTCAGCGTCATTTAAGGATACCCAGCACTCCTTGCTAACCGATTCTCGCCGCCCAACTAACAACTGGGTCTGGGATAATGGGGATCACTTCAAAGGTTTGAGCCGGTAATGGAGTTCGTAAATTTTTGGCGGTTTTCGTTTCTCACTCAAGACTGCGAATGCTTGTAGTATTCGGTAAAACTTTTCCCACAAACGATAGTGTCAGTTGTTTACCACTATTACGTTCTTGAGCAGCCGCGACAACGTTAAATGTATGCCTATCCCTTCGAAAACTGAAACATTGTGCCGAGTATCTTTCGGCTCGGGCCTCCTGAGCACGACGAACGCCTGGTTGAAGGTGTATGCATGAAGAGTGCAAACTTGCGAATGAGCATCTTCAAATAAATGCTTTGTGGGAAATCCTTACTCATGTCGTCAAGTTTAGTGGTGCTGAATAAAGTGAAAAACTTCTCCCATCACGTATTTGTTTAGCACTTAAACAGTTGTTCGTACCATTCTCCGTTGCGGTAACGTTCGATTAGTGAAGATTTTTTGTTTGTTTGTAGGGATATGTGATTCCTTACGCATTTGATGATTTATCGAATCATTAACATTATTTTCAATTCATAGAGCGTATAAGCTGTTGCGTGGGGAACGTTATAATGATCAAGAACTATTCAGACACACTTGATGATATGACTTTATTAAAAAAAGTAACTGATTGACAACAACTAGAGCGGAACACAGGAAACAATACCACAAGTATGGAATTGTGTGGCAGATAAGGTTAAATAAAACCAATAGCTCAATCGTTGTATTACACATAAATAGGCACATAATACATTTGGTCCCAGCTGCCATCCCATCTGCAAAAACTATCGAACTGTGTACACAAATTTATCATTTCTTCTCTCTTTATGTTTTACGCATTAAGTGTCCAAATTAATATAAATTTATGATGCATATATACCAACAGCATACACTCGTATTGATTCCCTTTTTGCTTGTCTGTTTGCTGTGGATGTTTCTTTCTCGCCCGGTTTTTTTTTTTTCTGTATAATTAATTGCAACTGTACACGCAGACTGTCCCCGCTGAATATGCCTGACTACGCGGAAGTGGCCGGTTGTTCATCATTCAAAAACGATCTGGGACAATCGGACCCATGCTATGACAACTACGGTGCCTACGCTTCGACCACGCTGGTTGGCCGCTCGGTGCAACGGTTCGCCCAAAATCAATTCGATGGCAAAAATGTCTACTCAGCGCCTACTCTTGCTACAGCCGCCGCAGCAGCTCCCGGTGGATGTCACTACAATAATTTCATAAATCAACAACATCAGCAGCGCCACCAGCAGCAACTTCAAGCACAGTACGGTCTCCGCGGACCACCGCAGCAGATCCATGCTCAGATACAGTCGCAACCGCACCAGCAACAAATCGGAGTGCATGATAAACGGGAGCGAGACGCAAACGGACGGCCAATCGCTGGTGGTGGTGGTGGTGGAGGCAGCGGTGGTAGCATGAAAAGCCAGAAAATGAACATCATCGAAAATCGGATGGCCGACATGTTGAACAATTTGAATCAATGCTCGTCGACGGGCCCTACGGCAAGCTACAGTACCGGTGGCATGGGTGGCATGGGATCATCATTGTACGGTGGCTCAACGGTAAGTAATCTCAATAGTGGCAGCCACTGTAGCTTACTTCCGGCAGGCCAACCGATGGCAGCCTCGTCAACGCTGACGATGGATGCGATGAACGGTTTGTCTGGGAGTGGTCCAGGAGGTGGTTGCGAACCGGGCGGTAGCAGCAGTGTGCCGCATACACCGCTTTTTGGCACGATTAAACGAACGACCAAGTACAACAAAATAGGCTACAATAAGGATAATAAACTCAATTTTGGCGATAATGGTCGATCGGTTGAACAGCCGCTGTTCGTCAAGTCGAAGTACGACGGTACCTGGTCGTCCGTGCCGAGCTCAGTGACGACGTCGTCGGCAACCAGCATCAACATGATTAATAATTCGCCATATCAACAGCAGCAGCAGCAGCAGCAGCAGCAGCATCATCATCTACTTCCGCACAGCGGCCATCTGCATCAGCAACAGCAGCCTTTGACGACACCAGGTCCACCGCCTCCGCCGCCTCCACCTCCACAGCCCGCAGCATCTCAACAAGCGCCTTCAGTAGTTCATCACTTCCCTCTGGGTCCTCACCACCCAACGTCCGTTCCGTCGTTCTATGTCGGAAAAGAATCATCCCGATCGCCATCTCGCGTTTCACCAACGAAGCACGGCATGCAAACAAATAATTTAGATAATCATCCAATACAGGAGTGCAACAATGGAGCCAACACAATCACTAATGGCCAGGAAGCGTCTACTGGTTTCACGGGCAACACGCATCATCCGTTGCAGCCAAAACCAAACTATTTGATGGGTAGTATGAAAACGGACGATGTATAAATTTGATTCATTATGTTGCTTTAGGTATAATTGCACATCATAATAAGTTTTCGGGGTTTTGCCTTTTTTATCATCATAACCATAATTCCATACATGCATCATGTTCTATTGCTATTCTTGTTTTTCGGTAATTATTAGTAAGTTATTGCAGAAAGAATGTCATTCATTTGATGATGTAAAACACGAATGTGCCATTTTTCAATTCGATTCTGTGGTAAAAACTAGTTTATTTCTAAATATGGTACACTGATATGATTTGATGACTTCTGCCGCATGTAAATAATGCAAATATATCGATATACTATGTATAACCTGACCAAGGCTTTTGTATGTTCTAATCAAGGGACGATTTTATTTTGATCAGAATCGCATCAGCAGTACTGTTCTGCCACCTGAAGTAGGTTAAACAACAATGAAGGCACATTTAAAGAGTGCACCGAAGTATCGTATATAGCACGACGTGATGATAACAATGAAGGATTTTTGGAAGAAAAAAACATGACTTCACCAAACGAACTATTTTCCTTGCTAGCTTGCGTACAATCCACGGGGAGCAATAGGGCGCCAAAAGGTAGAGAGGCACACTCAAATGAAACATATCGAAAAGGAACCTATCGTGGGCGATGCTTCAACATTTTTTTTAGGTTTGCAGATCGATGAACAAATCATTTCACGGGTTCACTTACACTACCTTGTTTAGCGATTGTATATATAGCTCTTGCTCTGAAAAGGCTTGCAAATAGTAAAACTTTAAACATGGCTTAATCGTTTTAATGAATTGTTGAAGTATTATGATAGTGATTGCCCCAATATTAATACAATTATAATATATCTTCACCTTACCAAAGAACTAGTTGGTTATGAGTTCCCTAACCTAACTTTTATTTTTCATATCAAGCCGTGCTTTGCTTCGTAGCAAACTGCAAGCGATGAAATTAATATCGATAGAAAAAAAACCTTTATTTTCGCCGATCCTTTCCATTATTAGTGAGTAGCTATCAAAATTATGCGAGCGAACAAAAATCATTTGACTGAGTAACATACATAATTGACAAAAAGGAACGTAGGAAATGAAATACACAAATAAAATATCCTGCCATTGAAACCTATTGCTATTATTATCAGGTAATTGTAGGCCAACTACTTCCACTAGTGATTTTTCTTTGAGTTAGGAAAGAAATCTAGACATAAGGAAAGGAAAAGAAAGGAATAAATAGATCAACGCCGTTGCAAAAGAACTCACATTTCGTGAGAGGTGATGATGATGATGATATGAGAAGTGAAGAGAGAAACATGAAATAAAAATGATGATATTTTGAACGAAAAGACAATACTCCTTCGTCATAAATACTACCTTTCTTTTTCGTTGCTGTGATGACTTTTTGATTTATTATTACATTTTATTGGTACCTTTTCGTGTTTTGAAAACTTAAATTATATTTACACAGTCAAATCATTTGTGTACCAAATGTTCGAACAGGCCGTGGTATTCATTTCGAATAAAATTCTTCAAATTTAGTTGGTACAGTAGTGCGTCTCGAACGATTATCGCTTCCCTGGTTTCCAAACGCAAAACTTACTGCCCTCTCGAAGTTGTCTCAAGAATGTCTCAATGATGATAGCGTCCCAGTTGAAGCGTCTTTTTGATTTTTTCACAATTTATTAGACTAGAACTACTAGTGCTGATAAACTTGCATTAACTGTGTAGCATTGTCCGTGAAGGAATAAATGTGTGGAACGTAACGTAAATACTCCGAAAAATTATTCAAGTTTGATTTTTGTAGTTATTTTTTATGTGATTCAATCCAGAAGAGTACTATGTACAGTCATAACGCTCCATTTGTAGCATTTTTCAAAACACATACTTCAATGCGTTGTTGCCATTAAAAAATCATATCCATGAAGATTAACACAGATGTGTTTCCGCCTTTGCACCCCTTGCGTTGCTTGCGCTAGATTAAACTTTCCGAAATTAAGCACAGACATGAAATACTAAAAGCGAGAAATCAACACTCCTCTCCAACCGATGGTTTATTTTTTTTATAATTCAGTCAGCTTTTTCCACCCCAAATTTGGAAGTAATGGTACCGCTTCAATGCAGGGTAGGTTTGAATGCCATCTGTGTCCTTTCTCAGTACATTTCTTCGCTTTCATCAGCAGAATATTTTCATCCGGTTGCTTTTGCCGGTCTTAGTGAAATCTTAATTACATTTTCTGGGCCGTCATTTGGATGTATGACTCGTTTGAGGATGTTTAAATTGTTCCTAATAATGTTTAATGTTTCAAATATAGCTTATTACACCTGATAGACAGTAAGTGTATTAAAACGTTGTTTGAACGGTCAGTTTTCTCTACGCAGGTAACGGTTCGGATGGGATTGGTACTTCGGACATGCCGTGTGAAGACCAACGAGGCTATTGACTCTATCACCAGACCGCCTTTACAGATTACAGATATTCAACAAATGCAAAACATTTCCATAAAATATGTTTGAAGTTTATTTTTAAGTTTGTTTTTTCTTGGTAGGTTTCAAAATCTTTGCTTTCATTTCTTGATAGAACAAACTTGATTGAAAAAAGAGTAAAAAAAACTTTACCAAAAACAAAATTAATACAACGTAAAAGTACAAAAACATAACAAACTACGTCTTCTCATATGGTCAGTTGAAGGTTGATGACGATGGTAATCCAATCTAGTGCCGTTTAGACGTATCACTAGCAAATAAATCATAAATAAAAATCCATTTATAGGGCTTTACGTTCTTCATCTTCTGCCTTCTGTCCTTTCGCACGCTTGACATCATCTATCGACGATCCACGACTGCCAAATGACCATAGACTGTACCGAGTTGTAGCTATTTTTATGAATTTCCTACGTCCCTTCCTTAACTGTCCTCCTCGATGGCAATCGTGTTTTGTTTTGAAACGTTTGCACAATCGAGCGAAACTTGATACTAATGCTGGAAGCGGTTCTTATCGTATCCAATTGACTGTGTAATAATTGAAATTCTTAGCATTCGTTTGTGACAGACACCAAGAATCTTGTCCAGAAAAAAAAACAAAACCAGCTGAGAACATATTGGGGAATTTGCCGACGTGCACTGGCCTACTGGACCATAAAAAGGGAGACACGCTTAAGGGACCTTCACAAATCCCACAGTTTGGTTTCGATCTAATAAGGAAAGAAAAACTATATGGGGAAACCTGTACCATTTTTTGTTTCGGTTTTTTTGTTTTTGTACTGATCATTTTCTGCCCTGGGGACTGTCCAAGCGGAGAAATGGTTGTAGTGAACAGCTTGATATTGTAGTGAATAGAATGAAAAATAACTGCTACATACCGTGTGTTGTCGATATATATACGTGTGTGTGTGCAACTAGGAGCGCAATGGTGGACAGAAGGAAATAAACTTCCTTTGTAACTGTCATTGGAAAATAAATCGAAGAACTTTTGCTCCCAGATAAATCCAACCAATTTTCGACCGAACGAACTTTACGCCGTGACACCGACACTGTCAAGCTTTCTCTAGTATTCTGCTTCAAGTAATCTTCGAATGACCAGCTTATCTCGAAGTATACCCTTCAAAGAATTTAAGGCAACTAAAACTGTTCTCTTTCAGTTTGCTATCGACATTAGAACGTTCCTTTTTTTCTTCAACAGACAACATGGATGCTTAACGATTGGCAATGGACAGGACAAATAGATTCCCCGTTTAAAGATAGTATTAAATGTAGATAAACTTTTGCTCCAGACTTTTCCAAGTGTATGTATATACATTTTCGCACTGCCCCAAAACGCAATTTCATTCCCAACCGAACGGCCAACAGAGTAATAACTGAGTTTTATGCTACTAATTTTGGAACAATTACGGAATCCCACTTGAAAACGGGAATGGATCAAATAAAGGACACCCTCTGTTTTTGGAGGGCTTTAGACGAATCGTGTCTTTCGAAACCCTTCTCCCTATTCCACGGTATTCATTGCTTCATTTAAGTTGGAATACCACATTTAATGCCAACTCGTTTTACGGCTAGAGCGATTCTATAGGTAATAGAACCAAGGATAAACGGAACGGGCTCGTTAAGCGTTCACTGTCTGCTAAAACCATTAGAATAAGACGAATGAATTTAAGAACCCGGTTTAAGTACGTTCCACTATCCTAAAAGCAGTGCTCGAATGTGCTTGAGTGACGAATGATTGTGAAAATTGTGAAGGGTTGCAGTTCATTGTGTTATATACATCACAAAACACCTTTTGTACACATCTAAAGCTTGCGCTTCACTTTATAATAAACGGTGCAAACTTAAAGGCAAGTAGTTTTACTAAACCGAGAAACTTACAAACAAATCATGTGCTTATTTAAAAC
Organism: Anopheles maculipalpis; assembly: GCF_943734695.1. NCBI lineage: Eukaryota > Metazoa > Arthropoda > Insecta > Diptera > Culicidae > Anopheles > Anopheles maculipalpis. The sequence continues at coordinate 46,045,127 of NC_064872.1, read as the reverse complement.
GATTTAAAAAGACAAGGGGCTTAAATTGGTACAACAATTCCCGTGCCACACGTAAGACACCGTCAACCGTCCACCAACCGGTTAGAACAATGTTTATGGCTGAGTGTGCCGTTCACAGGTGTGTCACCGAGTTTCCTCACACAAGTTATGCATCAGCGGTGTGCTAACACTAGGCGCTTACGCTTATACGTAAACACGAGAACACACCTCTAACGACCAGGATACGATCTCCACCCAGCACGAACGGGGTAACACAAGGGGGTTTGGATTTATTTGCCGCTCAATCCTTTTTACATTGCCGGGCATTGAAGCAGCAAAAGTGGTGCCTTGGGACTTTGCAGGAAAGAAGGAGGGAGGGAGAGGGAGAAAGAGAGGAGGGGAGGGGGAGAAATCCATCAGGATCAGGAAGGTGTGGAAAATCCGCGCGTACCACTGAATGCGATAAAAGGCTCGTAAGTAAATCCACACCGAATCGGTTTTATACGCGCCGCGCTGGGTAAAACGGCTCATAAAAATATGTCCCGAAACGGTTTATGGCAGCACGGGGTATTTTATTGCGGAAGACAGAAAAGTTTTGCTTTATTTTACATCCGAATGCTTTTTATTGAGCTTCGTGGAGGCACAGAAGAGCTGGAAAAGAAATGACGACGCATCCCGTGCAGCCGAACAACATGTGTCTAAACGGTTTATCTTTTTTTTGCTTTTATAACATATTACAAATGGATTCGGTTTGGCTCTTTAGCCGATTAGTTTGTACATTACTGTGTCAGTGTGGGAAACCTAACAGTACTTTAATAATAAAAAAAAAAACAAATTAAACTAGTGGTGCAAATGGAATGTCAACCTGCATATTTTTGTTTTCAATAACTACTTTTAAACAAACAACAGAAAAACAGATTTTCTACACCAAACTTTTCCAAACTTTTTAGATAAAGAAACTTTTTTTTTAAAGAATGAAATAGCTGAATTGAAATAATTTTATAAAATAGGTTCAATGCAAAATTATACTCACAATATTTGTTCTTTATTCTTGTCTTTGTAGTTCTGTAGTTAACTTTGCCACTGTATTTCACATTAAATTAATTTCTTATACGTTTTAGTTGAATTCAGATTTTACTTTTCTTTAACAATCTTATGAAACTAATGCGAATGATGACATTGTTTCTTGGATGCTGTAATTGCGGATAATTCGGGTTTCAAATTTCACGTTCCTATCGTCAGTATAGATTCCATGTGTTTGTCCGTTAAGTTGGATCTCAAATTATGCTTTACGTATTTCATTCGAGAAAGTGTTAGTTCGCACAAATATGTTGTTCCGAACAGTGAAATTTACTTACATGCAAAATTCTTCATGTTTGGAAAATCTTTTTTCAGCAAAAATTCGTATAAATCAATTAGTCCTTCTTTGAATTTATCTTTTAGGTTATCCTTCGCTTGAATTTTTTACTATCGCTAATGTAATATTTCGCTATTGTAATGATTGTGGTTGGTTATATCACATAAACATTGTTAAGACAGCACGAACATTTATTTGTGTGCGTACCGTGTTCTCCAGTGCACTCCAGCAATGACATTCCAAGCTCAATCTAGTCTGCGTCCAATCTAAGGATGACCGGCAATCTCTATCCCGCAGCAGCGAAAGCGACTTCACTACTCACGAGACTGAACCCGCCAACCAGCCCGAACCCGACGCCAACGCTGTCAAACTCAATGTGTCAAAGCTGGACTGGAGTAGAGAACACTGCACTGTAAATAGCGCCTGCCTCCCTTTTACGGCAGTGTTTGAATCGCCCTCGAGTGCTGTTACCCAGTCATCGGATCTCCCGTGGCACTACAAAAAAATACACTTAAGACATAGACAACACAACATTTAACAAAAAAGGAATGGTGGAATACGAATAAGGATTGAAAGGATACTAGGGATGTGGAATCATAGGACAAGACCGTTGTCTTTGGCGAATCGGTGAATGATCTTCATGTAGGGGAGGTCACTGGTAGCCAAAACTTCTCTAATTTCTGTTTTCAGTCGTCTGCCGATGGCTCATACACACTTTTGTCTGAGCAAGAGATATACGCCGTAGTTGAGCATTCAACGCAAAATGATTCGACCTCAGTCGAGACATCATTCGTATGAATGCTCGGTCTACAGATAGCCCTTTGAACCAAGGCCCCAAGGACACTTGCGGAGAGATTGAGTAAAAGAAACGCCCGAGTTCATCCGCCTCCCACATGCTCTACCAACGAGACAGGAAAAGTTGCTGTGGGAAACGAAGGAACTCCTGGGCCGAGATAGGTCGGTCGTAAAAGCGCCTTCTTGGACGGCTGTTTTGGCCTTCTCATTGCCGAGAATTCCAAAATGAAAAAGGGACCCAAATTAGCGAGATCCTAAACGACTTATCGAACATTGAGCCAAGCAGTTCAATGATTTTTAAGGTAAGGAAATCCTGACTCTTAACAGCCTTCGGAGATCTCAGAGCTTCAATATCACTAAGGCTATCAGTAAAGATAAAGTACAGGTCTGAAGGTGTCGCTGCTATCATCGATAGTGCGTAAAATATTGCGGCTAACTCTACGGTGTAAACACTACATGCTTCGCTTCGAAAAATGCTTCGGTGGACTCGCTAAAAACACCGAAGCCAGTGGCCTCCTCAGAGGATGATCCATCAGTGTAGTACTGACTTATTCGGTCTAAATGACCATACTTATTCATGAAAATACCCGGAACTACCCTCGGGAGAAGATCATTAGGTATGGTCTTAATTTCCTCGTGCAATGAGGAATCTGTTATTAAAATGGAACTGTAGTTCTCAGGAAGGGCAGCACAATTTAATGCCTGTGGAGCGCTAGCACGCACTTGTAGGGCAACAAAATCTTCGTAGATCTTTAAGATTTTGCTCTTAGAACCTGTCTCTAGAAGTGCTTCAAAATTTTCTATTATCAAGGGATTTTATACTGAACAACGGACTAGAAGGCGAGGCGAAAGCATTTCAAAGCGCAGTTTGAGCGGCATCACTCCGGTCATCACTTCTAGGGACATGTTGTGTGTGGATTTCATGCTCCCTAGTGCGAGTCTAAGACAGCAGTACTGCAGCCTTTCAAGCTTGAGTATCAACGTGTTGGATGCCCAATGGAAGCATATGCTTCCATATTCCAATACGGATAGTACCGTTGTCTTATACAGTTTTAGGACGTCTGATGGATGTGCGCCTCACCAGAATCCTGTGACTGTCCTTAGAACGTTGATTCTTTAAATGCATTTTTGCACCAGATGGGTAAAGTGTGTTCTCCAGTTTAGTCTGTAATTGAACTATACACCAAGGTATCGAACATTGTCGGTAGTCGATATCTTTTCACCATAAAGAAAGACATCAATTTTCGGGTCATATAGCCTTTTCTCCCTGTTTTTTTCCCGTGTCGCTAAAAGGAGAAGTTCTCAGTTTTCATAGCAGAGAACTTGATACCAAGGTTTTCTGACCACTCGGACAGATTGTCTAGAGTGGTTTGTAAAGCCAGTTGTATTTCGTCGGCGTCTCTGCTTTCAAAATATATCATGCCGTCGTCTGGAAAAAGTGTTAAGTTTGTTATTTGTAGCTGTTCTAAACATAACCTGAGTTTTATTCTGAATGCCTTAATATGAGTGTACAAGTCGGAAATAAGATTGTCCTGTCCTTGAAGTTTAAGATTCAGTAAATTCAAGTGAGTTGTTATGTCTGCTGCAAATGCCAATTTCCATAGCCAGTTTTCATCATGTAGCAACGGTTATTCTGGTTTGCCCTTTGTTTCTAAAAACTCGGTAACATATTTTCTTATTTCAAGCATTCTTGTTAAAAGTTTTCCACAACTTAACTATCGTACTGCTATGTAATAAGGCATGTCTGGATAATCTGATTCATTGTCTTTCAACAAGCTTCTAAACTGTCTATGATTCAGACCGTGTGATCGAATGAAATTCACTATTTTAACTACGGGATGAAGTACACAGCTAATATCTAAATATTTATCGCACAACGCTAAAGTTTTGAGCAGCTTTTTGAAAATATCTTCCTCGGGTAACAGTACCAAACATGCTTTGCATACATACAGGTTTTCATCCACTTCTCTGATGAACACAAGAAGCTGCGAGGTTGATGAAATGTCCAACGATTCGTCCATAGCAATGGAAAAATATCGAAAGTTTTTTGCACTTTTTTCTGTTGATCTACAATGTTTTCACCGATATCTTCCACACGACGTGCACTGGTATTGGCACTTAAAGACAAATTTGAGAATCTTGTAAGCATATCTGGACACAGTTCTTGTGCTACTTCCAACATACACTCCTTCACTAGTTCACCATCTGTAAACGGTTTACCCCTTTTAGCCAAGATATACGCAACTTTGTAGCTGGCGTTAGTCACAGATTCGTTTTCAGTAGATAATTTGGTAAGCAGCACTTTTTGAGAAGAAATTTTATTGTGTAGCGTGGAAAACCGTTCGGTTCGTTCTTGTCCCTTCAACTGACCATATTTCTCCTCGTGTTTGGTTTGATAATGACGACGCAGGTTGTAATCCTTCACCACAGACACTGGTACGTTACAGATGCACACACAGCGCTTTTTCCCCATGTTTTGCCAAAAAATATTTCAAACTTTATTCTTCTTGAAATTGCCAACACTCGTCATCAAGCATCGGTACGGTTTCGACTTAGTTGTTTGACTGGTAGTGGATAACTGTCGCGCTTTGGAAGGCTTCGCAAAGTAATCAATAAAGCATGTCCGTCGATCGCAAAATTTATCAAGAAAATTCTAACACCCCAGTGACCAGAACATACGGCATATTTTTCGACGAATTTCGACCGAGAGCGAATGTGCCAATTTTAGCGAATCGTACTCTGTTAGCTCGGATATTCGAGGCCAAGACGTATCACCCAAGATATCGTATCCGATGAATAGACTAACACTATGAAATTTATTGTTTAGCCAGCTAATCCAAGGCATAAAAAAATCATGGAAAAATCATGCCGAAAGCATAAACTTTAGAGAAATACGATTGGAAACATTCCTTATGACTATTTTTGTTTCACATGCTAACGCTCAGTCGACTGCCACTCGCAGTAATTTCAACGAAATATGCTTATGCAAACGTTCGCAAAAGTTATGTTTTGCTGTGCGTGTGTGCACATTGTAAGCATCTTTTATACATTCCTATCATCTTCTAACACTCAACAATTATTTCACACCACGTTCCAGCAAACATCTAATCATCATTTATCATCATCTTGGAAAGTATTCCTCGCCATATTTTTCCTATTAACAATTGTTGCGCCCCTCACGATAAATCGTTTTCTTTGCATGAGCATAACCTGATGAGCAAAGGGGAGTGGAAGTGTGTCAAGCAGGTGGGGAGGCGCAGATCAGAGTTTCTCTTCGACGTTTGAAGCCCATCCGCAAACACACATTTGCCATTCATAATCTTACGCTGAAGTGAGGAAGCTGAACAGATCCGAAAATCCATTGCTACGGTTTATTGGAAGAGGAGAAAAAGCGCCAGAAATCCTACCACAGAAGATGATGCTGTACTCAAAACAGGCTCTCGATCGTTTTTCTTTTTTTTTTTCGTTTTCTTTTCTGCTGCCTCTCTGTAACAACGCTGAAGAACTTACGAATTGTGCTGAAAGGACTAGCGATGTCAGGAGTTTTCGCCAAAAGCAACGCATTTAGACGATGCCGCGAATACCATAGTCATCTGTATTCATCACGCCCTGCACCATTATCATTATCGTCACCATCGCCGCCATCCCTGTGGTGGATGTGTGGTGGAAAAACTTGAACCATCGCCACTAGTCACTTCGTCGACCGTGTCATAAACTTTAGCGCTCCTTTGCCTCAATCTGTATCAAACATCGGTATCGCATATTCATGTTCATATGAGATTTACCATGCGTATATGCGGGGCAGATAAGGTTTTTGCTTATGCTTACCAAAGCCGAACCCCAGCCGTTGTGTTTTCTTGATCCCCATTTTACGCCTCCAAAAGGACATCACGCAGCGAGACACATCAATTGCAGGGGCATTAAAGAAACCTGGCCCAGGCCCTAGCGAAGGAAGGCGTGGAATGTCTAAAAAGACGACTAACTTCGCACAAAACCACTCTCCAACCTTCCTGCAACCTCGCGCCCTCCCACCAGGCACTACACCTTCGCCTTACCTTTAGCGCACGGTTCGAAAATTGTGCGCGGTAAGCGAAGCGCACGGAATCATCAAGACGATAATATTTTCCCCATGCTAGACGGATATACTCATGGACAGGGTTTGTATGATAAATTGTGGAGTGTAACAGCTTTCCACTCGTGCTATATTGAATTATGCTTGGTGGGTTTTTGCGTCTTTCGCGTCCGGCTCCGTTGACGCGTTTACCGCGTCAGTACCGCACGATGGGGCACAACAAAAATCGTTACGAACGTTAGAAAAGCCGAACCAAGTCATACATCACATTGTGCAATTGTGTTTATCGCACGTGGCCAATGATACGCTATGTTGTTTTCCTGAATAAAGAAAAATCGGTTTTAAAGCACCAATCTGACCGAGGTGTTATTCTTTCAATATTTTTTTTTTCAACTAAAAGCATCGGCCTTCTCCATTAAAAATATATTTATTTATCCTTTCATCTTCAAGCAAGCACGCGTAACATTTGTTTTAATTTTACTAACAGATAAATACTGAAAACAACAGAACACAAAAGACTCACTTTTCCATAGAAATGTTTACGTCAATATTTCCCACAAGGAGCTAAAAGATCGGAAAACGGTTCGGTTTCTGTGTTTGTAGACGACAGAACCACTACCACAAGCCTGTGGTAGTGGGAGTCACATGTGTTTGATAATAATCCCTATAATAACACGCACCTCATGTGTTCTTGTTGCTTGTACATCAACATCTCGCAGGGATGAAACTCATAACGTAACGAAAACAACATACAGCCTCGGGCTAAAGTGGTTGGGAGTAGAGCAAAAAAAAAAAAAGAAATAATGCCACAACATGCCAACAGACGCACAATAACTACAACCTTCAAGACTCTACAAAAATGCCTTTGAGCTACTGCTGCTGCTGCTGCTATCAGTTTGAAATCACACAAAAAAATCCCAAACGCACCGCCACGGCATGATAAGCTCTGAGACAGCAGAAGAAGAAAAAAAAAAGCATCAGAGGACAACGAATAGCTGCCACTTCGGCGATGGTTGGTGCACTGTCGCAAGTGTCAACCTGTTTCATCCCCCCGTGCACAACAGCAACGGCGCCTGTCACGGTGAACCAGTGGAGGACACACGGAATCTGAAGTATCACGAATATTTTTTCGTAAATATTTTATTAAAGCTAAAACACGCCAACATCAGACCAGGAAAATGTGCAGAATCTCGCCGTTTGGGTGCTGGCGCATGGAAATATGCCCCAGCATGAAAGTGACACGGTAAGCGACAAGACAATAGCAACAGCAAAACACTAACAGCACCGGCACAATAACCAAAAAACCTTTTAAAGCCTGTGTATTGTTGAATATTTTCAGAGTGTGTTTGCACATGCCCGGGCAGGCAGGTGTTTAGCGTCGTAAATTCTTAAACTTTAGCAAATGCTTGACAGCGCTTTTAGGATAAAATGCTACAATATACAATTTTTTGACATTTCAAAACTAATGATGCGCTAGAAGGGTGTGGTAACTGGTAATTAGGAGGTTTTTTTTTAAATTTCGTTAATTTTCAACCGAAATCCTTCTTCATACGCACTTGTACATCACAGTCGACAGCTGATGCATTTAACAGCAAACGTGTGTAAACAATTTCTCAACACAAAAGCACACTACAGTTCAGCAGCTATTACCGACAGGGCAGACATTTGCAGCAATGAACGAAGTGTAAACAGTTCCATCTGTTTACGTGTGCGAGTGGTTTTCCCTTTAAAATATTCTGCTAGGAAAGTATCCACACCATCGATGGGATTAGATCGTTACACTTCCGGTGGCTTGAATGCTACCGGGGACCCTAATTCGTTCCCCGCTGTGAATTCGCTGCTTGTTTTCTGGCCATCGAAAGATAAACCTTGCGGATGATACCGTTTCCAGTGCGGCATGAATTTAGTGTGCCATAAATATGAGTAACAAAGAAGATTAAAAAAGGGAGAATTTACGCGTGAAATTTTATATTCTGCGCACTCTTGTGTTCCACCCTCCCTATCCGGATGTTGGTGTTAAGGTGTGAAACAACTCATTACCTTGATTAAACGAAAAGGTATTACCGAATAAGGTGGCAGAAAACAGGACGTTTGAGCTAAAACGAGGGGTGATGGTTGTGTTAGTTTTTAAAAAACGTTTTGTATTTTAAGTTGATAAAAGTTACGGCAGCAAATACTTATGAAATCTTTCCTGGATTAAACCATCTTTCTTTACACTTAACAGAACGTGTAGCTTTACAACAATAAAATGTTTGAAATAAACTTGATTCAGCAGACTAAAGGCCTGATTGTTAAAGCCAAACGGAAAACTTTCCGACGGAAAGACTCTAACCAAACGGAAAGCCAATTTGAATTATGGTCTCCCGTTAGAGTCGACGAATGTTTCGTCGACTTTTTGCATACATTCATACAGGCACAGGTTGCTCAGTTCATACATTCACAGATGATTTCAATCGAATTATACCTATCTTTAATGGACTCTCGTGGTTCTTGGTTCAGAATAATTCCAGCAAACCACCAAATAAAATCTCTAAAACGACTTCAAAATTATTGTCATAACATATCCACGTAAAATATATACACTTTTCTATCGATTTACGCTTTTACCGAGTTTTTATGAATACAAACTATACTTTCCGTTGCACTTGATTGACGGAAAACTTTTGGTCTAACGCGCGTTTCCGTTTGGCTCAGTCAATGCAAATTTTTTACTTTCCGTTTGACAAACATCTGTCATCGACTTTTAAGCGTCTGATTTAGCCAAACGGAAAGCCATAATACCCAAGTGAAAATTATATGACATTTGAGAAGACGTTTGGGTTCCACAATCAGGCCTTAAATGACTTTCCACCCTCATAATGTTTGTATATCATTGCACACAAGTGTTTCAAGACGAAATGGAAACGAAATGAAGCTATACGCCCCCAATGTGGTGATGTATTTTGCACCAGCTCGGAAGCGACGGCGTCACGCCACATTATTCATTATTCGGTGCACTCCAATACCAAACATCACATCACTGGTTTTGTTTTTCAAAGTCGACCAAATTTATTGCTTAAATTAATTTCATTACTTACCCCACTTGAATTAAAATGCTGCATACCATTGCACTTGGGTATGGGATGCACTTTGCGAAAATGTACCAAAATAAAAAAAAAAAAAACAAAACTCCCGCCAGAAGCCCCATCTTCTAACGTGACAGCTGCGATCATGATTCACGGGCACGTTTCAACATGGCAAGACCGAATCGGACCTGTCGTATCAAACCTACCATAGCAACCATTGTGGTGCTTTCCCTTTCGTAGTCCCCCCCAAAACCTGTCATACTTTGTAATCAGTCAGCAAGGTACGGGGAAATGTGCCTATGGTAACCATTTCTCTTTTATTCTCCACCATTTCAATGGCGCAATGAGCAAAGAGATCGGGCTTTTAAAATTTATGATCTAGTTGAGTTTGATGAATTGCATGTCGCATGTGTTGTCATAAAACAAATTACATCAAAACCTTTTGGTTGAATACGTCCAACAGAATGGTAAGCGCAACGGCATTTGTGCTTAAAATTCTGTTCTTCTCGCCCACCCCATCGCTCCGTGCTGCCAAATCTTGGTGAGAATCAGGCAGCAATTCTGTTTATCCCATTCGGCGTGGGTTGGCTGGGGAGATTAATGAAATAAAATATGAGTGCAAATTAATTTGACCGAGATTTTAATGAGGGGAGCAAGTGTTCTAGCGCATGCTAAATAGTTTGTGTAATTAGTGCTTGTTAAGTAATCGTTTTTATGCAATGGATTGTGTGTTTGGGACAATGCTATAATAATAGCAAATTTAAATATCATACAATCTTTATACTTTTCAATTCGTAAGAGACTTTATTTATTTATTTTATTGTGTCAACATATCATGACAGATCATTATTAATAACAATTACCTAACCCTGCTTTGTGCGGTCTCACTGTCACACTACCAGCCCGCCGCCTGTCGAATGCTGCAGAAATTACATTTTCCTCTTTAGTAATTGCCGTTAATGCCGCAAAACCAAAGTCTGCTTTCGACTCTTGAATCTTATGACCACGGGCAGCAAGCTCGGCCAACACATTTGCATCGAAGCCCGTCTCGTATTCGACCTGCATGGGTGCTAACTGGTGATGGATTCGGGGTGCGTTGATGGCATCGCAAAGACTTTGTTTGAAAAACAAATGCCGAAGAATAAGCAACGTCGTGGCAGTTGTAATCCTGGAACCTCCCGCGCCTCCTACAACCATCCGCACGTTACCCAGCTGATCAGTTATGATCGTCGGAGACATTGAAGAAAGCGGTCTTTTCTGTGGTACGATAAAGTTAGCCGGAGAAGGCGATAGACCGTAAGCGTTCACAACACCTGGCGTGGAAAAATCGTCCATTTCATCATTCAGGATGATGCCAGTCGAAGGAGAAACGATTAGCGAACCAAACCTGCAAACATTAAAGCGTAATGATCAGTCCACAAGTCCAGCAATAAATTTTCACCCATACTACATACAGATAATTAATCGTACTTGTTACGGATACTGCGTCACCGTTCGCTGCCAGCACCGAGACGTGAGCTGTTCCTTGATCTTGCAAGCCGGCAAAATCTGCCCCGTAATAGTCATAACTATCGAACGTCGTGTTGCTCACAATCATGTCACGAACGTACGCAACATAGTTTTTATTTGTCATTTTTTGCAATACCGTATTGACTGAGGTGACAAAACGTGGGTCTCCCACCTTCGTGCGTAACCCGTAGCCATGCTTAAAGCTTTCAACGATTCGATGCCACGTTAGTGGATCATTTATTGACAAATCCTTGTATCCGTCCAGAATCGACAGCATGTAGTTAAGAATCGGTCCACTGCCTGGGAGTGGCATGGAATGTACATTGAATTTACGGCGTAGTTTGGCTCGGGCAGGTTTCACCCATTCTGGTCTGCAAAACATCAAGCACGCGTTAAAGATCGTTTCTTCCATTATCCATACACAAGGACACAGTACTTCGCTATAACTTTACCTGTAATTGTAGAAGTCATCCGCCGTCAGGATGCTACCAACATTCTCTAAATCTTCCATCAACTTTGGTAAAAGTGTACCGTTTTTACTGTACAAAGCGTCTGCACCTTCCACGGCAATCACCCTCAAGGATTCTGCTAATTCCGGTCGCTTTATACGATCGCCCACCTTCCAGGTATCATTAGTTACGGGGTTGATGAATATCTCTGCCAATGCAGGGTACGTTAATATGAGTGACTTCTTTGAAGACAGAATTTTCTCCAAATAGCCCGTAACGAGGGAACCGCTGGTGCATACATCGATCGTTGGTTGCACGAGCGTTTTCCACGGAAGTTTGCCATACTTCTGGTGCAGCTCCCAGTAGCCCTTGAGTTCGGCAGGTACCGCAATCGATAGGCCACCCTCAACGGCGGCCTTACCGTTTCCGACATACATATTTTTGGTAGCGGCCGCCGGTGCGACCTCCCTCGCGTCCAAGGACTCCACGATGCCCGATGCCTTGTTGTAGATGGTCAACACAAAGCCGCCACCGATACCCATACTCTGCGGAACCGAAACACCTTCACAGAACAGCGTGGCGATAGCCGCATCGGCTGCGGAACCACCTTGATCTAGCATACTCATTCCAATTTCGGCACATTCGGCCGCGTTCGAGGTTACCGCAGCACGAGCATTGTTTGTTGACTGCGCTCGGGCCGTGTGCCATACCAGACACATGATTATTACTAAATCACGCCAGCTACAAATATAATATCAATAACGTGCGATGTTAAAAAAATATGACACCCATGCTGTTTGATAATAGTGGCAACACTGAAGCCACAAAAAAACTATCACATTATTCACCACTAATTGGAATTTAAATTTTGAGAACTGATTTCATCACGGCTATCTTTTTTTTATCACGAGCATCGTTTCAATCCGTATACCAATTGTAAGAGCATCTGCTTTAATAACTTGAAATTGGCAAAAAAAATAAGCAAAAACAGAGATTAAACTCACAGCCTCACGTGTTTGCTTTCCTTCAAAATTTGCATTTCTGCTCTATCACTAAACTCTACACCACGTCAAGCACAACTCGATACTGAAGAGCAGATATCGTTCCGTGTATGTTTTATACCCAATACTAAAGACGAAATTGTGTCGGTCCGTCCGCGCTTTCAGCACAAACACGCTGAATCGCTGTTCACCTGATACAATTGACGGAATGAACAGAATGAAACTAAGCAAACCTAATAATAATTCTCCGAATTTGGATTCTCGTCAACAGTAAAAAAAAAATTGATTTCATACAATGAAATGTTTTTTTATCTTCAACATGTATTACGTAGAGTTCAGTGGCTCTGTAATTGTGTTACAAGCCTCGCGCTGTGGGTGCTATACACTGAAACAGCCATTTAAAAAATACAAAGGAACAAATGCTATAATTCATAATCCACATTTCATCACAAAGTTTTGCGTCTGTACATATATAAATTATGTGTTAGACTCGTAGACAAATGAAAGAAACAGATTTAAACCGTTACCCAACTATTAACACTTTAGCGAGATTACTTAAAACGAATGACATTCATTATACCTTTCAATAAGTAACATTTTATGCAATTAAACTTATACACTTAAAATAACTTCACCAAATGATAAAGCTTTATGTAAGAAATGCACACCGGAATTCACACTTTCAGTTTATTTGTCAATATTGAAAGTTCGTCAAGATTGATGGTTCACTTGCTTTACAACACATCCACTTTCACCACGCATTTACATTACTTGGTTATCCTCTCTTGAACCCACTATACACAGGACTGGCTGAACAGCACCCGTGCATCGATTGTCGAAGGTGCCACAATTCGATGTCGTGTTGACCCGCTTCTCCTTGTGGGTATATGGTACTAAATGCCACTGCGAGTCGGCAGCATCAAGGCCTGCAACATGTCCAAGACAACCCTTTCCACATAAATTCATACAGAGGACAGGCCCCCAGAAAAAGTGCGAAAGTGGGGTTTCAAATTGTGAACTGCTGTTTCGTTAAACGATCAGCCGATCAGCTAGCAAAAGCCAGTTTGTTGTGGTAGGTTTTTGAAGGTTATTGCATCACCATTAGCCCGCAGCAACTACTACTATCTTCCGAGGTGTGTATGCTTGTATCGGTATTCTCTGATTTGTAAATGAAGTACCACTATGAATATGTAGGGAAGAAGATGTTCAACTGCGGACTCAAAACGGATGTTGTGTGTTTTTTTTTATGATCCTTCATAATGACTTTTGGTAATGCAAGCAGTTTCTCCAATCAATGCATGATTTGCTTTTTGAATTCGTAAGCTTCAAATTAAGCTTGCAATTGTGTCATGTTAAAAAATCGGAAATGTCTGCAAACTGGATAGTAAAGTCGACACAAAACGTACCACTAAGTTCGATACTGAGACAGTGCAACAACGTTGCCCATGCTCTTCTAGTTTTGGTAGTCACCAAAGCGGGTGGTGTTGTACAATGTTTGCCATACTAAACGGTAAAAGCATCCGGTTGTTCAAACACAAGCTTACTGCAAAATTCACTTCGATTTGTAGATTCTATGCTTTTCGATGGACTGAACTAAACTGACCGTCTCATTACAAATGCACGTTACAATTTACACTTACATTTACACTCACGTATTCTTGTTTATATGATGATGATGATCGTGAGACTGATTACCCCAACACAGGTTTGAGAAGGACTACATTCTCGTCACAATATTTTTACTCTGAAATAATTTTAGCTTAACAGTAAAAGTGAAAAAGCTACGGAGGCATAAACGATCATTCGGAAAAGTCAATCGCTTCTTTACGCTTCTTAAATGACCAACATGATTCTACATACGAATAAGGGTTTAATTCAATATCACAGAAAGAACGAGCTACATTCACATATTATGTTGGGAATTAACGGAAATATTTGAAATGTACTGTCAGAAAACCGCGCTAGTTCACTTAGGATCTAGAATTGATCTATGTAGGATAAACGCGATAGGACGACAGTTGAACACAGACACAGAATGAACTGGACTAGGAAGGATTACATGTAATTACAAATGAACAGGACGAGTATCAAACGAACAATCGAACGCGAAACACTCATTTTCAAGCACACCGAAAGAACGTGCCTGTAAGACGAACATTCGTGAGATTTCTCAAACATTATTATTAAACTATTTTGTCACGCATACGCTGCACAATTTTTTCTAGACTCTACTAGACTAGATTCTACTTACTAGACTGCCGATAATACTACGTAGTTGGAGAATCAGTCCTCACTACGGGGGGACGGTCTGGATGGGATTTGAACCCCGGTCCTGCCGTTTGAAGACCGAGGCCGCTGTCGAATATACCACCGGACCGGCCAGCTGAACAATTTACCGTTCCTAAATAAAATACTACAGAACAAACCATTTACATAAAACAGTTTTACTATGTTAAGGCCTTTTAAGGCCGGCCTAGTGTGTATATATATGTATTCATGATAATGGTTTACAATTTCATTGTTTAACGTTACAGTTTGGTCATACGCAACAGTTTTGCTTTTCTAACCTAAATTCGTAGCATTTACAGATTTTAAAAGATTTTGTTTGGCAACTTAGTTAAGTTAAGCACTGAATGTGTTAGGTGTGATTTGAACTTGAGATTTTTTTTTACTCACTATGCTAAAATTAAACTAACTACCTAAGAACTAACTACAAGCTATCTTCAATAATATCTCCTAATACACGTATTCGTATGGAGAATCTCAACATTTTTGTTTTAATTTATCATTGACAGTTTTTATCAGATCATTAAAACATTGAACACCACCTTTTTGGTACAAATAGGCGCACCTAGTGTACCTACTTTCGTCCAACATCATGCGCAGTACCTTATTGAGCATCACCTGAACTCTTCTTTTGTGTGTTTGTGCACAAGTCCCCCACACGGACACAGCATAAGTAACCATTGGTGTAACAATTTGTTTAAACAAAGCCAGCTTATTTTGGAGTGAAAGTTTGGACTTGCTATTGATCAAAGGATACAGGCTCTTGACAAGGATGTGACCTTTGTTCAAAATGCTCTGTACATGTTCTCGAAAGAGCAAAAACACCTTCCACCTTCAATCTAGTCCTTGGAGAAGGGTTTATAAGTTTAGCTTTAAATCGATAGGGGAGCAACATTGCTTGCGTTTTGGCAGTATTTATTTTAATCTTCCAATTTGAAGCATATTTGAGGAACATTTCCAGGCAGCGCAGAGCCCTACTCCTCAATTCAACCATATTTCTGCCCTTTACTGCAATGACAGTGTCATCTGCAAACAGAAACATCTGTCCATCACAGGGCATAATCGGCATATCTGCTGTGTACAGTACGTACAATAACGGACCCAGCAGGCTACCTTGTGGTACACCTGCAGGTATGGTTAATGGGTCAGACATTTCAGAGCTCAAAGCTACTCTGAACGTTCTGTCATCCAAATAACTACTAATGATCTTGGTTAAGTACATAAGAAGTCTAAACGCATCTAGTTTATGTATAAGTCCCCCATGCCAAACATTATCGAAAGCTGTTTCAATATCTAGAAAGGCAACAGCGGTGGACTTTGTTGCTTTCTTGTTGTTATGACCCCCTTAAGCCTGAGCAACTGATGTGTAGTGGAATGGCCCGTACGAAAGGTCGGCCTAGTAGTAGAGGCAACAGCCTCACCAGTGCAGCATCACATTGCAGCTTCGGTGTTCATATTACACCCATGACGTAGTTTGAACAGACTATTCAAATACGCGGTATCAACAAGTCTAGTAAGCTATTAAATATAAGAAATTATGTGACAATTATTTGCCGGTCTTACTCTGTTCAACCTTCTAAACATATTTCTGAACTTGGTCTCTTGCTTTTGCAACAGCAAACCATAAAATTATGTAAAAAAAATGATCTAAGTAGAGCCCCTAACTTATCACATTGTTTTAATTTTTGTTTGACAACAAACTTTGCATTTACTCATACCTATTTCTCAACACTTAATTCGCGGAAGTCTTTACAAAAAGCGTTGGCAATAATGGATTATGAACATCACATCGAGGGTACGGCTATGCGGTACTAGGCACAAAAAGTTTGCACTCAAAACTCGTGCCATGCAGCATATTTTGTCAATTATATAGCTGCTTTATCCTGATGTTCCTTGAAAGTTTAATCATTTGCAATGCATCGAAAGCTCAAGTTTTCCTACATTCCTGACGCACAGCAACATGACAAGAAATGTTGTCTCTGAGATAATGATACATTAGCATACATTGTAATGAATTGTTAAATAATTCATACGTAAAAATACAATATAAACTTGCATATTTTAACAGGCAAAATGGTACATCAATTTATTACCTACTCGTGAGGAACAAGACATTTTATTCTTCTTCTTGGCCTGCTCAGGATTGAGCACGTCTCGTCGACATGGCCAGGTCTCCAATCAGTTTCCAGGAAACTCGATCTAGGGCTGCAGTCCTCCATCCACGGCTGCATCCGATCTCCGACTCCACTTGATCCAGTCAACGAGCTCGCTCTACTCCTCTACGCCTTGTGCCGGGATGGATCGCTAACCAGCACCTTCTTGGTGGGGCATGAGTCCGACTCATCCTCATCACGTGCCCCAGCCAACGTATCCTTCCGGCTTTGACTACCGTCAGGATATCAGCACCGCCAAACAGCTCAGCTAGCTCGTGGTTCATTCTCCCTCGCCACATGCCCTTCTCGCACACACCCCCAAAGATAGTCCTCTGTCAGCATAGTCCAAGACTCGTACCCCTAGAGGAGAGTGTTGTTGGAGTCTTCTGGATCGAAGGAGTTTGTGGAGTCCATAGTAGGCACGATTCCCCTGAACAATGCGCTTTCGGATTTCGCTGCCTGCGTTGTTGTCCGAAGTTACAATCGTACCAAGGTAGCAGAACTTCTCTACCACCTCGAGGTCGTCGCCATCAACTGATACTCTGCTTCCGGCGAGTCGGGCTCTATCACGGTCAGAGCCTCCGGCAAGCAGGTATTTTGTCTTCGTCGCATTGATGTTCAATCCAGTTCTATTGGCCTCGCGTTTCAGTCTGGTATACGCCTTGATACGCCGATCGAGTATACATCAGCGTATACGGTTCGATACGCCTCGCACACTGCCGTAGTTGTCCGTCCGATAATGTCGATGTCATCCGGAGAAGCCAAGAAATTGGAGAGATCGGGTAAAAATCGTGCCCCGGATGTCGAAGCCCGCGCTTTGCATGACACGCTCCAGAGCGATGTTGAACAGCAAACTGCACCCCGTCCATAGTGGCCTTTAGCAGCCGTACCAGCTTCCCAGGGAATCTGTACTGCTGCATGGTGTTCCATAGCACCGCTCAGCACGGGTTTGTCCCCAAACGTTCGACTTCCACCAATCTGGTTGAGTTTATCAGCACCTGCCACAAGACCATCGATGCAGGCCTTCAAATCGATGCGATTTATACAGACATCAAGGCAGCTTTTGACAGTGTTTCGCATTCGTTGCTGCTCGCCAAGCTTCAGGTTCTTGGTCTTCCGGGACAAATGCTGAACTGGACGCGGTCCTAGCTCACCGACCGTTCGTATCGTGTGAAGATGGGGGACTAAACCTCTCGACGTATCAACGGGTCTTCAGAAGTGCCACAAGGGAGCAACATTGGTGCGCTTCTCTTCGTGATATTCTTGAACGACGTCACACGTGTGCTTCCTCCTGACAGCCACCTGCTTTACGCAGATGACGCCTGGTGCTGTACAAATGGCTTGGAGATATGCGTCGATAAGTGCGTTGTGGTTACGTTTGCCAGAAAGCGTAATCCCTTGATCTGCACGTATACCATCAACGACACTGCACTTGTCCGTAAAAGCTGCGTCAAAGATCTAGGAGTGCTCCTTGACGATAAGTTGAGTTTCCATGACCAGCTAGAGCACATCGTCGCTAAGGGTAATCAACTAGTTGGCATTCTGAAGAAGCTTGCGCACGATCTTACAGACCCGATTGTCGTTAAGATGCTGTACTGCTCCTTAGATCGGTCTGTGGTGGAATACTCATCCGTAGTGTGGTGGCCCATATCGGCACGCTCGTTGACTAGTCTGGAATCCATCCAGCGTAAATTTACACGGTTTGTGCTGCTTGGCTGGAGTGTCCAAGTAGACTACATTGGACGCTGCGCGTTACTTGGCCTGGAGTCGCTGAAACAGCGGAATTGGTGCTCCCGGCATTTTTGGAGGATCTGCCGTAGATTTAAGAATTGGGTGGTTGTCGATTTGCTTGGTAGCTTCCGTCGAAATCTGTAGCAAGGGGCTCCAGTCTGCAGAAGAGTATTCGGAATAGGATCTTATGGGCAGCATTCAGGACTGTGATGGCCCGGAAGTTAGCACAGTCCAGCCTGTCGCCCTTTTTGTACACCGGATGTATGACACCCAGTTTCCATTTATTAATTTCTCTATACTTTCTCCTGCTTGTATAGCTTTTCGAAGTTTTTCTAATACTTGTCAAAACAATTAAAACACACCCAAATAACCATCAACTATTTCATACTTTAATTTTATTTTTTCCCCCTTTTCAATAACTACTAGCATCTTAAAATGTTTAGCATTCATTCGTATGCTCTTCATAAATCAGATCTGACGTATGAACAAAAACAAAACCTTACCTAGCTGTAAGTTCTTCCCGGTCGAACCATCACAAAAGCTATTTTTCATGCAAAGCTGAATTCAATTCGATGAGTTAAGTGCTTACTTTCATTGAAAGCGATGAATGATTACCCATTCATCAGCTGAAATCATTCTTATGCACTTCCTAAGTACAAGTTCTTAGCAAACGGATCCTGCCACTGCGGACGGTGTGTTTTGTCCTGCTGCTGGCTTACCGTTTGCTGTATCACCCGTACGGTACTACTAGCATGCTATAAATTTTTATGATTTACGTGGCCATCGTCCATAATTTTTCTCGCCCTTTTCAACATTCTTTTTCGCAGTATTACCTTGGTCATTGTGGGCTTGGTAGTATGGTACCACACCTGCTGATATTGCTCATTTTTCATACTTACCTTGGGAGGAAGGGATATGATATTTTCTCTGTTTACGTTTGCTGAGCTAAAATCGGTGCCGTGCTAAATCCTGGTGCTGGTTCGAACAGCACTAGCCAAGCCAATGATTCTAATGTATTGATTTTTGGTTTTGTGTCTGAACGTCTAACGTTCAATCGTTCAAAATTCAATGTAATTGAAATAACTTACAATAACTCAAACAATTGTTACATTTAACCTAACGAGGCTCGTACATGACAGATAAATGTAACATAATTGTTACAGTGCACAAATGAATCAATAAAATGCAATCCTAAAAAAGAAAACGTTTTTTACACACCATTCATGAGCATGTTGCTCATGAAAAATTTCCAGCAATTTTCATTCGGTTGCATCATCTTACTCTAAAAATAATTTTCACTAAAATCATTTTCTTGTTTTCGTGTGCAAAACGACAAAACTGCCCTACCCGTTACAACTTCTCCCACATGTGGGTTTTGAATAGCTAGCTGGTCTCTTACATAACGCAAATGCACCATACCTTTCAGCATTATCTACTTTTCTCATTCAGAAATAGCTACTTTACATCAATAGTCAGCTGCTACCACCAAAAATGCTCTCGTTTCTACGTTTCTACGTACGTTTGCTCTCAACCGACTTGCTTCTATGAAAGCAAGAACAAGATTGCACCCAGCCCAGCAGTAAAATGGGAGGCAAAACCAAAACTGATGCAAAGTTTACAACTTCCGCGAAAGAATCATATAAAAAAGAACAAGCTGTTTCTCGGGACTTTTTCGTGCGCTTAGCTCTGGTGTGCTTTAAAAAGTTGTCATTTTTCTTATAATTTTATGATTATGGTATTTCTTTCTTCCGTTGCCTTTGGTGCAGTTGGTGGGGAAAGTGGACTGTAACTGGAGGCATGAGATAAAAGCAAAACTTGCTGAAAAAAAAAAACACTCGGAGGTATATGTGTATGTGCTTTATAACAATTGTTGACTTCTACTTAGCATGGAATAATAAATTTTGTATACTAAAACTGTAAATTGTGGTCTAGTAACTGGTGCACGTATTTCAGGTTTCATTTTTTCGTTCATTGTCAGAATACACATTTTTTCGACCGAAGTAATTCAAATATGAACAAAATTAGATTTTAAAAATTGGCGAACCGAGTGTAGATACAAAACACTGTCCACGAAAGGACTATGGACTATGGACGGAAATGCGATTCCCAAAGAAAATTCGAATCATCGAATCTCAATCTTAATTGAGATTCGAATCTCAGAGTAATCCCTGTAATGTCATAGCTCCACCCTTCACAGTCCTGAATGCTAGCCATCACAGTCCTGAATGCTGCCTATAAGATCTTGTCCCGAATACTCTTCTACAGACTGGAGCCCCTTGCTACAGATTTCGTCGGAAGCTACCAAGCTTAGAAGCTACCAAGCTCGAATTTCACCGGGGTTCGAGGCAAGTAGACGGACTCTCCTGTTTGTTGTTCAACATCGCTCTGGAGGGTGTCATGCGAAGCGCGGGCTTCGACTTCCTGGGCACGATTTTTACCCGATCTTTCCAATTCCTTGGCTTCGCGGATGACATTGACATCATCGGACGGACAACTGTGGCGGTGTGCGAGGCGTACACCAGACTGAAACGCGAGGCCAATAAAATTGGATTGAGCATCAATGCAACGAAGACACTATACCTGCTTGCCGGAGGCTCTGACCGTGATAGAGCCCGACCCGGAAGCAGAGTATCAGTTGACAGAGAGGATCTCGAGGTGGTAGAGGAGTTCTGCTACCTTGGTACGATCGTAACTTCGGACAACAACGTAGGCAGCGAAATCCGAAAGCGCATTGTTCAGGGGAATCGTGCCTACTACGGACTCCACAAACTCCTGCGATCCAGAAGACTCCAACAACACTCTCCCCTAGGGGTACGAGTCTTGGACTATGCTGACAGAGAACTTTCTTTGGGGGTGTGTGCGAGAAGGGCGTATGGCGAAGGAGATTGAACCACGAGCTAGCTGAGCTGTTTGGCGGTGCTGATATCCTGACGGTAGTCAAAGCCGGAAGGATACGTTGGCTGGGGCACGTGATGAGGATGAGTCGGACTCATGCCCCACCAAGAAGGTGCTGGTTAGCGATCCATCCCGGCACAAGGCGTAGAGGAGTAGAGCGAACTCGTTGACTGGATCAAGTGGAGTCGGAGATCGGATGCAGCCGTGGATGGAGAACTGCAGCCCTAGATCGAGTTTCCTGGAAACTGGTTGGAGACCTGGCCATGTCGAAGCGACGTGCTCAACCCTGAGCAGGCTAGGAAGGGGAAGTCATAGCTCCAGAACTTTTAGATTTTTCGCTTCAATAAACTGCTTTTCAAACATACATTCTTATCACAAAATTTTCCACGACACATTTCATTTTATTTCATTGCACATTTCGTTTCCAAAGCTCAGCAAATAAGGTAGAGTATCCTAATAGGATTGAAGTGAATTGAATCCCGATCGACTCCCAACCAAATCGAATCGAATCGGATCTTAAAAAAATCTCAATCGTTTCGAATCCTAAACGATTCCCAATCGGTTGGAATCTCCAACGGAACGGAACAACTATGTGATATCAATAAGTCTAGACAAGCATTCTATGGCCGGCGTAACGATCTAGTAGGTCGTTAAGCTGAGAAAATGACAAAAATCGAAAACTAATCTAGAAACGTTGGTGTGTTTCGCCGGCTTTGCGTATTCATCGTTAATGCAAATATGCCTGTGAAATGCAATTTAAACATTTTTATGTCGGTAAAAATATTTCAACATATTCATTCCCAACAAGCATCTGAAACGATTTAAGGCGATTTATTTAAATCAACCAATAAATTTATAATCGATAAGCAACAAACACCGTCCCAGAGTCCTGCGTTGGGAGAAATGGTAATTTTATTTACAACCCTGATTTTTTATTCAGTCACTACTAGCACGGTGAATTTTCCTTCACCACAGGCCAAGATGTTTCCAAGATCAGACGACCAACAAAGAAGTTGAACTTTCGATTCCCCGCATCCATCCTTGGCACAGCATTAAACCCTCACCGCACATCGCATTCTAGTTCTTTTGCCAGTTAATTTTTTCTTCTTTCAGTCTCCCATCGAACGTCTATTGAAAAAGGAAGATGTAAAAAGCCGAAAACCATCGACCCCGACAAAACCGACAACCGGCATGATAGTAAAAGCAACCCCAAAACCAAGGCGAAAAATCACTCCAAAGTAGGAAAAATCTACCTAGGCCATATGGCGAAGTCGCTTCGCATCGGTCGGTAAGTTACCGGATGGCATTTACAACAAACGCAGGTCGGAAAAGTTATCAAAGTTATCATCAAGCATCACCGCTCACACTACCCTGCCGAGAAACGTGCAGCAGGGAAAATATCTATATGAAAAAAAAAACGCAACCCACAAATAGGCACACAGATGGGCAAGAGCGAACTTCACCGATATTTCCCCCGTAGAATAAATCTTAAGAGCTTTTGGTAGTTTAAAGTTTTTTTTTTCCAGTCGCTTCTCTTCGAAATTGCATTCAAAAACCTTTGGCGCAGAGAACCGTATTCACCGTTCGTAATCTGTCGAATATTTTATGGTTTCTGGAAATTTAGCTACGTTCACACGAAGGATTACATTTGGCAGCATTTTAATGGTCATCAACGCTCGATACTGAATTTATCTCTGAAGTTTTGTTTTCTGTGGGGATTCCATAAAAAAGTGTTGCCGAATTGCAGAAATGTTCTGAAGCTGGTAGTAATAACTTGCGAACCAGGTATGGAAAATCAAATATCATGCAAATGTACAAATTAGAAAAATGTGAATTTCGTGTGATAAGAATGCTGTGCCTTAATTCGTTTTATTTTTAATACAGGAAATACAATACGTCAAATGCAGGAAAATATTTAACTTTGCTTTTTGTCTTTTAAAGCAATTACTTAACGAAAACTAATAATCTTATCATTAAAGAGACAAATAGAAATAAGTACCGTACAATAACTGGATCTAATCAACAATGAAGCACTCTTATTACCTTTAGAACTTGTTGGCCAAGGACGAGTAGCTTCGAGTAAATAATTAAAACAAAGATTTAGTATTCTTTTACAGATTCAATCAAAGCAAAACCATGATCATCTTCCCTACGCTTGTCCTTTCTTAACTATGCAAGAGTTTCTGTACGCTTCGACATCAATCTTAATCGAACATGTCTTAAGCTTGGCTTTAATTACAAATTCCCTCACTACACGCTTTATCGTCATGTTCTGCTCAAGAGCAACCCTATTTACGTGAAGCTATAACAAACACTAATGTTGCTGAACGAACTCATTTCCCAGCGCCAGCATGCTCGTTATCGACAACTTACCCTTGCGGTTCGTTGCTACGGCTCTTGGGCGCATCATGAAACCATCGCCCAAGCAGAACCTTTTGATTTTGCACATTACACACATACATGAGTCTGGTGCAAAATTTTGGCTGCACTACGACGGGGTTTACAACTTTTGTTCTCTTATTATCGGTCCTAAGCTAGAACATTTCATCAGCGTTTCGATACGATGCGGAATCTCGACGCAACACAGGGAAGTTGTAACCTTTAAGAGCACCCTCGGTAGGTGTGCTGCTACTGCCACGACGGCTACTGCCAATTCTTTGCCACACGATGTACAAGAAGCGGGGGATTAGTGCACAAAAACACCTTCTTTCGTTGGATGCCGCCGTTGATTCGCACTAGGGCGTACTTGAATGGCCTATTTACAACCTCTCCAAGGTGCCCAAATGGCACACCTTTTCCGACCCCGACAAAAATTGCGAGATTCCGTAAAAGCATAAATTTTCTTATGAACGAGCATGGCAAGTGGGGACCATGAATTGATCGTGGAACCGTATCCTACTATTCCTTGCCCAGCCGCTTGCAAAAACCCCGACGAGTAAACTCCAATGCGATTTGCTATTTTCGGACAATGATTTACGGTTATGAGCTTAAGGCTTCGCTCTGCCTTCATAAATACTGTTGAATCGTTCTCTGGCGTTCGCTACGTTCTTTTGGGGTTTTGGCTGAACTGTCTGAGCGTCTTGCCTCCTCCGTAAAGGTGGCCGACAATCGCGAACCCATAACAAAAGCATGGAACAACACCTTGGATCATAAGTAGCACTCGTAATTGTTGCATAGAACGATGATAGCGTTGTTGTTCCGGTGGGAACCAACGGTAAGAGCAAATAGTGACCACCAGGTGCTAAACCGGCAAACAGTGAAAAAGGCTGTATAGTGGTGTTATGTACTAGCGACATGAATTACCTCCTTGATGACCTCTTCTTTCTCTTATAGCTTGATCAGCAGACCTTCTATTCAATTATACCATTTGTTTTTGGTGCTGTAAATGAAGATACTGTTGTACATTGAAATTATTGTATATTTTTAATGTTTGCAGCCGGTGGGCAAGCTATGAGAAAAAGAAAATTATTTTATGCATCGCACTCATAGGCCATCAATAATAGATCAATTCATCTAATGAAAAATGTCTTAATTAAAGACATATCCAGTTACATCTTCACAGACATGACATTGTCTATTTCGTTATCTTTTTTGTTTGAGCAACGGCCTGGCCGTATTGACGTTTAAAGAAGGGAAACATTATGTTGGTACCCATTGTTCGACAAGTTAAGAAGTTATGCTACGATTTCCGCATAGAAAAGGTCATCGGGGTGTAAAAGAGATTAAATAAAATGTTCCAATTTCAAACATCTATTCCTCCACCCATCTACAGCGTAAGCGGATAGATGCGCCATTTGGTATCATCATAAATGGCTCCTTCCCCTTTTTTTTTTTAGTAATATCCCATCCCTACTAAATAATCACTTCGCAAAAAAGACAACCAACACAACTGAGATGCTTCACCAGAAAGGAAACGGTCTCAACGAGTCGCTGTACAAAACTTGCTCCAACAGACAATTTTTCTTCTGTTTCTACACCATTCCATTCCATGCCTCGGCCACTTATCTGAAAATGCTCCCCTGTTATCTGCTGAAAGCAAAACATCGCAAGTTATAATGCTCCAGAGTGAAAGAGTGCTTTAACGGGAACGAATCAAGAAAAACATTAAAAACATCTGCTCTTTATTATTTTAAAATTTTCCACTGAGAAAACGAGATGAAGTGTTGTTCACAGCGGTTCGCCTGCAATGGGCATTAAGGGCAGAGTAAGGGATTTGTCTAGCCAGACCTTTTTTTACCCACTAGCGCTACCGAATTCCTGGCAAATTTACAAGGAAACAGGATTCCCTTTATCAGATAACATTCGTGCAAGCATATCTTTCTTATGGTTAGGTGAGAGTGAAAAGAACATGTTATCCAACGTTTTCAGAACAGAAAGAGATGAACCATTCCAATAAGGAGATATTGGTAAAAAGAAAGAAGGCACCATAACATCAGTTACAATGACTGCCACATGACTACTTCTTCTTTTGATTACTTGCACCATCTTACTAGTATTTGTTAGTATGTATGGATGTAGATATGACGTGCTCCACCTGTCTTATATACAAATTGAGTTAGTGATGTTTTTTAAACATTTTTTGAACGACCAAGCCGCGTTTCTTATAACTTATACTACACATCTAACTTCATTTACTTGGAATCGAGAATTTTTCATTTATTTTATACCGCGTAAATAAGATAGAAATTTGATTATCTTACATATTTAATTTTAAGCCGTCCGTTCTTCAGAGAATAAAAAATATATAATTTAAAGTAGTGTTGTGTGCGGATCTATACCCCGTGAACGGTAAGCGTAACGCCGTTACTCGGTCCTGTCACTGTGTGACAGGACCCGACGTATCCACTTCGGCTTACTAATTGTGTCGCGTGTGTAGCGTAAAGACGGCAGTTCTCGTTGTATTATAATACAGTAGCTAGCAATAAATTATTTGTGTTCGATATTTTAAATACCGTGACCGTAAACATAATTTTATTCAACCGACAGAACACAATAAGTAGTAAATGCGAACTGTCTAGCTACGTGTTGTCAATCATTCTAGCAAGCCAATAGATGGCCTTTACGACCCTGGTAAACAGTTCGTAAAACTAGAAAGAAGGAATAGAAAGTTTGTCTAAGTTGTAAGACTAATTCTGGTCAAAGTCATATCTGCAAGCTAGTTAATTATAGACAATTTAGCCGTCGCAAACCTTAAGCCCAGCTGCCAGAAGAAAGCGCAAAATTAAATCACACTGCTAAAAGAATACTGCAAGCAAGAGAAAAACACAATTCTCTGATAAAACAATCCGAAGCAACATGATACGAAAAGAGAAATCATCTTAAAAGATTACCACTGCGGAAGCGGAGCCATTCTAGCAGTGCGCCATCAACGAAGAGGAAGTACATCTAAACTTCGAGAGTCAAGTGAAAATGATTTAATTAAAATTTTCCACCACGTATAACCGGGTGGAAAATTTAATAATTTCCTACAATCACGAAACTATTATGACATTAACGCTTTGCACGAGACATGGCAAAACGTAGCGCAAATTCCGGAAGGTCGGAGTGTCGGTTATCTTGTGTCGTCAGTGGAACAACTTTTATCATATATAAACGTATTTTTCTACGTACTCAGTTTCGCTTCCAGAGGAAGGAAGGAAATGCGCACAAAGGAAGATGCCATCATATGTCTTTAATCGTAGAACTACTATAAATCAGAAATTTGCTGTAGATCTGTTGAAACGTAGAAAAACTTTTTCCTCTGACACTGCAAGTGTGGAGCATGCTACCGCTTTAATCGAGGTTTAGTCTATGCCAAGGGTGAAACATTTGTTTGATAAAGTGTTTTATGATTTTTGAAAACTAAGTATAAAGCCATAAAAAAATTATTTGCTATTAAACTCGTTTTTATTCAAGTGGAAGTACAATTTTACAACAGATTAATTGGAATAATAGAATACTACACTCTGGAGGAGACAGTTAATATAGTTAAGTAAATAAAGTTCATGCTCTTCTTCCTTGAATTCACTTCCATTTCTATTGGATATCTCAACTCAACTCAAATTGCTAGTAACACGCTGTAAGTAAGTAAGAAACAAGCAAACATTCCCCGCGGTGTGGTTAGTGTGGTTTAGTTTCTGCTATACATGCGTTACGAAACGCTTTCGAGTCTTCACTAGCTACAGGAATTTTGCACTTTCCTACCGTGACTGCTAGCACAACAGCTCTTCTACCTTTTGGGCGAACGCTTCCGTTGGAGATAATCTACGTCTTGTACATATTATGTGCCGACATGTGAGTCGTTCATCGAGGTGCTGAAATCCTTTCCCGCACGCATATTTCATTCCTGTGCAAATCATCATCCTTTTACACCAGCGGAGAGATCCACACAATGGGTTCACTAATTAAAGCTGACTTTGTTTATTGTTAGTCTAATGGTGGGTGTTCGCTTTCCCATGGATTTACCGAGCCGGCTCAACATGGGCTAACATGGGCGTCAGAAATGAAATCACCCACAATCTTGTCCACTCTTTCACCGAACCTGTTCATGCTGGATGTGGTTTTGACATTTCAGCTGGCGTTAAATCCTTCACCGCCAGCTTCGATAGGTTGGCATAGAACAAGAACTGTCCAGGGTGTCAATAAATTGTCCGTGTACGGCATCATCATATCAAAAATAGGTGCTGGAGAAGTAGAAGGAAAAATTGATTAATGGCTTCCAACGTTCCATCGAGGAATCGAGGTTCGAAATCAAGAGGGTACAACCGTCGTACGTACTCCCACATGTGCTTACATTGGCAAACATGCTCACATTGTTTAGTTCATTTTGTTCTCGTTTTCATCACTCCTTCCAGCCCACACACACACACACTCACACACACCGTACGCTTTCAAACTCCGCAAAATTGATGATGATGAAATCCACAGAAGCCGTCGTAACGCCATGCGCTATGAGCCCATCGTGCAGCTGCTCATTGTTCAATTGGGCTGCGTATTAACGAAAACACTGAACTGCACTTGATCTCTGCTTTTATTCCTCTGCTTGACGTGTATTGACGCAGCACGGTATAGGTTGGAGGATTACTGTGGTAATTAGAATACTTCACACGCTGTTCGGTAAACTTCATTTTCCATTGATCATTTGTGATTTAATGAAGGAAGAGTGCGGAATTAGCTACATTTTGAGTATGTTTAAAAGGATGTGTACTTTTATAGACCAACGAAACTTAAATTTCAAAAGATTTTTATCATAACTTGTAAAAAAGTATAAAATGTATATGTTCGACTTAACTGTGCATGGCTTTATTGCCTGCTGCTTACATCCCATTCTCAACTATTTCGATTCCGTATAGAACCGTACCTAAAGTGCTTTTTGTTCGGAAAATCTATCTGATCGATTCTGAACTGAAACCATGCCATGGACAGTTCCCGTCACAACACGAACTGGGAAGTCATTCAGCTGCGAATGATCGGAATATTTGATACTGTTAACTGCCTTATTTTACATGGAATTGGGACAACAAAAACCTCCATAACTTGAAAATTAACTTATTAACAAAATCTCATTAAAGGCAACCACCAAACCAAAAAGTTTCCATTCTCCCAGCACACACCGAAGGCGCTAGCCGAAATGTGAATGCTAACGTCCCCAAACATCAAGACTTCTTCGAGCTGAAACCATTTTTAATTTCATGCTTCAAATCAAATCATTTCGTTTGCGTACACACTATCAGGCTCATTTGACTCACCGACCGTTTGTGTGCGACAAACTTTGGTCCAGCTCCATTTGCTCCCCAACCCCAACTGAGGACGCTAAGGAATGAGCAGTAGGAAGGAATCTTACGCCTAACACACAGCTGGCGATGTGTTTGCGTAACTTTGGCTATTGTTGAAAATGCCCGTCTTTTTCGGCTAATCGACTTTGCAACGTCCCTTCGACAATTGTAACACCAGCCAAGCATGTTTTGCTCGTTCGCAGTCGAAATCGATGCTACATATTTCATGTGCTATATTTTTGGTTAGCGTTGTTTGGCGAAAGTGAGCAAGAATCATTAAATCCAACAAAATGTAGCTCTGCTAGTCACCACAACATGATAATGTAATCAGAGCTTCTTCGTGTTGTAGATACTACACCCTAGGGGAAAAAACAAAAGTATCTACGGTAGTTTATGTCGGAAGAATGGGGTATTCTTTCATGCTTACAGTGGTATCGATATTATACAGAAATGTTATCAACTTTCGGCTTTATTGTTTCACGCATACTGTTCCTGTGCGTATCATCTCGAAAGTCATCAATTTAAGGAATCATCCCACATACTCTTGCAGGCATTGATTTTGTATGAACTAAAATCGTTACTTTTACATTTTCCGCGTGATAATTCACTGAATGTGCTTTAAATTCATGGGAATATAATTTGTTTTTTGTTCAACCAGAACATGAACGGTGTTCGATTATTCAAAATCGCATTGTCCTTTACTACCATCCTCTAAGGACACCTGTAAACCAACAAACACAGCGGTAACAGGTTTAATCATTGATTAAAAAAAAACTTTCGTACTTTGAGCAAAAACAAATCATTTATCATGTTTTAGGTGCACAAATAAATGACGGCCTTTTTTCATAAATTTATTTTTATTCGTGGCATTTTTATTTGTAGAAATTGGGTCAATCAAAGTATTGCATGCAGCAGAATAACTTTCTCGTGGCGTGCTGAGTATTCTGGCCGTTTTTCACGCAGTGCTCGGCTTAAACTCATTCAGAAGTTCGCAGTAGATGACGCCGAGCTGGTCCCACCAAATACTCAGCATAACTTTCGAGCTATGGATGCTCGGCCGAGCTGATGATGTTGGGGTATGACCGGGGGATCCCCATGATTTTTTGCGCTTAGGATTTCTGAACAAAATCAACTTCTCGTCTCCCGTCATGATTCTGTGAAGGAACCCCTTTCTGTTGTGCCGCTGGACCAGCAATTCACAAAAGAAGAGTCAGCGTTCAATGTCCCGCGGCTTCAACTCGTGTGGTATCCATTAGCCCTCCTTCTGTATCATTCCCAACGCGTTCAGCCGTAATGATATGGCCTGACGAGTTACATCAAGCACGGCTGGAAGTTCTTCTTTCGTTTTTCAGTGATTATCCTCCAGTAAAGCAGTCAATTCTTCGTCTGCGAACATTTTGGTTCTTCCTTCACGTTGACCATCGTCCACGGCGGAATCACCGCTTCGAAAGCATCGAAACCAATCCCGACGACTCTCGATGCGCTTCGGCTACCGTTTTCTTCGCTCGAAACAAAAGCAGCAACACCTCCCACATATGGAGCTTATCCGGCTTATCAAAATCAGACATGTTCAAGAACTAGGAACTTTTACTCGTACAAAATAATCACTAATCTGTTTACACAGTTTGATTATGTCATTCTCGAACATGATTAATGACGTTTGTAAACGTCCAAAATCGCGCTACAGTCCACAGTGGCCCCATCGATTTCAAAACGGCCATTATTTATTTGCGTACCTTGTATTAGGGACGGAGTGAAACTAGTTTCTTTCCAGAAAGGAGCGAAACGAATCTATTAGATTATTTAACCAACTTCAACGGAAAATGAAGAACGTCACAGTGGCTATCGTGCAGTGCGGTTATGAGAATTTCGTTAAATTTTATGTTAAAACATGCACTCTTCTGCTTTTTTCCTGTGTAAAGTTCCATTATATGAAACCGAAAGCAGCACTTGCATTAGTAAAATAGTTTTAACGCTCATTCTATTTGGGTTTGTAAAATTAGGTGAATCTCATCCGGGTCCCTTAGTAAGAACTGACTATCCAATTACGTGGTATCGACATATCTAGCAAGCCATTCGAAGGCCATTCGAGCCATTCGGCGTGACCTAGGAGGTCGTTCAGCCAAGAACAAGAAATCAGGTGAAAATATTTTTTATGAAACTTGAGGTCCTCTCCAAGCACTTGGATCCACGATATTGTTGGGTAAAGGAGAAGACTCGACTGACAACTCCTGCACAGATAAACACTGTAACGCTTTTTATTTTTAGTTGAAAAGAAGGACAGTCATTTTCCTAGAGAGTACAACAAGTTATCCAATAGTTATTTTTTACGATTTTTTTTTCAAGAAACTAACAGAACAATCGTCAACATTTACGCAGTTACTTTGAGAATTGCTAATTTATTTTAATATAATGAAACATTGTACAGCAAAAGAAGAAGCTAAATTGCACGTTTTAAACAATCGCATAGAGTGTAAAATTTCGGTGCAAACACCTACGTTCCGATTTTATTTGAACAAAGGCTCGATCGTTGCATCGAAGGCACGGCACGAACCTAAAAGGTTTGAGACGATATTAACATCACTAGTATGTTCAGGGACAATTTATACATATCACTTTCAATATAACGACGAATTTAGTCATCTATCAATGTGGAATATCAATCCTGAAGAATTGAGCATATTCACCCGGTAAAAGCCCGGTAACCGAGGTAGTAGCGGCACCAGTCTTTGCACAAAAGCACCTAGTATCGATTCCCGTCCAGACCATATCTATATTCGGGTATATCAAAGACAAGGAAAGTCAATAGCCCTGATTGTCAAAGCCAAACGGAAAACTTTGCGACAGCAAGACTCTAACCAAACGGAAACCAAATTTATATGATGGTCAACAACCTGTTAGAGTCGACGAATGTTTCGTCGATTTGCTCAGTTCATACATTCACAGATGACTTCATTCGAATCAAACCTATCCTTAAATGCTAATTTTGATTAGAATCATTAACGAATGTATCAGTTTGATTTAATAATATACTTTTGGTGCTGGAATTTTTTTTGTGGTGGACCCTCGTGGTTCTTGCTTCAGAATAATTCCTGCAAACCACCAAATAAAATTACTAAAACGACTTCAAAATGTTTGTCATAACATATCCACGTAAAATATATACAATTTCTATCGATTTACGCTTAAACATGGTTTTTATGAATGCAAACTATACTTTCCCTTGCACTCGAGCGACGGAAAAGTTTTGGTCTAACGCGCGTGTCCGTTTGGCTCAGGCAATGCAAATTTTTGACTTTCCGTTTGACAAACATCCGTCATCGACTTTTAAACGTCTGATTTAGCGAAACGGATAGCCAAACGGAAAGCCATAATACAAAAGTGACAATTAAGTGACGTTTGAGAACACGTTTGGGTTTCACAATCAGGCCTAATAATAGTAGGCCAAAGCATCCCGAGGATAATGTATAGAGGCAAAAAAGAAGAAAATCGACCAGAATTTCACAATCATTAATTGATTTGAACTAAAAAAATTTTAAATTATTTAAACTGAAAGTTTTTCAAATAGCTAATTTATTTTTTTTAAGTATAATGAGCCGGGCTGTAAAAGTTTAAACAAGATAAAAAGCACTAAATACTTTAAAATTTTTACAAGATAATGAAAAATGAGAGCCTCTTAAGGGCTACATCCATCACTGGGTCAGACCGTTCGAACGAAATACTAAACAAATGCATATGAAACCCAATTTAGACTAATCAATTTCCGTGGAAATATATGAGGACCTCAATGGTTGTAATGTTTGTATTACGTTCAGACTTATTTTTGCTGTAAAACGATTATAAAAGCTTAGAGAAAAAAAAATTGTGCAAACTTTTACGATACGTCAAATGTCGAACGTACGCTTAAATTTAAGTCTGTATAACCTCAAAAACATTCGCTTTTGTTTCATTCACCCCCTCTTTAACAACAACGTCCCAAAATCCTTTATGTTTGTGGGATCAAGAACACCCGCTTCAAACAAAACAATCTCCCTTCGCCAGTTCGTTTATGGTACAACGATTCTGCAAACCCTCTTCGTTTGTTGTTTACGCATCAAACCGACAGAGCTAGCTCATCTGCATATTTTACCTATCTCCTGTCGAATGGGTGGCACCAGATGAGCCAGACGAGCGGGATACACTAAGTGTGCACAATCCGCAAGGGGAAGGATGTTGAGCAAGCGAGCACAATATCGGTTAGAAGCAAAATAACTGGCTCAAAATAAGTAATGCAAACGATGGGGAGGCGAGCATATGGAAGATGACAAGAGGGAATGGTGAAGAAGGAATTTAAATACAACTGCCCATTTAGTTAGCTCCAAGTTACGGGCAGCATACATACGGACCAAACGATTGGGTGGAATTTTCAGCAATCAAAATAATCGTAAAAAAACATATGCCAAATTTCTACCCTGATTAGATCTTTATTGATTCTATGTTTCACGAAACATGAATAAATTATTTTATTAGCCATTTTACCCATTCTCAGTCCATCGTTTTGCTTACAGCAGTTGAAGCTACGCCCCTTGATTATGAGAAAATTGACTGCTGCTCTATGCTGCAGATTGCTACACGCTGTTTAAAAAAATCTTGAAACGTTAATTTAGTAGACAAATTTGACGTTAGGATTTTCTAATTACGTTTGCCACAAAACATACATTTATTTAAAACAATTCCTACACAACAATCATTATTTTTGAAAAACACAATATTGCATTACAACAACACACGGCACTACACCCATGAACCTAAGCCCCGTAGTTGTTACCATGATGAAACTCACATTCATCGCACCTTCCTTTAGTGCGTTCCAATGATGTTTTTTTTTTTTGTGTTTTTGTATTCATCCATCGCTAGTAAATTGCGATGCCATCAGCAAAGGTAACGTCAGTATACCTTCCGCATCATCAGCGGAAGCCTAATTACTAGCACCGGTTGTGTACATATTTAGAGAGAGAGAGAGAAAATCGTTTAAAAATACAATAAAATTTGAATAATCTTCACATCAATTTTAATTTCGCTAGAGCGTGACTTGAATGCTCGTTTGCCTAATACATTTACGCTCGTGTCCATTAGAGGACGAGCAAAACTTTCAAGAAACATCATGCAACAAAATTAAACGATGTATTGAACATTAATTAAAAGTAAAAATGTAAAAAATAACAATGTATTCAATATACACAGATTGTTGTTTGGGTAGTTCTTTAAGACACTTTGAACATTGAGTTGAACATTTCATATACACTTTTTTCCCACAACTTCATTCATGCGCTCTGGGGCAAAAACGGAAATGGTTTCGACCTTGCACACGATAGGACCGACTATCAAATCCCAAGCTTTACTGACTATAGGCCTGATTGTGAAACCCAAACGAGACTGGCGATAAAGCATGATCGGAGGTGAGAGTGTCGGGCTGCTATAGAGTCCAGCCCAAGAAGCCGACAGCGAACAGGATAGGATGGAGGGGTCAGTTGATAACCTGCAAGACAGCGACGAACAGCTACTCGGGAGAATTTTCCCTGCACCTTCTCCAGGCTGGCCATTGCAGTCTAGCCTGGGGGAGACCAGACAACGACGGCGTAGTCCAAGGTGGATCGGACCCAGCAACAAAACAAAGCCTTGAGGCATAAGGGGTCTCTAAGTTCTGAGAACAGTCTAACAATCAGACCCAGAGCTTTGTTGGACTTGGCCACAACATGGTCAACATGTACGTTAAAAGAGAGAGTCTCGTCCAGCCACACTCTCAAGTCTTTCACGGAAGTTACTCGACCTATGGCGGTGTCATGAAGGGTGTAGTTGTGATGGATCTTAGAAGATCTCCCAAACGAAATAACACAATATTTATCAGGACACAGATTAAGGCCATTGTTAAGACACCACACGGAGAAGGTATTAAGGGCAGCTTTAAGGAGACTTTTTGCCATTGCCTGAGCCAAAAGGAAACGCACGTTAGACCGAAAGTTTTCCGTCAGTCAAGTGCAACCGAAAGTATAGTTTACATTCATAAAAACCATGCGTAAATCGATAGAAAAGTGTATATATTTTACGTGGATATGTTATGACAATCATTTTGAAGTTGTTTTAGTGATTTTATTTGGTGGTTTGCAGGAATTATTCTGAAGAAAGAACCATGAGAGTCCACCACAAAAAAAAAAATCCACCACAAAAAGTATACTATAAATCAAACTGATTCTTCAGTGAATGATTCTAATCAAAATTTGCATTTAAGGTTAGGTTAATAGGATAGAAATTAAGGAATGAATTCATCTGTGAATGCATGATCAAAGCAATCCGTAAAGGTATGAATGTATGCAAAAAGTCGACGAAACATTCG
This sequence comes from Anopheles maculipalpis, assembly GCF_943734695.1. Taxonomy (NCBI): domain Eukaryota; kingdom Metazoa; phylum Arthropoda; class Insecta; order Diptera; family Culicidae; genus Anopheles; species Anopheles maculipalpis. The sequence goes on along the minus strand of NC_064872.1, from coordinate 46,009,708 downwards.
TCGACTCTAACGGGAGACCATCATACAAATTTGCTTTCCGTTTGGTTAGATTCTTTCCGACGGAAAGTTTTCCGTTTGGCTTTGACAATCAGGCCTTTTCTATCGAGCTTGACGGAGTGAAGTTGTAGTGTTTAAGAAGAAAAACTTACTTACCTATTAAAAGGACTTACCTTACTGAAGCAGTACAGTGCATAATTATGTTCAACACGTGAACGTTTACGCAGGATTGGCTCAGTGACACATAAGATGGCGGAAATCCACTCCTGTCAAGTTAAGAAACTTTGAGGTCACAATGCCATAAAAAACAAAAAAGGTAATGGACTTTTTTTTCGTATCATTTTTTTCTGCAATTATATCAATCAAAGTTGCTTCGAAAGAAATCATTCCATATTAGATACAAACAAGCTATTGGCGCATGTACGGCTTGATATAACACTATCAGTCCATGTGTATTGAAGTATAATTCTTCCTTCATTTTTGGCATTGTAACACTCAAATTGAAACTTAGCTTTTTCTGATCCTTTACGCTTTCAGCAATGAATCCGCTGCACGTTATAGGCAATTTAAGGCACCTAATATAAATTGCCTTCAAAAAGATCGTACACGGGGCTATACAGGTGGCAAATCCTACCGTTACACTTGTCGTATTTTTAATTTAAAAATCTCAAACATTCTGTTTAAATTTGAAGAGTTATTTACTCACCTAGGCTTACACCAGAAATCGTTTAGAAAGTCACCACGAACATGACACACTAAATTTTCCTTGCTTTTTATTTTAATTTTCATCTTGAAGACAATCCTCGTACACAACGAGCTGTGTTCCAGACGCTTCCATCATAAGAGCTCACAACATTCATTTTCTAGCTGCCGTTTGCCGGGAAAATGAACCCATACGAACCATACAAACTTTAGCTGGGAGGAAATATGAAAGGCATGTCTCCGGGGGATTGGCGATGAGATGAGGGACACCATTTGCTTGTACCCATGTCGGAGCGTTTACTTAATTAATTGTAAATGGTCGGCCATAAATGGTTTAACATGCAGGAAAATTCAATTGTGCATGTACTCACGCGAAAGGCTACGACAACAGTCTCATCTTCATGATATCGCTCAGCAACTGGATCTCGCAGAATGTGTGTGTTTATCAAAGCCCATTAAATAAAACTTTAATGATATAGGCTGCAAATCTAATGTCCCAATGACACAAGACAAGCTTACAGCAAGGGTTTCGTTTGTATTATTCCAACACACGCACGGCTATTAACATGGCAAACGCTTTCAGGAAAATATGATATTCTTGTTTGCTGAACATTTATCAAAATACGCTTGCTAATCGCCTCCTCTTTAATCTTAACAATATTTTTGACAGTTTAAGAATAGTTCTCAAATATTAAGATGAGATTGAGCATTGTTTTTTGATGTGTTTACAAGTATCTATAAATGTTATAGCAACTTGCATACTTTCGATCAAAATTTCTCTGCTCTGATATGGGAATTTTCTTACTTTCGTTTCCCTTTGGTATACTATAGAACAAAATCAATTGATCGAGCTCTTCCCTCAGAGTGAATGCACTGCAATTTCCCATCCTCTGCAATTCATAAAATAACAATTTTCCGCTTGAAGCTATAAATAAAGAGCAATAAAATATTTACGTTCAGCAGCACAATTCAATTGAGTAGCCTCAACGCTACCCAAGTGTTTTCCCTGAATAGTGCAGTTGATTGAAGGTTGTCTCCCGTGTACGGCACGGTTAACAATCGTTCCTCTTTTAGCTGAGTATGCTATTTTCTTTACCGTTTGCTGTACTGGATGCTGAGGTTTCCATTATACATATGAATGTATTTGTTTAGATATCGATGTAACGTTATATTTTGTAGTTATATTTTTCAGTGATTAGGAGTTAAAGTTGTATCGGCCAAATGAATTCTTTGCTTAATGTAAGCTGAATGTCTAATAATTACTATTCATAGTATGTCTTAGGAGCGGCCCGGTAGTGTAGGCGATAGCGTCGCCTGTCTTCAAACGATAGAAACATGGTTCAAATCCCATCCGGGCCATCCCCCATCGTAGTGACGCCTGTCTATTCAACTACGAGGTATCGGCAAGTTTAGTAAGCCATTCGATGGCCGGCGAAACTTTACGATCGTTAAGCCAAGAACAAGAAGAAGATTAGCTTATATTTTTGAAATCTGTAATATGTTCTGCCTTGTAGTGCCGTTTCTAGTTTTCCTTTATTTAACAATGTAAAATAGTGAGGATAACAAAATATTATTTTCAATCTTAACTGTACGTTCATGATGCATAATTTACAAATTGTGCCATCTATTTTCAGCCAGAACATGATGTTTTTAAGTATTCTGTGGACAAACTTGTCCCTAAATTACCTTCTATTATCTAACAGAGGCCATCAGAGGGCAACACACAACAGTGTAAGTGTGTCGTCATATTTTAACACCCGCTGTGCCTAAACCCTAAAGGCAGCTGAGTCCCATCTTCAAGAAAATGCTAAAGAAAGGCTGATCTTGGGTTCTCCAAAAATCTGCAGTCATTTGCATTCATCCACGTTTCGGCCATAAGTTTTATCGTTCTGTCGATGTGTCCTTCCTGCCCTGTTTTCTTTTTTTCTGTGCAAACCTCTTGCCAAGATCTTATTACCGTTGTCATCAGTGGTGCTCCCACTGATACCTTTGCACCCAACCAAAGCCGCCTGCTGCTGAAGGGGACCCAGTGTGTAAAGGCATTCGGGAGTTTCTTCCCGCCCTTCCCGACGCTCGTCAATTCAGCAGCTGGAAAAAGGCCAAACGTTATATCCCTAACGCTTAGCGTCTGATCGAATCCATATTTTTCTGATAGCCATCCTCTCCTTCTGGCGGCCGCCTTTACCGTAGTCATTTTTATTATACCGTTAGCGGTGGGATACCAACGTGTTAGCATATTCTTGTGCGCCACCACAACCACCACCATCGCCACCTAGTAGAGGAAACAAGATTCTAACAAGACGCAGCACAGACGGCACTTGGTGAATTTTAAGTACCACGCAGGATGTGGCTCGAAATCAAAATCGAATGTACTTTTACAACGGATGCGATATCGATGATCCCTTTCCGCTGGAGCTGGTTATTGTACGAAACGTGTGTACGATGGTTTTGGGGAATCGGCCATGATTTTCTCTAGATTTCCAAAATGGGCGAATCTGTCGAATCCTGTATCAAATCACTACTGATTCACCAAGGGAACTCCGCGGGGAAAATGTTGGCCCCTCGGCAAACCCATTTGGTTGTATCTTTTTTTAAAGCTTCGCAAACCTTTAGCAGCCAACAGGCCCCGAAGTTATGGAGTGTGTTATAGGAAGGCGTCATTTTCTACATCACCACAGCAGCAAAGGAATTTTGATTGTAAAATGTCATTCTTTTTGAATCTGCACTTTTTTGCATCACTGCCACAAGCGTACGTATTGGCGTTGAAGGAAATTAAAATAAGAAACAACCAGCAATTCTGTACTTCAACAATTTCCTCTACTGCGTACTATTAGACAATTAAGCACGCAAAATCTGCCCGTATTTCTGACCTGCTGAATCTCTGCCTGTGTAACATTATTCCTTTCGCAAAGAACCCATCAAAGACTTTTCACGATACACACTGTTCCTGCAGGCAGGCGTTTCGTACTGTATTGAGAAGGTGGAGATAAAATGGTGCGTCCCTTACACTTTATTCATCGGTATTTCTCAGCAATGAAAAAGGGAACCCCATTGCGACGGGACGTCTAAATTGTCATTCAAATTAATGTGTAATGAATATATATATCACAAGCCACTTATCAAATCAAAAGTAAGCAAACCGAAACACGGTCCGTCTGGAGACGAGTAAGCTAAAGAAGCACGAATGAAGGGCAGAATCCATCCGGATATAATAGAATGAACTTAAATACATCGCTCACTTGTAGTCTCTTATTTTTTTTACCAGATTTAGGAACAAAATCTTTAGGATCTAGTAAGGATCAGGATATTCCCTGATAGAGAAGCTCAAGATTGATTTTTGTTTTGTTTTTTTGGATTGAAAAAAAAGTTTTTATAATAATAAAAATATCTTTTAGCATAGTGCAAAAGCATATTTAACTAGTTACTTTTTAAATTTGAAAAGTTCTTGCAAAATGATAAGAAAAAAAATCAACTCATTTTTAAATAAGTCGATTCTCAATTCTCAATGTGTTCGAAAATTTGAGCTGCAAACCAATTTACTTTATGTATGTTAACTTTCTTTTCTCCCAAAAACTATGTGCAATCAAGAAAAAACCTCTCATCATCATACAGCTGCCTTCACGAGGCAATCTCAAGCATCGTTCCCGATGCATCGGACGTATTCGTCAGAAGCGCTGGCGGTCGCTCTTTGGTCGCGGATCAACACCGAAATTCAATAAAAATCCCGTCACCAACTCAATATTTCCCTCATTCGTTCACCCACTTTTACAAATTAATGCATAATACATGAGCGCTACGACTTCGGCAAGCAAGCATACACGTCTCGGCCCGTTCGTATCTCGGCATGCGGGCCTTTCTTGCCAGAAAAAGTTTAAGTTGGCCCAATCGCCGCCCCCGATCCAACATTTTTCCCCCATTTTTCTTTCATTTCTGCAATCTCGCAGCCTGCATACAACGCGCAACAAACCGAATAAGGGTGCTCGAGAATCTTTATATTCCTTCGATATCGTTCGGTTCGCTCTGCCATCTCCCATCCGGTTCTGGAACCTTGGTCCTGGAACCCCAGTAAAACATAGCTTCAGCAGAAAAGGAAAAGCATGAGATTGGCATAAATTATACATTTTTCAATGTTCTAGTCCCAAGACACTTGGAAGGAATGAAAACAACTGCGCCGAGGTGGATGAATGGATGGATGGATGGATGAAGCGACAATCTAGCAACGCATATCAGATCCGGTCTTTTGTTTTTGGTGAGGGAAAGGTAAGGACAATGCAAAAATCAATAATTGCCCGATCAAGAAGAATCGCGTTTCTCTGAAGCCATTTCAAGATAACAGTTACTACAGTTGCTTAAATCAGCTATGTACGAAAAGAATAGTTAATTTAACAGAACTTTAAAGCTTTAAGTTAAACTAACGGCCAAACAAACATTAACAGCAGAGGTTTTTGCTCCGGAGCAAAAGTCATTTGAATCGTAATCGTACAATCGCTTTTGTTTGTAATGACTCTCAACATTTTGCTAGTAAGAGATATTGACCCAAAAGTGTGTTTTCGTTTTTTTTTTTTCGCTTTGCAGTTGATGTTTAGGACGTCTGTGTGTAAAAACATCGACCGATAAGTCGGTCACCGTAAAATGACACACCGCAATAATCAATGGCTGGTTTAATTGTACGCGAGGAGAGGCAGGAAAGGGGGAGGGGGAGGGGGCCTCTTACTTCCACTCCACCTAGGGCCTCCGAGGGGGTTTAATCCGTCACGGGCAATAACGGCAATCCACCCGGAATCAGCAGTAGCGGTGTGTTTTTGCTGTGTTTTCCCGCCGGTTTATAGGCTCCTCTAAGAATAACGTGTGATAAGAAGCAAGGCCTTACAAAATACTCTCTTAAAATCTAAGATATCAATAGATTTACAATCTACATTTGCCTGCTCATGTAACAGAAGTTTGTATGCACTTTTTTAATATCTTATCTATGAAGTAAACCCTCACCATTAGAAGCTGATATCATATCGATATCACAAACTTCCTTTTGACAACGTAATTCAGTGTGTGTGACGCAAGGTGCTGCTCATGTATATAAGAGAACAACCAGCAGCACAATAACTCAATCGTCGGAAGTAGTCAGTACTAATCATGAGATTGTTCCTCGTTGTCGTTTTGGCGTGTTTGGCCGCGGCCCAGGTAAGAACCAACACGTGAACAACAGTGAACAATCACTTACGGAGATTGTACGAAATTTCTCTCTCCCAGGCTGGCAAGATCAGCTACCAGTCGATCGTGCCATTGCGTGAAGCTCCTCGCAGTTCACGCATCGTGAACGGTTTCCCGGCAACGATCGGTCAGTTCCCGTACCAGGTGTTCCTAAATGGTCAGACTGCTGCTGGTAACATTGCGTGCGGTGGTTCGCTCATCTCGGCCGAATGGGTCCTTACCGCTGCTCACTGTCAAACGGGTGTCATCCAGTTCACGGTCCGCGCTGGAACGATCAACATCAACGAAGGAACAGTGCGCACGTCCAACCTGATCGTCATACATCCTGCTTACAACCCTAGCAACCTCAACAACGACATCGGTCTGATTCGTTTGAGCGAGCCAATGCCGCTGGGTGGTAATATTCAGGCTGTGGCCCTGCCGGAAGCTAACCTGTCCGAGACATTCCTGAACCGTGAAGCTACCGTATCTGGATTCGGACGCGTCAGCGACCAGATTCCAACTATCTCCACCACGCTCAACTTCGTGCACTTGAACATCATCTCCAACATTCAGTGCATGGGAACGTACGGTGCAGCAACCATCATCGACTCAACCGTGTGCGCTGTCGGTCGGGACGCTGCGAACCAGGGTACGTGCAATGGTGACTCGGGCGGCCCATTGACCGTTACCGAAAATGGCCAATCCGTTCAGATCGGTGTGGTGTCTTTCGTTGCTGCCGTCGGCTGTGAAGCTGGTTTTCCTTCCGGCTATGTGCGCACCACTCATTTCCGGGATTGGATTCGTGACCAGACGGGTGTCTAAATTTTGACTGTAACATACGTAACACCATCAATGCACTATTTATGCCCGTTTAATGCATTCAACTAAACGTGTCACATAAATACGGATTCTTGCGTACATTTTTTGTAATAAAACACTTTCAATAAAATTTTTAAAAAGCCTGCTCTTTCATTTCTCGACGTCTCGACGCTGAACTGGCTGAAGCACAATCATAATGTTTGTAAAATGTAGTTTAGAAAAATCAAAAACAACTGACAAAATTTTCTTCTTTTATTTCTATTATTATGTTGGCGCGAGTTCGTAGTCATATATTAGTTGTTTCTTGAATATCTCTCAACTAGCAAAAAAAAAAAAAATGTTACAGAGCTTCTCAATAAGGATTCGCGTGAAAGCATCTCTTCTTATACCGACTTTTGATAGCATTTGTTAAAGTATCAACATGATTCTTTTAACTATCGCCCTAGAAATTTTCATTCCAAACGCACGGCAAGCTCACATGCAGAGTCATGTCCATTAGTAAATTACAAAACCTAGCTACTGGTTTTACCTTCAACAAGCCGAATTACATTGCTGTGAGGGAATTTTCTACCATTTCTTTACACTAGAAATTATACGGTATGAAAAATGTACCTCACTATCGATACTCTGTCATTTATCCGATGGAAGTCCCTTGTGCAAAAGCTTCTTCTTTTGATAGTTTTTTGCTTTAATTTCAATATTTTAGCAACGCTTAGTTACAACTCCAATTCGGCTTAGCTTTGTTCGCTTCCGAACAACAAATTAAGTAACATGCTCGCATTAGAATGGCACTATATACAAATGCTTCGAATGGCCTTTCGATTGTGTCGATGGTATGCTACGCATGCTCTAGTACATCGCATCACAAAATGGTTCGATAGTTGTATGATTGATGTATTTAGTTTACATATGCAGAAGAAAGTAGCTCAAGCATGTCAAACAAACGTGTGGCGAGAGTGGTTAACACTATGAATTGGGTAGCATATTGGTTAGCATTTCCTTTTCCGACGTACTAAGCTTATCGGGGAATTTAATATCGAACGCTACCAGTAGATCGCCTTTTCGCGACGGTTCCTTCGGAAATGGTAATCCGTAACCCTGTATACGTTTCACCGTATTAGGTTTGATGATTTCCTGTTTTGTACTGATACGCAACTTTTCACCTGTCATAGTGGGTACTTCAAAAATGACCCCACAGAGAGCCTGCGAATAAAGGAGGAAAAATAGAGCATTTTATTAACGAGCGTTCGAGAATGTGAATAAACTTATGATACTAGCTTATGTAAACGTATAAACAATTTCGATTCATACTACCAATGTTTCTTCCAAAGATTCTGGACTTAGCGATTCCTGAGCACATCTACCACATTTGAACAAGAAATAAACTTCGCTGTCTAGCCCTTTCTTTCCGAAGACGGCCCACATTTAGTCAAAGGTTTATAAAATACTGATGGTATTGTAGTACAATACGTTCTTATCAATCTGCTCTACGTCATATCTTAACAACCTGATAGTTTCAGTTGATAAATGGATAATAGTGCTGATTAACTCCATGTGGATTATTTGTCAATACGTGCTTCGATGGTCTTAAAACGTACGATCAATCTACAGCCTACACTGTATAAGCCCAATTGTTGATGTTCATCTAATACAAAAGGCCACTTACCTGTTTTAACGTTAATCGGGCGGTATATCGAAGATCACTGCCTTCACGCCGGAACCAGACGTGTGGTTTGTCCCGCACGATAAATACAATGTCAGCAGGTATCTTTCCCTTTGTTTGGTCGCCCTCCTTCTGGAAGGTAACTTTTGTGCCCGATTTCCACCCCGGCTTTATGGATATAGTCACGCATTTGTCCTCTTTTTTCGACGTACCGTCCGGTTGTAGGACACGGCGCGAAATCTTCATCTTCTTCACACAGCCATGATAGATCTCCTCTAGCGTAACATACAGATCGTGCTCGATTGGGGGATCCTGAACTTTCTCCTTCTTGAGGGGCGAGTGAACATTGAACGAGTGTGACCTAAAAGTAATGAAATGAATGTATTGTGGAGCAGTTCTGGTATCACCTCACGACATGCTACTTCGTACCTAAAGGCACCCCCTAGACCGTGCCGGTTGCCCAAACCACTGAAGGGTGTGAAGAAATCGTCATCGTTGAAAATACTGCTATTGAATAAACTATCATTGTCCATATCGAAGAACGATCCGAACGGATTGTTTGAACCGAAAAATTGTGCAAACGTTGCTCTGGGATCTCCGTGGAATTCATAAGTGAAATTCTGAGAGGAGTTTGATGTGCCGTTCGATGCTCCTGTGGAAACAGCGGAAAGATAAAGGAATAGCAGCAATGGTGACGATTCCGTTCCAACCCTTTCCCAACTTACGTCCTTTTAATCCTTCCTCGCCAAACTTGTCGTACATTTCTCGCTTCTTCTTGTCGGATAGCACTTCATACGCTTCTGCCACTTCCTTGAACTTTTCTTCCGCGCCCGGTGATTTGTTTTTGTCCGGATGATATTTCAGCGCCAGTTTTCGATAGGCTTTTTTTATGTCTTCATCCGTCGACCCTCTCGGTATACCGAGAGTTTTGTAGTAATCTTTCCCCATGGCACCTATTTTGTATCAAAATCGTCGGTACGGAGGCTTATAATAACACCTTTTTCACAATTTCCACGATGAGATTTCAGTACCGTTTCGGTTACTACACCGAGTGCACAGTACGAATACGACGGTATTGTAGCTAAAAATATAAAACAAAGACAACAACACATTAACACTCATATCATATCGTATGAAACAAGAAAGTGGCTCAAAAGAGTTACATAAAGTTATTCATTTACAGCTATCAAATAATTATAAGGCATGCATGGGAGGGCTTCAAGGCTGTATATGGTAGCATAGCAAGGGTACAACTCTACGAGGCCATGCGCTCTTTTGGAATCCCGGCCAAACTGATCAGGCTTGTTAGAATTACCATGACAAACGTCACATGCCAGGTGAAGGAGGATGGAAAACTCTCAGCGTCCTTTGCTATCACGAAAGGCCTGCGCCAGGGAGATGGGCTCGCCTGTCTCCTATTCAACTTGGCGCTAGAGAGGGCCATCCGTGACTCGGAAGTGGAGACTTCGGGAACCATCTTCTATAAGTCAACCCAGATTCTGGCATACGCTGATGATATGGACATCATTGGTCTGCATTGAGCAGGCGACAGAAAACCTCGGGTTGCAGATTAACGAGGTAAAGACCAAATAGATGGTGGCATCATCAGCGGCCCTTCTAAGAAATCCGGAATTACGTGGGGGTGATGTACGGATAGGTGACCGTAAATTTGAAGTCGTTCAAAACTTCACCTATCTCGGGTCAAAAGTCAGCACCGAAAACAGCACAGAGACGAAGTTGCACGCTAGGATGCTGGTGGTTAGCCGGTCATTATACAGCCTGAGGAAACATCTCACCTCAAAAAACCTGTCGCGACTGTCGAAGCTGGGTTCGTATCGTACCATTATAGTCCCAGTACTCACATACGCCTCTGAAACATGGACCCTGTCCAAAACAGACAAAGACCTCTTAGCCGCGTTCGAGAGGAAGATGCTCAGAAGGATCGTTGGCCCTGCATTGCCAACCAGCATGAGAAACAACAATTGGTTTATTTCTTACATTATCCGGCTTTCGTAGACGCATAACTTCCAAATCATAGTTGGATTTGCATAGTTTGGTTCTTCAAGAAATATGAACAACCAATTTCATGTGACACCTATCTCTTGCACCGAATCTATTTACACTTCCTTTTACACAGTTACTCCTAAAAAATCTACCAAAAACGAATTATACTCCACCAAATCGTCACATTCTCTTAAATCAGGCTTCTACAAAACACATTAATCGCAAATGAAATTGTCTATTTTTCACTTGAACTGACGAGATGATGAAACTGTTATTATTCACGATACTGGGTGGGCAACCCGTTCAATTTACGAGCAAAACTTAAACACTACCACTTACAGCAGCTTAACTTAGGAAACTGGCAGAGAAAAGCGTTACTTACTGGAATTGTAAATGAACCTGTGTAGGTACGCTTCTCAAGAAAAATACTAAGCTCCACCAGTGTGCACATGTCTGCTTATAAACAGAATAAACTTGTTCATCCCTGCGGATTACACTACCACACAGTACCAACCGCGTGTTACACTTTGTGTGCGCGCATCCGTTGTACTTAAAATACTTACACCGTAATGTACGTGTTCACACATTCGCGCGTGAGGGAGCTTCTATACGTACTGCGCATGCTATAGCACAAAACGTATTTCTCATTCTCTACCCAATGTGCTACCGTTCCCGTAATAAAGTGTGTAAAATAACAATGCACCACCTCGGGCAGCGTCTGTAAGATGAGTCGAATTCTGAAACCATTCTCCACTTCTCCACGGTCAACAGATTCGGTGTCGCACAGTCCTCGAAAGTGTTCATCCAACTCACAGTTATTTTATTCGCACCTCTGCTAGGATCGGCCGGTAATTCAGGGTTACTTGAAACAACCCCCTGTTCCGTCCAATGGTACGAGCTGGAATTGGAAGTGAATAGCAATTTGATTCCCCTTGGATTGTACGAGCTGGCACAGTTTCATGGTTCAGACAGTGCATCAGGTTCAAGATCAACACCACATGTTCATCTCCGGAAAAATAAGCGTATTTGTTTGTCTTTATTGTCCCCCGTCTGAATGTCTTGCCTTATTTTAAATCACTCTAGCGGCCAATCTTTTGTTAACGATGTGGATACATTGCCATTCACTGAACAACGAAGGCGAAGGTTATGATTCAACTTGTCATCACTTGCTGTACATTGAATTATCTACGCGTATCCGTACGTTGCACCTGGATAATTGAAAACCGTCACGTATTATATCATTAACCTTGTAACGAAATAATAATTTGTCAGTCTACTAAAGAAGTTACTTTTATCCTGTTGGTCCCATACAGTTGTGACATTTAAAATGACATGCAGTATTTCATTAGTTTTTGTAATTCTTCATAATTCGCAATATCTTTGTACGCATATTTGGCATAATTTATAACTACAACATGTTGAAGCCAAAGGCATAGGATACGGTCTTGGATTATTTCATTTTTCCATTTTTTTCTAATGTCTGAATTCCGTTGGTAATAGGCCTGATTATCTCTTACAAACGGAAAAGTCTCAAGATAAGATTGTCAATAAAACGGAAAAAAAATTTGCATTTTGAAACCGTTCTTGTGACAGACAAGTGTCAATCTGTCAAAGTGATGAAACCAACAAAAACAAAACCAAAAGTGTAAACAAAGTGTTCTTGTTGAGAAGATATTTTGTGTTGTAGCTAATATTTGGGATATCAAAATGATTTTTTCGAATCATGTGAACGATGATAGCAGTAGTAATGATAAAAGAACGGAAGTTCTTAATAAACACCATCGGCTGCTTCGTAATCTTGTGATTTTTGAGCAAAACCTTTTTGATATGTTCTCGTGGTTGTTCCTTTCAGATTTAAGAAAAATGTTCGTGTATCGAAGGAAATTTTCTTCGATATTCTTGATGAGATTGAGCTAAAGTTTCCGCCTGAAAGGGCAAAAGGATTCACGCCAAAAGAAATGTTGGCTGCTACGCTGCGGTTTCTTGCGGAGGGGAGTTACCAAAATAGAACCGGGAAAGATTTTAGTAAAGCAATTGTTCAACTAATTGTTTCTTCGTGGCATTTACCAAGTGTTTAAATATTGTGGAAGAAACGTTGCCGCCCAAAAACATTTCATTAGAAATGGAACCAACTGAGTAACAAGCAGCAATGGAACATGACAATTTTTTTCCCCGTAGTGGCATCCCTGGCTTTCTAAATTAAAATACTCACATTTTGATAGGAACTGTACAAGAAAACGAACTGGAAACACAAAGGAACGAGTGAGTTTCGCGCCTTTCCGTTTCGAATAGCTGACGGAAAACAGTTTGACAAATACTAGTCTTCGTTCAATCCGACAATCTTCCCGAAACCGAATCAAATTGTCTTGACAATTTGTATGTGATAATCAGGCCTAATATCTGAAAATCTGTCTGGATAACGTTTGTTACAAGTCCCTTCGTTTCGTGGCGCTGCTAATCTGCTACCTTCCGTTCCGAACCTTTAGTTCCGCACACAAAATCTAATGAAAATTGACGTGGATAATAATTATTTGTTGCACTGTATTTTTTGAAAATTGCATACTCATTATAGCCATTTGAACTATCAATCCTATTGAATTTTGTATACTCTGGCTGTTGGAAATTAGAAACAAACAGACAGTATGGCTTTGGTCAGATAGACAGTGCCATGTCGACACGCTCACTTATTATTTGTTCAGTAATATGCCAAACAGAATTTTTGTATGAGTTCGTATTGCTGTTAGAATAATTAAAACTAATGTAATTGATGGTAATCACAATTGCAGTATCATTGCTTCACACATACACCAATTGCGGCAAGCATCCAATTATTTATAAATAATTGGATGTTCTGTGCTGCCGAGCAACAAATAGTGTTACAAAAAGTGTAAATTCGATTTTATACCAGTCGTGGCATCTTTCAAACCATAAGAAGAAACGTTGTACTGGTACGCTCCTAGGCTAGGGCATCCGTCTTCTACATCGCTCAATCCGGCACTGTCCGATATTGTTTGCTCGGCAATATGTCATAAGTTATTGCCATATGGCACTGCTTCACCATGGGGTGACGAGTTGCCTTTACCATATCGGTCAATAGATATGAATGATAATCCAACACATGCTTCCATATTAGTACGCTTGTCGAAGCCGGTCAGTTTGAGTAGCTGGTAGGACGATCTCACAAAAAAAACCGTTTTTTTCCTTGCTTGGATTTATAATACCCGACAAACGCGAACGTGTCAGCCGTCGTGGTAAATTTAGTGAAACAAGTTTCATGTCGATGCGATACGAGCCTCCAAGAAAGGACCACTGAGCAATTCGCGCGATAATTTTGATTGCTCCAAAGAGTGGAGGGCAATCTGTTCGCGCCAATAGTTTCAACCCTACGGACACCAAAACTCTCCCCAACCATGGTTTGAGACTTGTTAATTAAATCAAGGCATCCAACTTGTCTTACAGACCTAGAAATGTAGCCACTTCTATAAAGTCGCCTGATAATGTTGCTATACAACCCAATTCTCACGGATGCCTTGTTGTCTGCCCAGGAAAAAAAAAAATGCGTTCACATGTTTATGATACATGTAAGAAACAGATAAAAACCACAGCAATTTATAGATTGTTTAGCATTTTCGTTTTGATTACAAAAAATATTTCAAAGTTGTCTTTTTACCGAAAAGTCTTTTTCTAAAGCAAAAGCATAGACACTAAAATAACACAAATCTTGAAACGTTCATCGTTATCTTTGCCTAGTTCTCTCCGGATAAGTTGCATTCAGTTAAATTTAAAAGATGTACTCGTTTATGCGTCTCATTCATAATTCTTTTAGTTTTTTAAATACTTTTTATAACACGTGTGCTCGTATTGTTCTTGCTTAGTAGACAATCATTCTTTTGGATCACATTTGTTTTTATTTGCAACTGCATTATTGGTCAAACAAACCCCTTAAGAGCATGATATGTGGCAAAGAACTCTACTTTCAATAATAATCACCAAAGTTCCTATTTAAAAACAATGTCACGGACACGTATCGGAAGCTGCATCATACTGACATACATTATTAAATATTCTGGTTTATTTCGACCCATCTTTACGCTATCATCTGGTAGCTTGCAATTATGCAAATTCACGTCGCTTTATGAGTCTACAAACACGTCAATTATAAACATTATTTCATCGCCAGACGCAACAACAACGCGAGAACGCATACAACCCTCAGGAAAGACAATAATTGAAGATCATCTACTAAAACAGCCTTTAAAATTGAGCATCACCATCACCAGTTGTAAGGCCGACTAGCTGCCATTTCACAGTGGCTGGATGTAGCGGGTACTGATGTTCGAGCCCTGAATCATCAACCGAATACACGCAGACGGTATCCCAAAGCCGGCTGGCTAAAAACACTAAACTTCTTTCGGTTCGGTCTGCCCAAAAAGGAAACCAATCACACCTCCCCAAAAAGCGAAAAGCGAACTCCGAAGACCGAACGATCCCCAGGTTACCTTCATGATCGTGATATGCCTGCCGTACAGCAACTGGAACGCGACGGAACGTAGCACACCGGATCGTTTTGGGCGATCGAACAGCATGACTACATGTCTCGCCATTTCGAGTAGACCCGTTTTTTTTTTTGTTCCCTTTCGCCTATGACTCCAGGTCGGCCAGCCAAAAGATGATAGTCGAACCGAAACGACCGCTGGACCGCTGTTCACTATGGTTGCCGATCACATGTACAGACTATGCACGCATAAGTGTGGAACATATCTACATGCAATTATCATGTGTTTGTGCATGTCTGTATGCGAAATGCGCTGTTTGACACAAAATCGATTGTGAAGATGTTGACCATAAATGGTAGCGGAATTTTTAGTATTGCATTGGCTCGTCACCCTGGCCTCTTCTGGTGCCGCGGTAGTGCGGCCACGGTCGTCGTAACGCTTGCGCACACCAAAAACTCGTTCACCACCGATGCGCTGCGCTGCGGTAAACCGGAGAGTTACCCTTCATAAGCGTAGTACGAGTTCTACGATGGCAAATACAGCATATCACTGGATCCGAACGAGATGCGAATAAGCAAACGAGCCATACAGACGGCCGGAGCAATGTATAAGGTTTTGATCACTATCGCTGCGCTACTACAAGTGCGAATACATATCAATTAGCAAAAGGGCTTCGGCCACTGCATACCAACGCACCTTATTGATGCATCGCCCTATAGACGTGCATGGAGCACACAGGCTCCCTTGCTAGGTGTGCAATACTTCCATTAATGATCGATGATATGTTGCAGCAAACAAGCATATCTCGGCTCACGACTCGCCACCGCCCCTACTGCAAACCGGCTACAGTTGTGCAAACAAATCTGAACGGCGGACAATTTGTTGCAACGTCTTATGGGTATCTAGCACTGCATCCCACTTGCACTCGCTCTTGCTGTTCACATCACTCAATGCTATCATGCGGTTTAAAAAAACAAAGTCAAGTCCTCATGGTTCAGCCCTTGTTTGTGCCCTTGTGCAAATGTGACATAATTTGGTATTAATTTTACACCTTTCGACGTTCGCTAACTATTTATCGTATCATAAATATATGAATGACGAGTTATGTTATAATTTCTCCAGAACAGAAAATGTATTTTGATTTAAAATCCGTATCGCAAGAGTTCATAAACGTTCTGCTGAAATGTATCAATAACAAATGTGTGCTACAGATCAGTAGTAACATATTTTTATCTCCCGCTACTCTTTTCCATTGTAATAATCCTGACAGAGTGGAACAGAGAGTTTAATGACTATACCAATATATCTATATCACTGTTTGTACCATCCGGCAACGTACATATGAATGTGAGAAAGTGTTTTTTTTTTTTTCGATTGTTTGACTACGTACTGTAAGCAATCCTACCAAATGTACTGGACCACTTATCCGTTCTCACGTATACCAAAGGTTAATCCATCCGTGACGTTACGGTACGAAAAACATCGCACAGTTTCACTGCTATTCTCGCAAGTGCTGGTAACAAATGCACTGGTAGCAGCATCACTGCCACCGTCATTTGGTCTGCGCTTTATCCGTTTTTTGTTCGTTTCTGTATTTTTTTTTTGTCCATTCTTCCACACTCAAGTGTCTTCCATTACGAGCGAATCGGTTGTACTTTCAGTAAATTTTACGGACGATATTAGCCCTGGATGCATTGCTCCGGCGACGAATGCGGTGCATTTCACCGTCCGACCGAGCTGCACAACTACTGCCATCTGCATGATATGGAATACAACAGTAACTATTCGGTATCCGCGCTGTCCAGTAAGTAGCAAACGTACGTTTAAAGCACCACAGTTGTATTTCACATCACTATTGAACATGTGGCTGAAGCCAGAATCAATAAACCGCCCTATTAGCGCTTTTGATCCAGCACGACATTTGCATGAAAGATCCTCGAATGGTGGCGCATATTTGAACGTACGTTTAAAACAGTGTTCTATAGATTTAGCTTTGTTTAAACAACTTTACAAATTTTAATAAACAATCTTGAACAGTCATAATCAAAACGACCCATCTTGTTTCTTCATCCAGCAGTCAATCAAATTTCAAGCCAAAAAAAACTCAAACAACATGACAATAAAATCTGAGCTCCATTTGCCTATCAAATACTCCATCAAACCATTCGCAGATAACTATCTTGTAACATGTCGATGGACGTTTGCTCAAATAGATGCATGCTTCAACAGGTTCTATACTAATATTTGATGCATTGTAAACAGTATTGCTCTATGACACGCTACACGTGTAGCACCAATTAGCGCAACATGGACATAAATTTAATTTCTTCATCTTAAGCTTTATTAAGCATGACAGCACGAAATTTCAAGAGCACTAGTGAAGGGTTTTGGGGCTGCCCGGTGGTGTAGGCGACAGCGGCGCCGGTCTTCAAACGGCAGGACCACCGGTTCAAATCCCATTCGGACCGTCCCCCCTCGTAGTGAGGACTCACTATCCCACTACGAGGATTCGGCAAGTCTAGTAAGCCATTTTCGATGGCCGGCATGACCAAGCATGGCATGGCCAAGGAGAAGAAGTAGTTTATATGAAGGTATGCTGAGAGAAAAATAAGAATTAGTTTGCGAAGCATTCATTGAACACTCAGTCCACACTAATAATTTATAAACATTGCTACATTTTGCTACAATGCATCGTTCTTACAAAAACGAACAGCAAAGGCGGTAAATATTCACTTTCCTAGCGGGATAAACATCCAAAATTTCAAGCTTTTTCAAGCATTTTAAAAATCAATAAAACATATTTATTTGATAAATATAGTTCGTACAGTTAACATAAATTTACATTAATCAAACAAACCATAAAATATTACTTCCACACAAATATTAACCGTCAAAACATGCAGCACAATTCACCCAAGATCATGTGATGTGAAACGTTGTTTGGGTGAGAAGAAGGAAAGCACATTCGGGTCAAGGTTATCAAGAATGCATATTTTTCTCACAATGTCCTACAGACACAATACTGCCCCTCCTCCTCCTCCTCCAACGAGAGAAGGGTTGGCATTGCAACGACGGACACTAGTAACGAGTGCATAACGCATTGTTTTGGAAGTAAGTTTTATCCAACCGCAAGAGTTGTCTTTTAAGCTATAAATCGACTGAAACAATAGTTGTCATTTGTCAAATTTATGGATCTTTTAAAATTTGTGCTTTTAATATCTATATGCTTTTACTTTTCCCTTTTTTTCTAAGTTCAATATAGTGTATTTTGCAGCATACGTAAAATCATCTTAGGGAACTTATGTAAAATATATCGGTGTTTCGAACAACCCTGTACACTAAATTACATATGTATAAGAATGGAAGTAATTGTTCAATTTAGTCACAAAATGAAAAAAAAGGATGCTTCTTTGCCAAGCCATTGAATGTTTGTGTGTTTTGTTTTTAAATAAATAATGTAATTATTATCAAATTTAGTAATGATTACCATTTGACATATGTCGCGTTTAAAAATATATCCATGCATGCCAAACTGGGGTGTGCAACCAAAGCTGGAAGCATGCGCCAACACACACCGCGCGGTTAAGCATTTCTCATTACGACAATCTTTCGAAGATTCTTTCCCAAGTTTACGCATTCACGTTTGCCGTTACTATTACTATGACTGCCGCATCCACCATTAGCATCACTAGCGTTACTGATTCTAGCTCCACAAACACCATCACCGGTCATTTGCCCGTGTGTAGTGTTGGGCGAGAGAAAATGAACGATTTCCAAAAATAAAACTCGCCCTGAATTGTAAGGTTACCTTTGGTCTGGTCATAATTTTTAAGTTTTTTTTTTGTTTCTTCTTCGCCTTATGTTGTTTTTTGGCTTTTCAAAATTTGCTTGGAAACAGTCGACGTAAATACAACCTCACCGAATCTTTAAGAAGCTGTGTGTTTCGGTCTTCCGAGTGGGAGTATACAGACACATACATTGAGCAAACCAAAATGACGAAAAAGATTGAAATCGTCAGCTTGTTTGGCGGTCAGCCCGATTGCCAGAACGCTAAGCCAGCCAATAAGCCGCGAAACACAACCACCTCAGGCCTGCTAGCGTGAATTGCTTTCCACGCACACCGCGTAGTTGAATACGAATCAATAACCATCGTCCCAAAATCGGCAGGAAAGCAAGTGAAGCGTTCCAATACATAGAAGACAATCAGACCGATCGTTAGAGAGGATCGTGATGCGTGCGGCCACGTACAGCCATTCCTCTCGGTGCGAATCATCTGGACACGCCACTCACACCAATCCTGATCGCCGGCAATGACAGCATCAGCTCTCACAAATGTTATCACATTCGATGAAAGACATTGGTTCAGATAAACAAGCACGTTCCCAGTGGTTTCATATGATAAGATGGGATTGGTTCTAAATTTAGATTCGTCGCTTCGTTTCGCGGTTCCTAAAAATAAAATTATGCCTAACTTTAGCGTGAATCACATCGATTAGGGTCAGCCCGTCATGACCTGAGAACGCCCCTGAAATTCTCTGTCAATAACAAATTGCAGTTTGTCGTTGTGGGAAGAAGGATTTCGATCTTCCAGCAATGTACAGGCTATTTTCAAACATATGGTGTATTTTAAAAAAAAAACACAAGCTAAGATTAACCTTCAAAGGAACATTCTCTAACCCATTTGACTGGCTTGTGGGACACAAAAAAAAATGTGCGTAAATTTAAATGTTCAATCAACTACAGTAACTACATGACATCATCCATCTTGTTCTAAGTTGCTATCTAGCGCTTGAAGTGTCGCTAGAAAGGTAATGCAAAATCGAAATTGTATGTTTTCTTTTTCACTTTTTCAAGCTTAGAGTACCACCTCTAATCAGTAGTTAGGTGATAGGAAACAAAGACATACTTGGCTGTAATGTAAACCATTCAATGTATCCTTGGAACGAAAGACACTCCATTGCGACAAACCGAACTGGCGGTGAAACGATCTGTCTGGGCGTAGTATGTTACCTTTTTTGAAGCCGAAAGTGACGTAGGCTTTTTAACTCGCGTCACGGAAGAGCGTACCGCTGCTGTCCCTCTGTAGCGGCGTGGAAGCAGGTTTTGGCAAGGCCAAGCGATCACGTCACACTGCGAACCAGTCGGCCCGGTCCATAGTGCCTTCGCGCGTATGCTCTTTTTGCAGCGGGGACGTAGGGTTGGTTTTGAAACTTCCTATTCGGATGAGTGCTGCAGGAAAAGATTCCCGATTAATCTTCTGCCGTTGGATTAGTTTTACAACAAACGTCCGTAAGCCATGCGGAGGATGGTTAATCTCGTTGCCATCACTGCATAGAGTAAGTACCAACTAGTGGCTTAAAATTGACAATCACTTCACACTTGTACGCAACCTTTACATTTGGGGACCATTGCGCATAACAACACACCACACTTAGGCCAATCCAACATCGTATCACCGATACACAGTAGCCGATTGTATTTACCCACAAGGTCCCGAGCGCCAGCAGTATTCTTTCAGACACAAGAGAGATCCCGCAGCACAAGAAGCACTCGATCAGGGCAGATTTGTCTACTGGAGATGCAACGATCCTCACCGTTACATTAAGTTTTGCTTCGCCAACCTTCGCACAGAAACTGCGTGGGTAGATGTGTTTGTGAAAGTACGAAGATCGCTTTCATCGATTAATTCGTAACACAATTGTAAAATTGCTTCTCAATTTTTACCACAAAGAAAGCACAGCACTGTTTGATTAAGGGGAAAGAAACACACATTTACAAACTAAAACATAAACAAAACCAACCCACCGAACAACCGATCACACTCGTCCTCTCTTCGTCGTGCGGTAAACTAAAGCAGTAGACACAGTTGATTATCGCCACCGCAATAGAAGCTGATACAATCAAAATGATGATACAATCAAAATCTCTCAGGTCGCACCCGCACACAAAGAGAGTGAGTGAAACACTAAATGCGAAACACGCACTTCGACTAAGCCAGTGTTTGAGCATCAGACTTCAATCTGTACTTGAACGTAGCCAATGTTGGCGTTCGAATGCAGGTTTCGGTACGAACCGTCGCGATCAACGCGATGAATATTCGTTACAGTGCTGTAGCGTCTGTTCAGTGCGTTCATTCGTTTGTTCTGTTCATTGCAATGTTCATTTCTGGTAGTGTGGATGGATGGACAATTGAACGTTGCATTGGATTCTAATTAGTAATAATGATAGGCTAAATTTATTTCGTTTCATTTCGGTACAAGATGGTTCCCGATCGTTATCTCCTCTTCTATTGCATCTTATCAATACCGCAGGAAGTAAGTCAAACACTTCAGCAGCACACTCGCTTAAACTAAATTTTTCCTTGCTAAGGCCTCTTCTGTCTATCTGCACATGGCTTTAACGGACTAGATCGTCGGATGTTATCCTAATGCTAATTATTGGTGGAATATCAGAAGAGTGTCATCACCTATCTTTTGCACAACATTTTTTCCTAGACTCAAGTATTGCATAACTCTTTTCATTATAGCAATAAGAAAAACGACTTTCATTAAAATTTAAAAAAAAATCAACAACATACAGTGCTCAACAAAACAATTGCAACCAATCAATCCCTATCATGAAACCCAACATTGAAGGTGCATAATAAGTCAAATGTGAGAAAGATGTTTTTAAGGTGATTGTAAACATCACTTGTCTTGTTTATGATAACAAAAACTTCACTAGATATGCGTAGCAATTCATGAAAAAATAAATTAATAATAAGTATAAAAAATAAACTTTTTTCTCCTGGAAATAAAAAACAAGTGCAATTTCAGGTGTTGTTTTCCCAATTTGTTTGCCCACAGGTTCTCCTTAGGGTTCAGGCCTGGAAATTGGGCCGGCTAGTTCATCACCATGATTCATTATCCTTAAACCACTGTTTGACCACTCTGGCGATGCGTTTGGTTGTCTTGTGGAAGGCAAAATAACATTTTTCAGGATGTCATTGTACATGAAACGGTACATGATTCCATCGATTTGATGAATTGAACCAAGACGGTTCGCAGAAAAACATCCCCAGACCGTTACATTGCCTACGCCATGCTTCACCGTCTTCTGACAGTAACGTGAATCTAAGCGTTTTCCAGTTGGTCGACGTACACGACCAATCCCGTCGCTTCCAAAGATGTTGAACTTCGACTCATCACTGAACAAAACCGTCTGCAACCGTTTCTGCACATCCCAGTCAATATGAGATTGAGCAGCTAGAAGTAATTTATTCCGATTCCTAAGTGAAATCAGAGGTTTCTTCGCAGGACGTCGAGAGAACAATCCGGCTTCAACGGCATGCGTCGTCTGATTGTCCGGTCCGAAGCAGATAACTGCATATTCATTCGCACTTTGAACGAAGTTTGAAAGGAGCCTTTTTCATGCTTCATACGATCATAGTGTCCTCTCTTGGCGTGGTGGACTGTGGTCTTCAACCTCTATTGTCTACATAAATCCTTTCGGATGCACGAAATCTCGAGCACAGTCTAGATACGGTCCATTTTTGCATCTCATACTTGTCACAATTTTTTTTTTGACATTCCACTCTTAAAATCATCGATTATTTTCTTCGTCAGTTTCCCTCCAAGGCTGTCATGTGTCATTTTGGTGTTTAGTAACAAAAATATAACGAAAGCATCTTTACTGACCTCTCTCAATAATTACCAACGTCTATTAACCTTGTAATGTTACAATAATTCAAAACGAACAGTTTTTTTTTTGGCAAACGAATCTTTTTCCAACTTAAAACAAAGTTCTTAAACGATGCTGGTAGTAAGAATTGTTCAAAGATGCGAGAAGTTGCAGTTGTTTTGACCAGGACAAAATGGTTGTTGTTCACAAAACACTCGCTGTGATCTGTAAATTTGACAGCTGATTGCTACAATAAACGTGTAGCAAACATCTAGACTCCTGAACCGTCAACTGCAGTAAGTGTTCTGTTTTTTATTTGAATTGCATTTTTTTTTTTTTGTCTAATACTGTATGATGTTCATGATGATCATTTGATCTCGACGATCTGACAAATAATAATAAACATACCGGGCGGCGGATGAACAGTGGCAAATGTTCATTCATTCATGTCTGCTAATAAGAGTGAATGCTGTCATTCCACCAGAGCATACGTGCGTACATAGTGAGTATACAAAAATGAAGAAAAAAACGGACTGAGCAAAAACCAACTCCACTGCGCAATGTAAACATTAGTCATCATGCATACAGAGAAAAGAAGAGAATGTGTGTGGTGGATGTATAAAAAGAGCATATTGCAGGGTTGTTTTCGATCTGATTAGGACACAAATTTAAAGAAAAATGCTCAACACATTCTAAAGAATAATTTTCAACGATGATTGTTTTTCGATAACTGGTTCGACAACATAACAACAGTCAAAATGACAGTATAACAACAGATAAAACGTTATCATGTTAAACCAACAATCTATTTATACTTAGATTTATTTATTCGCACAGATGACAGAACCCCAGCAATACAACAAGCCACTAAGCAGAGAGCAGACAAACTCTCGAAAGGCTACTGGCATATCGAGATTGCATCAAGGCGAGTCGCTCACACTCCCTTGTGCCATATACAATACATATATCAGCAAGCACTTGAGAATGAACGATATTGCTTTAAGCTTACTTTCCGCTCACCTGCTCAAATAACCGGTTGCGCACGACGCATCCAAATGACTTCGTTTGTGCGCATTGCATCGAAACGATGAAACGACCACCAATTACTTTCTGCCAGCAGAATCGTACGTGTACGTAAGATCTAGGTGAAAATAAAAATACAAAATATGACGTATTGTTGAATGGATGGTATTTTTAGAAACATTTCACCTTTGCGCATCCAGTGCGTTTTACTTCATTTTGCTACCAGGTAGTAAACAAAAGTAACACCTATGATGTTTAAAATATCGAAACAATTGCAAATTTCAAAACTCTTGAGATGAACTATTTAAATCGGGCTTCCGAACCATTGGAAGAACAACCAGTTTAAAGAATGATTATGTTCATCTACACACTTAACCACTTCCCATCCTAACATGCAATCTAATAATACAGTATTGGATGTCTAATAATTGTATTTTAAACATAGTAAGAGAAAACCTTTTGCTGATAATGAGGTATTAAAAAAAAACATCCTAAATATTGGTGACCGTACAAAAAAAAGGTAAGTTGTCTCCAGTATCGTTATTTTCGCCATTGGTCAATGGGAACTTTGAAATATTATTTAAATTCACATTCCATTCCAAAACCATTCACATTACTTCTTCTTTTTCTACTTCCTCTTCGCTCAACTAACAACCAAAGTCGCAACGGCCATTGACTGGCTTACTAGATTTATTGATACGTAGTTGTGATAGTCAATACTCACTACGGGGGAAAGGTCCGAATTATAGTATTAGAACCGCCAGTATGTGAAGACCGGCGCCGCTGTCGCCTTTAACACCGGGCCTTCATGTTGATAATTTTGATAGCCGCTAGACTTCTTAAGGCCTTTCAGCTTTTTCCCCATTGCCCCATGTAGGAAGCTTGTGGGTGCGCCAGGTCCATTATATTGCTGTAAACATGTGTAGCAAACAAAAACAAAGAACTATAAATAAAATGAATTTATCTATAACAAAACTTAACTATTATAATTTGGACTGAATGCCTTGCAATTATTGGCAAGAAGGATTGTGCTACAAAACTCTGTTTAGTCACTGATTTATTCGTAGCCGGATAGGCTTTCGCATGGAGGCAGGATCTAGAAGAAATGTAATACCTGTTTCATTGTGTTAGCAGCTGGTTCCGTAACCACTGCTACGTATAAAGTAGCGAGTTCTTCTTCTTGGCGTAACGACCTCTAAGGTCACGCCGGTCATCGAAATGGCTTTCTAGACTGCCGATACCACGTAGTTGGTTAGCCAAACCTCACTACGGGGGGACGGTCCGGATGGGATTTGAACCACGGTCCTGTCGTTTGAAGCCCGGCGCCGTGGTCGATTAAACTACCGGGCCGCCCCTTACGTAAGATTATTTGTCACAAACTTATTATAATAGAGTTGGTAATACTCTAGCTCCAAAACAGTTATCAGTGTTGTAAAAGCTTTCCTCGAAATACCCTAACTATATACCCTAAGTATTTTTAAACAGCTCAATAGCTAGTTCGATACAGTTACAGTACAGTTTGGTTAGGCGTACAGTTACATGCAATATGCAAAATGTACAGGCATTCAAAGAATATAGTTATAGAGTCGTGCATAAGGAGCTGAAGCATTCATCGTTTAAAGTTTTCACACATAGATGGCGCTAAAACTGTAGTGGCGGGCTGTTGCTATGTGATATTTCATTTATTTAAAAGAATGTGTCACAACATTTGCTAGTTTGCTTCCGTCGTTCCTGGGCTTTTATGACTTTGGCATCTAGCTGTCTTCTTCCCATTCTAAACCTTATTCCTCTTTTACTTCTTAGTGTACTTCTGTTCTAATTCTTTGCTCTTTTCTTCGATCGTGGGTCAGTTTTAACTCTGGCTCCTTCAGTTTACTATAGTATTTAGCTTTATGATTAGATTAAGTTTACGATGGAAGATTGTTTGCCCGTGAGGCAAACAGTTTCAATAAACAATAACAACAATAGCAACGATGTTTCATTCTCTTTACAGAGTCGACTCGAAATAAGGCTCTTTGACGAAAAATTGAAAAGAAAAATTGGTTGGAACCAACGATAACGAGATGACACAGAGACTGTTATCGCTAAACATCTGAGGCCTAAAACACACTCGGTATTAGCCCTTACCTGGAAAGATACTCTTAAAAACTTTTGATGTCCTTTCCTTACTACTCAGTGTAGTAAAAAAAAAGAAACGAGAGACAGTTGGAAATTTAAAACCGAAGATAAATTTAACTCTCTTCATACATGCACTACACTCGCACATAAGAACACGAGTCGTGAATGACAAATGTGAAGAATCGATTCTTCTCTCATTCTCTTGAAGAAAAGGTTCACAACTATAGAGTTAACTATTTTTTGCTATCGCTAGACTGTATGGAGATTGTGTTGTGTTATGTGTTTTTAGTATAAATTAGTGCGATTAATGGGTTTAGTATAATTGGTTTTAGATACATTGTATCTTACAAACGATGTCGTCTAACTGTTGGCATAAATGATACATAAAAACACTGGCTTCAAACGGCAGGATTATGGAAAACAAGCATTATTATTTGTATCTATTTCATAAAGGACGGTATGATCGTATTGCTTAAAACGAATATGCAGTGTAGTTCCCATAGTTAATGTAGCGCGCGCCCACTTTTACTCTCTTTTGCCGACCGACTTGCACGCGTTTCCTGCACCTTACAGATCAGCACTGCCAACCAGATGGAAAATGATGCGTCACATATTTACGAGCAATTCTTTTTGGTTTAGAGACATTGCTTCTTCAAACCGTGAAAGGGCATCTTATAGAAAACAAGCTGTTGACTCGTCAACGGTCAATTCGAGCTACATCTGAAAGCAGAGGATTCAGCAACAGAGGGCGCTGCGGATATGGCGAATTTGATCGGCGGACGAAAGCCGAACAGCGGCGGCGACAACACAAAAATGCCTGAGGACAACGAACATCGCCCGGGAAAATTACGGGGCATTCCTTCGACACAAACCCGACAAGAAGTGACGTGAATTTTTAGCGGAGACAAAATCCACAAGAGCGAATAAATTGCTATTTGAATCCAGCTAGGATACGTTTAACCGTAGGGTTGGCAACCAAATTTATACATGTAATTTGGCAATCGGCATATCCGAGTATTCCAAACGTTGTGACATATACAATTAACGTTTTACGTACGTAAACAATGCTTTCTATCTATTTATATTTGCCTTTGTAAATTGAAATATTAAATGAATATGGAAGTATGATGCAAAATTATTTACAAAATTTATATCACACATATCATGTTCTGTTGTCAGTGTTTGTAGCAATACCGCACTGATACGAGTATGGTCCGACATCTCTTGAAGGTTAATATAGGATCTCTATACCCTACTCCGACTCAATACGTCCACGGCGTACAGAACGGTAACATATCTCTCCAAATATCTGAGCTTGGGTACACGGGGAAACCCAACCCCTTGGGAAGATGGGTTATTAGGGCTGTTCTCCGTGTTAGGGGCTGCTGGTTGTCCTTCTTTCCTGGCATCCTACGGGACTTTAATCAGCTAGGATGCGTAAGCCCTCCGACGAGACAGGGGTTGATGGAGAGGCCTTGCAAGCCAAGAAATTTCGAATCGGATCAACACATACAGACCCACGCCACGAAATAAGGACTACGATTGGAAACTCAGGACATGCAACTGCAGATCCCTCACATCACCCGGAAGTACCCACATTCTTTCGGACGAAGTAAGGGCCCGCGGCTTCGGAGTAGTAGCACTTCAGGAGGTGCGCTGGACAGGAGTAACGGAGCATCCCTATCGCAGTGATTGCATGATCTACCAAAGCGGTGGAGAAAAGCATAAACTCGGTACGGCGTTCCTGGTCTTAGGTGAGATGCGAAAGCGAGTGATCGGATGGTGGCCGATCAATGAACGGATATGCAGGTTGAGGGTCCGCGGAAGGTTCTTCAATCTGAGCATTATCAATGTGCACAGTCCGCACCTTGGAAGCACCGATGACGATAAAGACAGTTTATATACGCAGTTGGAGAGGGAGTACGACTGCTGCCCACATCACGACGTCAAGATTGTCATCGGAGATTTTAACGCTCAGGTTGGACGGGAGGAGGTATTTAAACCCACGATAGGAAGTTTCAGTGCCCACCAGCTGACGAACGACAACGGGTTTCGGCTCGTGAACTACACCTCCTCCAAGCACATGACCATTCGCAGCACCTTCTTCCAGGACGCACCTCGTTCCAGTTACACCTGGAAATCACCACAGCAGACATGTTCCCAGATTGACCACGTTCTTATCGATGGAGCTGCGCTTTCAGCCTACACCAAGGCACAACATAGATCGACTGAGCGAAGCTGGTGTGGCAAGGGACTTCGCAAACGCGCTTGGGGAAGCGCTGCCGAAGGACACCATCACCA
Source organism: Anopheles maculipalpis (assembly GCF_943734695.1). Taxonomy (NCBI): domain Eukaryota; kingdom Metazoa; phylum Arthropoda; class Insecta; order Diptera; family Culicidae; genus Anopheles; species Anopheles maculipalpis. The sequence goes on along the minus strand of NC_064872.1, from coordinate 45,981,736 downwards.
AGGCGATGTCCCTCAATGACCACTGGCGTATGGTGGAGCAAGCCATCAGCAAAACAACCGAGCGAACAATTGGTCGCGTGACACGTAACCAGAGGAAGGAATGGTTTGATGATGAGTACAGGCGAGCACTATCCGAGAAGAACACAGCGCATACCCGCATGCTCCAGCGCGAGACCCGCCAGAACGTGGAACACTACAGACGACTGAGGAGGCAGCAGATCCGGCTCTTCCAGGATAAGAAGCGGAGTTTCGAAGAGTCGGACGAGCAACTGATGCAGCAGTTATCCCTGTCGGGGGAAATTCACAAGTTCTAAAGAATGTTGAATGCTACACGGGGCGGTTTTACTCCCATGATCGCTATGTGCCGAAGCGAGGAAGAAGATATCCTGTCGGACGAGCGAGAGGTGAACAGGTGGAAGTGCTACTTCGACGGACACCTTAACGGAGCAGATACAGGAGGCACCGAACTAGGCGCAGGAAGCAGACGAGTGCAGAGCTACGACAGCCAGCATGACGATGACGAGGTACCCCCGTCATCCCTGGACGAAATCATCAGTGCCATCAAACAGCTGAAATACAACAAATCAGCTGGCAGCGATGGGCTGGTGGCCGAACTGTTCAAGATGAGTACAGATTGCTACAGATTTCGTCGGAAGCTACCAAGCTGGATTTGTTGGAGGCAAATCGACAACCGACCAAATCTTTACTCTACGGTAGATCCTCCAAAAATGCCGGGAGCACCAGATCCCTACGCACCACCTGTTCATTGACTTCAAGGCGGCCTACGATACTATAGATCGAACCGAACTATGGAACACCATGCAGCAGTACGGATTCCCTGGGAAGCTGGTACGGCTGCTAAAGGCCACTATGGACGGGGTGCAGTACAAAGTGAGAGTTTTTTTCCGAGCATGCTGTCGGAATCATTCGAACATCACCGGGGTCTGAGACAAGGTGACAGACTCTCCTGTTTGTTGTTCAACATCGCTCTGGAGGGTGTCATGCGAAGCGCGAGCTTCAACATCCGGGGCACGATTTTCACCCGATTTCTCCAATTTTTTGGCTTCGCGGATGACATCGACATTATCGGACGGACAACTGTGCGAGGCGTACACCAGACTGAAACGCGAGGCCAATAGAATTGGATTCAGCATCAATGCGACGAAGACAACATACCTGTTTGCCAGAGGCTCTGACCGTGATAGAGCCTGACTCGCCCGAAGCAGAGTATCAGTTGACGGCGACGAACTCGAGTTGGTAGAGAAGTTCTGCTACCTTGGTACGATCGTAACTTCGGACAACAACGTAAGCAGCGAAATCCGAAGGCGCATTGTTCAGGGGAATCGCGTCTACTACGGACTCCACAAACTCCTGCGATCCCGAAGACTCCAACAACACACGAAATGTACGATTTACCGCACCTTGATACGTCCGGTAGTCCTCTACGGGTACGAGTATTCGACTATGCTGACGGAGGACGCCAATGCACTCGCCATTTTCGAACGGCGGGTGTTAAGGACTATCTCTGGCGGTGTGTGCAACCAGGGCGTGGGGCGAAGGAGAAAGAACCACGAGCAAGCTGAGCTGTTTGGCAGTGCTGATATCCTGACGGTAGTCAAAGCCGGAAAGATACGTTAGCTGGGGCACGAGATGAGGATACTGGACTCATGCCCCACCAAGAAGGTGCTCTTGAGCGAGGCATAGAGGTGCACGAGACGTAGAGAAGCACAGCGAGCTCGTTGGCTGGATCAAGTGGAGCCCAACCTGTCGGAGATCGGATGCAGCCGTGGATGAAAAACTGCAGCCCTAGACCGAGTTTCCTGGAAACTGATTGGAGACCTGGCAATGTGAACACGACGTAGGCAAACCTGAGCAGGCCAAGAAGAAGAAGACATACCGTCAAACGAAATTTTCTTAATTGATAAATGATCAGTTATTACTCTTTTACAATATTGTATCTAATTATGTATTAAATAATACATAGGAAATCAATATATTTATCCCCTTTAACTAGATCCTTAAACTTCAAATTTAGCTTTTATCGTTTTGATTTTTTACTTGAAAAAGCTTTTTGTTTCTGTTTCAAAATTCAATGAATGGGCGGCCCGGTGTTGTAGGTGACTTCGACGCCGGTTTTCAAACGGCAAAACCAGCGTTCAAATCCCATCCGGATCCGTACCCCCACTACGTGGTATTAATAAGTCAAAGCAATACGGGCCCGGACGTTCCTCAAAGAAAAAAAATCTATGAACGCTAATTTTATTACTCTTGTAATGCAAATCATTATAACTGTATTACTTATAACATACAATATGTTTCGCGATAGTTCCAATATTATTAGAATTGTCATACTTTCAATGATTTTTTTTTTTAATTTTGAAACGTTAAAGTTGTAATTTAAAATATAACGAAAGAATTTAAACATTTTTTTTCTGGTCATGAAGATTCGAAATACAAAATACTCTCACAGATTTGTACTCGTACTCTCTGGGGCAGTACAATCTACGTATGTACCTTTTTTGATTTTGGATTTTCCACAAACAAAACTTCCTCTTTCGGTCATGCGCACGTACAACAATGCTCAAATTCTCAAACCGGATTGTAATGATAAAAAAACACTATTACTAGTCCTTATGTCCACAGTGTCTAACGCATCTGTGAGGTAATTCATGGATCGGAGGTGCATTCTTACATCCCAAAATATAGGTGTACCATCTTAAATGTTAATTGAAAGTCTTGCAACCGTGAACAAGTTTTGTGCCATTCATACTTGACAGTGTGTGCGTGTGTGAATTATTGTTTGGGTGCTATCAGATTTCATTACACGATGATGTTTTCATTTTTCTAAACAAAATAATCTTAGCCCGTCTGATAGATGTTTAACTATATGGAAATTGAGCAGCAAATTTTTCAACAAACACTCATTGTGGTTAGGATTCTTTAATCGTTAGTGAATACGTGAAATATTTACAATTCTTCATTGTCGAAATTCACCGCCTCAAGACTTACTACTAAAAAAACCCAATAAAATGGCATTAAGCCGCTGTTCAAATGTCCATAAGTGATTGTTGCAAAAGTTGAAATAATGCAAAACAAACTTTGCAAAATTACTGCTTTAAAACAATACTTTCGACGGCACTGTGTACTGCGGTACTTAATATTTTCACCTGCGAGCCGGTAAGGTGCAATCCCGTGCGTTGGATGAATTGGGGAGCCGGCGGGTGGACAGTACAATGAATGAATAAGCTTTAAACGGTTCTCTCTCCAGCGTTGCTCCCAGAGCGAAGGGTCGCTCTCAGTCATTGTCTTAGAAATTGCCAAGAGAATCGCATCGCTTTTGTAAGTATCCAGCAAATAAACCCATCATATGCCGATCAAAACACAACGGATCTAGCCACAGTACAACCGTATCGATCGAAATGTGTTTTTCAAGTTAGGACTACTTGCTACGTGAATTTTTGTGCACAATTATACGTACATATCAAGAAGCAGCTTGTAGCCATCGGCTATCAGTGGAAGAAAATACAACCTGAACATTATACGTCAGCCAGTCGAGCCTAATGTGAAGCGTACCGCCATCACGTTTAACGCGTGATAGAGTGAAATTCCTAAAACATTCTACAGTTTTTATTTTTCCTGTGATTTTACCACTTGTTACAGTGGATCCGGTTTTGGCAGATCCGGTTTGTTGGAGTCCCCAACAAACCGGTGTAGTTAATATTAGATCATCATCACCTTCCATTTCATTGCGGGACGGGTGGTGGATGGATTGTGATGCTGCAACTATGACGTTCACAGATTGTGACTTACATTCCAGTGCACACTTTGCAGTTGGAAGTGAACAATCAATCAGTTAGTTCTAGGTATCAGTTAGAGTGATGATGATGATGATGATGGTGTTACCGAACCGATTAACAGCGAATAGCGACGTACATCTGAGCGATAATTACATGAGTGTATTCACATTCACTTTCAGTTCCTTCCGTAGAAAGGAGTTATAAATGTGCGAGGCAATGAGTAGCATTATTATTGATAAAGATATCGATTGAAATAACTGTTTATGTGGTTAATTATGCAACCAGAATACGTGAAACAAAAAATTAAACTGCCATTGGTAAAAAATGATTAATTACAAAAATGTAGGCAACAATCATTAGCAAACGTTCTTGAAAAGATTCAAAAAAAAAATATAACAGAAACGCTTATTTGTTATTTGAATTATTGTGAATTCTACTATACCATCTACCATAAATTAACTGCTTCGATTCGAAAGAGTTTGCTCCTCTAATTTATTATTTAAACTGTTCTACAGCTTTGAGATTTGTATCAAACAATGTTAAAAAGCATTCGCCAAACTCATTAAGAACAAATTACCTCCAAGAATGAGAACCTTGATGGAAGCACGTGTTACAGGAGCACACTTATCGGCATGCCATCGTACGGTAAGGTGTCGGGGTGCTACTAGCGTGAACTGGAGGAAAGTTTCAAGGTTTACTTTCTTCGCGTTGATACAATACAATCGAACATTCGATTGCAGTTGCACAGCCATGTAATCGAGTACACTTGCCCAATGTAGCAGCTCTTACTTCAACCCAGCTGGAATACATTTTCCCGCAACTATCTTCCCGTGCCATCATTTTGTCCAAAACGATCGCATCGTTTAAGCCATTGTACCATACGATACTGTTCGTGGCGACACGCTGGTGCTGTGTCGCTGGTCTACGCGAGAATCAACGCACCGTAGTATAAAATCAAGCGCGCACTTGCAACGACTTTTCAGTCCACTTTTAAACGTGATCGCAAGCAGATACATATGCTGAATTTTCTCGTCCGTGATAGTGTAGTGTCGTCAGTCTGATATAAAGTAAGCGGATGTGAAGCGGAAGTTTTGGGTCGTAGTGTTGTGTTATGCTAAGACTATATTGCAGCACAGCGAGTTTAGTGATGAATCAAACTTAGTGTGAAATATTAAGCCATACAGTTGAGCTAGAAATACTGCACCAAATGAACGTGTTCCCCTTTTTATTGAACCCACGCCCTGTACATGCAATTGCAATTCAGCTTGTAACGACAACCTTCACTAATGGTAGAAGGACATTCGGTACCTGGTTGGAGTGAATATATCAAAGAATTTTACTATCGTTCATTCCGTTTCCTTGAGTGTTCAACGAAGTGTCTGTTGTTCAGCAAGATCTGTTCTGGAACTGGTGAAAAAAAAAAAAAGTTATTCTAATAGGGCCATTAGCGAAGGTAAACTAGAAACTGGAGCTATCGTATTTATTCATGAAAATCGCTTAGTGCTCCCAATGTATAGCGTAACATACCATGTACCTACACATTCAATTATCGTTTTTTGCGAACAGTAGGGATAAGCGAACACAGACTACTCTCGCAATTTCGCCGGTTCTCCAAGCAGATATTGACGACCACCCGACGATGGTTGCAATGTTGGCACAGCGTCATACATTCGGTCTAAACCGGGCGTGCTCATCGTTCGCTATTATTCAATTGAAGTTCATAATCAAACCCCTGCATACCACCAGGGCACTGCTCATCGAGGATCACTGATCGTCGCACCAGACGCGCTAGCGTCTTGTAGAGCACACAGCACACAGCAATACCTTTAGCATAAGAACGTAAATGAGATACACACTACGCACTTCCTCGCATCTTTGAGTGGGGACCTACAAACAGTTGCATCACCAACATAGCATGATCACATGAATATGATCGTTTATGCTAATGGTTAATGTGGTTGAGGTCGCCCTGAAATGAAAACTAGTTTCGCCTGTCGTTTGACAACTTATTGCCGTTTGCCGGGTTATACTAGCAAAGATTCTGGCAATATAGCAACCTACAACCAGTCGACAGTCGATGTAAAAAAAACATGTTTAAGCTGATCTTGTATGCATTTTCAATTGCATTTCTAAATAACAAATCACAATATTAAACCTTCCAGTGCTTTGATAACACAATACAATAAACTTTCAATTTAAAAGTGTAACGCTTACCACAGTGCCAACAGATTGTCATAACAGCCGATCGCTAACAACAACAGAAAACTATCTACTAAAAAACTATGGCCAGCTGCGCCAGACGGAAAGTCGCCGCCAGGTTACGTGTTAGCTTGGCCATCATTTTCTTCCTTGGAGCGCACCTTGCAGAGGACGTGCAAGCGAGTGAAGATGAGTTACCGGTCGTCAGTTACATCAATCGTGAAGCAGCGGGAAAGAAAATTCTACCTAATTTCGCCTCGGTACAGCTCGAGGAAAGTGTTCCGGAACAGTACCGTGCTGCAGCAACTCGATTCGCCCGACTGTGGAAGGAGCATGTAACCGGAATCAAAGGCTATGATATAGTTAAAGGTGAGCAGTTTTACAACGATATTGCTTCCTACAAGTGTTACGTAGCACAACATTTTGAGTTTGTTTTCTTTCTTTCGACGATGAATGTGGCTTACAAATAGAAACGCTTCTAGCTACCTTTACGTCGTTCGTTTTCCATCTTCTGTAATAAACGTTTGCCGTCAATCGACTAAATTGAAGTACACAACCACCATTCTTGATTAATTATTCTTCACACGATTTCTGCATTGAATCGCTTCCTCCAAACACGTTACATTCAAGCATTGGGAAGCCACGATTGGTGCAGATGTCCGTGTGCTTCGGTCACCTTTGAGACTAGATAACGTGATCGTACAATAATGTAGGCCAGTAGTGCTACACTGCCGCCTTCATTTGGTGACGTAGGGCACCAGTTTTTGGAATAAGGGCTAAAGAATTGGTTAAACATAGAATTGGATTGTACTCAATGCAAATTTGGACAACAATTTGATCCAATGATATGAATTAAAACTGAAAACTTTTTTTGTAAAGATCAACTAAGTAATACATGGTCACAATTTAAATGACTGTAATACATGCATCAAGGAAAGCCAATCTTAGAAAGGACAACCGCTTTTTCGAACCCAACTAGCAATGCTGCCGTCGCATATTAGAATGCAGTAGTGCAGTAGCATGAACGGTTATTTATCGAGGTATAATGTTAAACTTATACAAACGTATCACGAAAAATGCTAGAATTTGTAATTCCAACGAGATATTTCTTTGTCAGTAAGACCCTCGTGATATTTATTTTTTAAAACATATTTTCAGATGTGCCATTCACGCTGATAGTACCGGACAAAATAGACGAGACAGCTTTCGGTGGAAATGAACCAAAAATACGAGAATTCTTGCTTGAACATGTAGTTCCTGGTGCACTAGTTGAGGTGAAAGATCAAAACACTTACCTTAATCTGAACCAGCACCCTGTGCATGTGAATCTGTCCTGCTTTGACATGCTGATGACGTATGAAATTAATCAAAGCGCTAAAGTTCTCACCAAGCGCAACATTACGGAGCATCTTAGCTTGGTGTTCATTGTTGGAAACTTGACCGAATCGGGCATTCAAAGTTCATCCACCAATAAATTCAACAAACGGAACATTCAAGAAACGAACCGGTAAGCTTGGTGGCATGCTGTGGCCATCCGTGCGAATGCGTACTTAAACGACATGGCTCATTCTTTCTTCTTTTCTATCCGTAGCTACAATGAGCCGCAAAGGTTGGAAATGAAAAATGCCACCAAAGAACTTGCATCAAGCAAAGAAAACAAAATTGGACAACATTTGATGAATTTCTTGAGCGGCATGAAATCGGGAACCAAAGTCTTTCAGCACTTTTTTTCCAGCTCCAATCTGAGCAACCTGATGGATGACAGCTCGTACATGGTATTCATACCATCGGATACTGCTTTCCAACGGTGGCACCCAATCGACTGGGGCTTTTATCCCTTCAGCGTACAAGAGTTTACTGAAATGGTGCTACGCAATCACTTCGTTCGTACCAAGCATCCGTTCCGCATGGCCGATCTGCGGACGATCCATGCAGATCAACGATATAAAACACTTGGCGGAGAATACATTGTACTTAAAAACAAACGTAAGTAGCACACGCAAATCTACGTGCTGCTTTAAGCAAAGCAATACTAGTGATATACTTTTTCTAACAAAACCTACATTACAGCAACTCCTAACGTCAACAATGTTACCATTTTATCCGACTATACCCTCTCGAATGGTATCGAGGTCTACATACTATCTGAGGTGCTCTTCGTTTCGGAAGCAGTCGTTTCACGCTTGCATCAGGTAATCATCAAATATCATTCGCAGCATTCATTTTCGAAATATTAATTCAATAATTTCCCTTTGGGTTTTCTTTCGCAGATGCACAAGGATAAGGAAACACCACCGCTGTTGGCTTTCCCTTGGTTTGGCGCTCAATTTCTGTCGCACTCATTTCTCGCCCTAGAGCGTGACACGAGGTTCACACAAATTACCCGTTTTCTGAATACGGCTGAAATTGCACAGTTCATTTCTGGCTCTAATTACACCTTTTTTGTCCCAACTGATGAAGCGTTCGAGCGGTATAGTTTTGACTTACTGCCGGACAGTGTGCTCGCCTCAGAAAAAGGTATCAAAATGTTGCTTAACCATTTCATTCGGGGCAGACTGTACGATCGTGATCTAAAAGATGGTGAGCTGATCGACACAATCGGTGGCATGCCGGTGAAAATACAGCGATCGTTCGAAAACACCGTTCGGGTCAATAGTGCCCGTATCGTAGAGTCCGAAGTGTTTGTCTACAACCTTGGTACCATGTTCTACATCGACGACGTGCTTTATCACGATTTGTTGAAGGATGAAGTGAAGGCGATCACAGATCTGAAGAATGTGGATAGGAATGTTCCGGACAGCATTGGTGGTAACGATGCTTATACAACGGAACAAAATCCACCTGTGACCGAACGATCGACATCCACCACCTTCCGATCGTCGCTGTACGGACTGCTCACGACGAACGCGGATGTCGAGCTAGTTCCGCTGGAAGTTACCGAATCGAGTAAAAGGAACAGTGACGAAGACAGCTCTCAGTTTCAGGACGATGAAATCATTACACCTAAAGCCCTACCTTTGAGATACTTCTACAACCCCAAGAAGTAAATACTCATATCATACATTTTTCCCATTTCTCATCAATTTGTGTACTCGACATGATTTTACGCCTCGAGAGTAATACTAACTATCCACATGCAGTGTACAATCTGCTGCGAACAAATGCAATGTAGGTTACAGAAAATATTTGGCTGTCACACGACGGAATGTTTGCAACATTTTTTTTTTTTCAGTTGCATTATGCATTCTAGTTATTAATTCATACCCCAGTAGCACATAGGACTCTATTAGTGCTGTTTGCATTTTGAATAAAAATGTCATGGACATTTTGGACGAATGTCTACATACCAACACTAAGAACACTACGAACGAACATAACCAGCAAAGCCTACAATTTTAATGAACAATAGTGTAGAACAACTAACTTATGATTAACAACTATCAGCCAACAGTAAGAGTTAATTCATTATGGATCATTTTCTAAAATGATTCACAACAGTAGATTCAAAAGGCCTATCTGGGAAATGCCGTTACACCGGGCAAATGCATGGTAATTTGAAATTAGGGAAATCCAAACGAAAACTTTCTATTACAAGTAAAAGCATTTTGTAATAGCGAGGCAGTAAACTGCGCCCTCAATAATCAGTAAGCTGTTCTTTTTGCTGCATGAAAGATTTCAATGAAGATAGCTGACCGTATTGTAGGATCATGTTAACTCTTACATCATCCTAGGAACGAAGAGAACAGCAATTCTGTGAACTTCACGTTCAAGTAGGTACTAGCAATAAGTATTTCGTTAAGCTAAGTGCAACATGGCAGTACATCTTCCGGTGACATCAGCTGCGTCTATTTAAACTATTTATTTCTTGTACATTTTTTGTTATCTAAACGCATTGTTTGGCTTCTTCCCCAATTTGGCACATTTTTTCAGCGTGATCTGTAGAAATGAACTGTTTATTTGAATTATGATTTTCTTACATTATATCAAAAACATATCAAAAACTAAGTTACGCAATATCAATTATCGCTAAGACGCATCGTTACATGATATGTTCTGTTATTCACATAACTGAAGTAAATTATCACATACATATATTTTGATAAAGTTTAGTTACTTCGTACGATTTTTAAACATTGGAAACAAGAAATTAATAAACATTTACGAAAAATATGCATGGTATTGCCTTCAATCTTAAGAGAAAATTCCTTTTGATTATACGGAGACAATTGTGGGCAACACCGCATCTATTTCCTTACTCCGTGAAGTATTTGTAACTTTAGTACTTCTGTTTGAGAAATAAACAATTAGTTTTTAACCACAACAATTGCTTCTCCAGACAACTAGACAAATGGAAAGATTAAGGTAAGTTAATAACATATAATATATGACAAAACTGGTCTGTACTGGCATTCAACGCAAGCGAGTTGAATTTTTTATTTTTTTATGCTGCATGGACTTCTTCTGATGTGATTTTATACTTGGTTTTGTAATCTGACCTTAAATTTGCTCCCTAGCAAACTATCGCGAAACAATGCATGGATCACATCTGCTTCAAGAAAATATTGATGATTCGAGTCGCTTTACTTTACCGGTTCAGATGCTATGGCTAACCGTGCAACAAATAACAAATATTCCTCCTGTTGCAATTCAATATATTTCACAACTGCGTGTAAATTACAAGTTGCTTCTTTACTGAACTTGATGATTCACAGAATCAAACACATTATTTTTATGGTCCGAAATGTTGGGTCTTGCCTCATACGTGCAAATAGTCACACCGTGATGATGTACTTCACTAAATTCACCTTTCAATCCTATGTAATATACGGTCGTATTATCGCTTCCATAATTGCTAGGAATATGTAGAGAAAGATGATGTACGTTGGCAAACGTTACCACTCTACGGTACAATGAGAGATTGATTCCATTATAATTAAGGATACTGGTCTATGCATTGTTTGTATATGTTTAATGGCCGCGCTGTACTTACTTGGTGGAGTATTCAATCACACCATTTGCATCCTTCTCCAATGCAAATTCTTGATCGGCTGTTGCAGATGTATCGTCGAATGTCATCTTTGGACGATTTTTAAATAGGCGCATTTTCTTTGGATGTGTTTCATCGTCCGCACCGATGATGATGATGCCTTTCAATTTCACATTACCAGTGAAAGGTATATTGAAAAGCAGCTCCTCGTCGGCATCGCTCTTGACGAACTGAAAGTAAATTTGCAACAATTATCCTCAATGAGCTGCTCTTTTGAACGCTCTAGCGTACCTTATCATGACTCAAGCGTTCATTATACGGTTTGAATACAGTTTTTCCGGATCCTTCAAGCTCTTCGTTCAAGCACTCCACATTGTTCATGTCTATTTTCTCGTACAAGCTGTAATGTATACCTATTTCTAGCTCGTTTTCAATACCCAACGCTTCATGGCCACAACCAGCACCGTGCGAATGTCCATGCGACATGGCTGAATAATTTAATCGTCCTTATTATTCGCAACAACCAGCTTCTGAACCTCTTCTCACAACGTAAACAACCACTTGAAGAATAAAGATGACAGCTTAAAAATTACATTTTTGTTTACGTTCCCGCTGTCACTATGCGTTTTTGTTTATGCTACAGATTGGGCTAGAGTTGAAATTCAATTTGCAGAATCTGATTCAAGCGGAAATAGTTACTCTTGAACAACACGTTACATCAAACTTTAAACCATTTTTATAATAAAATTCAAAGTGATTGTAACTAAGTACACATTTCAAATTGTAAACCGCAAGTAATGTATAAAACTTTGAATAAACATAACCTCTAACAACATAACCTCATAACATTCTTTTGGTAATACGAAATGCTTTTTTAAAATTTTATTCCAAAAAGGACGGTCTGGCCGTATTGCTACATTAATTTTCTATTTGCGACACAAATAGCAGTAACAACACATGCACTTTTTTTCTAAAAACATGTTGGATTTTTTATCCAATTTTTGATGCGACAGCGGCGCCGGTCTTCATATGGCAGGGTTCAAATCCTATCCGGACCGTCCCCCGGTAGTGAGGACTGACAATCCAACTACGTCTTACGGTCGTTAAGCCACGATGAAGAATATGCCATGCAACATATTCTCGAAACAGTTCGGATAGCGGAAAATTTATTAATTTAAAACAACACTCACTCTGTACGTTTTTCTGATGACGTAAATATTTTGTTTGTCGAACTTTCTTTGCTACATTCGTCTTGTTTTAACCCTTAATGGTCTCGTTTATGATATTCACGAATACGCATAACAATATACAAGTTGAGTACGATTATGCATAACCGTAAGGAAAAAATGTTACATAATTATCCATAGAATAATATTCAGAACATAACAATGTTTATCGCTTTTCTACCACTATTAACACTTTTAAAAATAAGTCATACGCATTCAGCATTACAAGGATGCGACAAGTGCCCTGAAACTGTATAACTCAGTCCAAATATAAATCGTAAGCTAGTATTCCGTTTTAATGTTTTGTTAACTTTCTTTGTAATGATTGAAAACAACAGGATCGATAGAACAGCATTTAAAAAAAATCACTGCGATATAACTGATTTTACAATCAGTTATTTGGTAAATGTTGAAACTTTTATGAACGAAAACGATGTGAAAAACAGAAAAACAGGTATGTAAAAGTTCAGTTAAATCCGAAAAAAACAACAAAGCAAAGCAAATGAAAAATAAAAACGTAATCGTGTCCCAAACAATTTGCCTAGTGTTGTTTTAGTAATCGTTCAACACACTACTAGTCTAACATCAATAGTTTGTAACTATACTCTTTCCTGTACAAGAGATAGGTTGAATATTAAGTAAAAAATACACACACACGCACATTTATAAACATAGTGCTAAATTTGTAGTTTTTATACAATTACTTTTGATTGCTAATAATAATAAATATTTTGATTAGTTTATTTTTCATTTCAATACATGGGCTGATATTGATGGCGCATGAATTATATCAGGAGTTCCTTAAGCACACAGAAAAGCTTTTTGTTATAGTGTACAACAAAAGAGGTAAACTTCATTATTTTGTTAATTTGGTTTGTATATTTATACTTCTAATTCATTGTTCCTTTTATTCGTTTTTCAAATCTTTTGTATATAAGCTTTTATATTTTTGACATATGCTTCGATATAACATTCACACAAATGTACGCTATAATAAATTAATTTCTTTTATCATCCTCTCCTTTCAATGGTTTAAATGTATATATTTTCATACAACGAGGGACGATTCTCTTAGCTAAACTATTTTGAACAGCTTTGTTTTTAAACATTGCCCTGAACAGAATAATCAAGCAATTCTCTATTCGATGCATCATTCATTCTTTGTTTGACTAATATTGTTAATTTTAGGGATGAAATAGTCATCAATTGAACACAAAGCTCAAGCAACGTCTCACGTGTACCACCACATTGTAGGAAGTGAAAAAAAATCAATGGATATAACCGGATTAGGGTCGATGATGATAATCATACTGCGATGTTTTGATGTTGTCCAATTGGAATGTGATTCCTTTACTCTATTAATAACAAAATAATCTTGCACACTCATTTGATCTTAAGCAACTTTGTGAAGCCGCTTTACAATTTTTTTTATTTTCATTATATATGGATTAAATGAAAATTCTTGACTTTAAGCATGAATATGTGATGCGTGCAATATTTACACGCATATTTTAAGACTCGCGCGACTAAGCTAGGATGTCAGCTTCTTTTACCATAGTTGAACGATTGGCCAGGATTGCCCAAAACGATACGCCTACTATGGGACCGCCTGTCGCAACAACCATCCAAGCTAAGTAAAGCATTATGCAAAAACGTCGGCATCAACCCAAAAACGATTTCAAATCGATCGAAAAACCATTATTTTGACCATTTCGCTCACTAACATTTGATACAAGACAAGTGGATATTGATAAGCCTATAAGAAAAACGACGATATTCAGAATAGCATTAATGAATTATGAATGTTTATAAGCTACACACCATACGTTACTTCGTTGTTTTATGAAATGCTTTGTTCGTGTTGCTCTTTACGTGTCGCGCAAGCCACATGTCATTTGAATATAGGTGATTCTTTAGAAACTTAACAAACTCAACAAACATCCTGAAAATATGTACAACAGACAAGCATCTTTCTAACGACCAACAGAAATAAAAGAAAACACCGTATAAGGTAACATAGAAACACATAACTCAGTTCGTATAATCATTTTCATGCGAATATTCAAATAAACAGCTTAGCTATGAAAATACAATCTCCAAAAGAGCGCCTGCACAGATAAATGGGAGATGTTTTCATGTTCAACTTTCAACTTATTTTTCCATGAACAATGTACAATTTTTAATATAGTTTCCTTCATTCGTCATCTTCTCACACATATCGCTACAGCTAGGCAGTCAATCTAAACAAACACTAATGATATATTACTCTTATATTTGTTCACCATTGACTCTGTCCAATCAAACTATTGCGCTGAGGATGAAATACGAAGTAGGATGTGTGTAGATTTATTTATAATTAATTATGACGGTCCAGTGCCGTATTGTCAGATGTGTGTAGATGTTTTGCAAATAATCCGAGTATTGTTTGTAAATGGCAAAATGACACCACCAACAAGGCGTGTTTTTTTTTCCTGTGCATGGGTGTGAGGATTGATCAATATGCTGCAATTTCCAAATTTGCCAAACATTTACTTCTATAATTTGCTCACATTCTATGAGCGTCAAAGAACACAACGATGAAATCAACGAGATCTACCAACAAATCGAGTTTTGGTTTCAGCTTCAATACAGGCTAAACTAATACGGACTTTTTGAATGTGATTTAAAAGCACGTTCCAGCAATATACACATTTCAAGAGGTTATTCATTCACGCTCCTACAAAACCGTAGACTTCTAGCACTCGTATCTCAAAATCGCCAGAGGCGCAAAGCGGTGGGTTATTGAATGTTTGGCAACGGTCCGTTTTGCCAAAGCGGATGTTTTCATCCATCCAGATAGCCTGTCCCTCTCTGAAAGGTAAACCAATGTCCAACGTAAGCATATACATATATGCTACATATATATTGCTACACTTACCCGCCGCCAATAGTAATCATCTTTGAATCGGCAGCCATAAAGAGTTCTGACGCATGGCCCAAACCTGTGTCACCCTCGATGCCAACCCAAGGATATTTGGCGCGTTCCGGGTAAAGTGAAAAAAGAAACGTCTCTCCCGTCCCGAAGTAAGCTTGACGCTGTCCACGATCATCTTTTAAATTTCGCTCAAACCATCGTGACGAACAGTAAGCACCAAACACCTGGAACGAAAATAATGAAGAAACCGTTAGTTGAAAACTGTTGATCAATTTCAAATTTATTCAGATACACTTACCTCGTTGTTACACGTTTTAATCATTAGCAGAGTTGGTTCATGTTGTTCCACCCGAACGTAAAACGTTGTCAATGAACACCCATGCTCTTCAGTAGTATATAATAGAACGGGCTGATACATTGTTATTCTTACTGGCAGCCAGGACCAGAGCGTAAACAGCTATCAACGATAGAATATGCATTAGAAGCGTGTACGAATATTTGCTTTGCACACATTAATTTTAAACATTTCACGAGTAATTTTAAAAGTAGTGTTATAACATTTTATCACAAAATTAAACAATCAGCCAACATATGGCAAACACATAACTCGAATGACTGAACATAACCAGCATGCGATAGTGTAATAAAACTACATTAAACAATCAAACTTTGGCGAAATAATTAACTCAACTAATTGATAGAAATTGTTTCAAATCATAACAATAATTGCATAGATTATAGATTGTTTCAAATCATAACAATAATTGCATAGATTATAGATTGCAAATAGATTATTGCATTCATTGCATCTTATATGAATCAAAAATCAAGTTTGTATAAATTGAATAAGAAAAATCACAAATACAAAAGCAAATCATTCTCCTTTAATCCATTTAACAATAAAGCGCCATTCCATTGCCAACGCTCATGCTCATTTTAAAGCGATAAATCATCCAAGAATCACAAGGTAGAAAGCATAAGCTTTATTTAATTTTCATACATAAAAATATTTTTAAAAAACCAAATATAAAGTTCTGAACACTTTCGCTTCAACACGACTACATCTTAAAATGTCTACGGTTTAAAAATCACGTAACACAATTTCTATCTCATTAAGACACGCTAGTGTGCCCGACTTACAGAGTCCTGGTCACAAATTTTGCTTTTTATTGCTTGAATTGGAAACACTCCCATAGACAACACTCGTACATCAGGAGAATGAGCCCCCTTATCGTTAAGAGAACAATATAAATTACAAGTAATTCACCCAGTGGAGACATCCCAGAATATGTTTAAAGTTATCGAGCAAAATACCACAAAGTTTATTTCATGTTAAACACATTATTCGGATTTTAGGCATGTTTGGGCATTTTTCCACATCAACCAACGAGTCCACGAATGCAGCATGAATAAAAAATGTGAAAAAAACATATTTCAATTCATTTGTAATGTAACAGTGACAAGCGCAGATGAACTTAATGAAACTATAATACAAAAAATTACATTCAAGTGTATTAATTTCTATGCATTTGCAAATATTTTTACCAATTTATCATATCGATTATTTGGAAAGCATGGCAAAATGGATAGTGATCATAGATTCTCAATTATCTTCAATGTAAAGTGATGTTACGTTTTAAATGATTAAATAAACATGTATTTCGGATTCCTTAAACATGCACTTAAGCCCCCGGAGCAAGTTTAATGTTCCCCAAATAGACAATTATGCTGAGTTAAAGTGTGTACCGATTCGTACGACTTGTTCCAATTACAGCACATGGTTTTAAAATGAGTATTACACGTTTTAGGACGACAAGCACATAAGATGTAATATTGCATTCATCCACATATTGTACAACAGTCAATCAAGACACAGTTACAATCATACTTTAAAATATGCTTTCCATACCATTGCCCGGCAGGTTTCTAAACCTTCTCGATATTTCTGTGCTTTTCGATTGTTAGCAATGCGAGACGAAAACGTTCAATGTGTATATTGTCCCATCCCAAAAGTAATCCACCAGGAAGATAATTGAAAACAAAGAAAAGAAAAAAAATACTTCAATGTTCCCAGTTCATATGAAGCAGCAAATTCAGAAGTCGGAAAAATACGCTAAAATTATAGCCGCATAAGCAACGCTTACGATTAATATCAAAAGTTTGCTCATGCCTGATAACAGTAAAGAAAGGTTTGAAACAATGAAAATTGCCAATTTGTTTAATTTTAGCTGCACATGATCGTATAATATCAGTCGAATTTATAAACTCCACATCACATGTTTAGTTAGTCATCATTAGGCACATATTCTGTACCGAAATGTTTTTTGTTTTTATACAACTTTACGGCTCGCTTGAACAATACTCAGTAAGACTGCAGTTATTACTGTCTCTTACGATCATGAATATAACACAATCTACACTTACCTCACGTATTGTTAAGGTGTGAGACATCATTTGTACGTTGATCTGGGATTGACTCGTAGGTAAATTATCGCTAGAACGTGATCTTACCATTTGTTTTGGCCCACTTAGCACTGACTTACTTTTTAGTAGCATTTCAGTCTTCAAAAAAACTCTAGATATGTACGTAGAACTGAAAATATAGAATCATCAAACCAGTTAATTAGAATGGAACCAATAAATCCCTCATTCGTTGCGAAAAACTTATCTCACCTAAGTGCCCTTATACTAAAAGCTGTCCGCAATAGCTTTGCTGGCGAGACTGGTATGTTTTTGCAGAACTTTGGAAGGGCATTATCGATGTCATTTTTGATCGCATCCGCGTCCCAATCGGAATTACTAGCGGTAACGTATTTATGGAAAAGTATCAATATAGCCAACGATACGCGATAAAACACCTTAATGCCCTCGTGGAAAAAGCAATCCATCACCCGCACGAGATGCGGAAAAGGTAATCCACCTAGTATCCACCAGCACCAATCCATGAAGATTGATTCCGGTTTCTGTCCGTTGCACATTGTTGATAGATAATTAACAGCAGATTTCTACGACAAAAATGATGTTATAAAAAATATCCATTTTTGTTATCAACCAACCCATTTACCTACCGCATGTTTTTTGGCAATTTGCATCACAGTCTTCCAGGTGACTTCGTAAAGTAACTTCGTTTGGGTAATAAACACTTTTTCCTTAGGAGCCACCAGGCTGGCCATACAGTGGTAACATTCTTCCTCTAAAATAAAACAATTTGTAGGGAAAACTTATTATGTTTAACAAAGTAGGAAATATAAGATTATATACATGTATAGGATTTTTTATCTCACAATATTTTACCCATTCTTCCTCTTTTTCTTAGCTTAACGACCTTCTAAAGTCAAGCCGCCAGTCAGACCGACGCCGCTGTCGCCTAAACCACCGGACCGTCCCGTTTTTCGCAATCCTAAACAGTATTTGTCCAGGAATTGCTGTCAGACTGATACTAATTCAACTTACATTCACATCATTCAACAACCAGATTATGAACAACTGTTGCTGATGTCTGAGTCACAAATTTATCGTTTGGAAGCCAGCCAAATAATCTTATTGGAAGGGTGCTAATACTACTAATTGAACCTTAACAAATAATCTATTGCGCCTTTATCTTAAATATTCAAGATTGACGGTACTTGCTTCCTTTCGTACATGCCAACACAAAAAATCTGTGCTATCTGAAATCACTGCGCTTTATCGATGGAATCAAAGGATTATCGACGTAGATTACTTTAATCGATTGAAAAACGACAACCGTTAACAAGGTTATGATTTTTATGATACATACATTCTGAAATGTCGTGATGTATTCTACAGCTTCAACTTCCAAACCAAGAACCAAAATTACATCCTTCTAACACATTGAGATTAATTTAATTTTCACACGTAACAGACCGGACGGAGCTCCGGGCCGGTAGTGTAGGCGACACCGGTACCGATCTACTATAAACGGAAGGACCAGAGTTCAAACCCCATCCGGACCGTCGTCCCTTCGTAGTTTGAGGACTTGACTATCCAACTACGTTCATAGACCGGCATGACCTTTTAGAGTTCGTTAAGCCAAGAAGAAGAAGAAGAATCTTTTGTGTTTGTTTAACACTAGAACTACCGAACGACTGGTTTTTCATACCTTTCAAGTAAATTTATCTTTTATAGTTAAACAATTCTGCCGAAGTTGATGCATGACTTTTACACATTCAATAGGTGTTCATTTCTATGAATACAAAAATTTAAAGTCTAATCCAATATTGATATCAAGTTACGTAATGGGCAATTCTACCAAACCAGTCGCTTTGACTGGTGATTTGTGGAACGATGAACAACGTAATTCAATGCGAAATTCTTTTAAAAAAAGGGGATAATATATATCCGACAGACGTATTCCTTGCAATATAACTGTAAGATAGTATAAAATGTACAAGAAATAAAACAATTAAGTTAACAATTTTATGAGTAACAAAGCTGATGCTTTAATCATTTTGCTGTATACGATTTGAATCTTCGAGGTTGTAACACAACAAGGATCAACTATAGATTTATTCGATTTGATGGTTTTTCAATGCTAATGTAAGAAAAAACAAATCAAATGTTTATTAAGATAAGCATACGTACTTAAAAAAATATGAAAATATTTGTCAGATCATACAATTTCTTTAATTGGTAACCACCAGTCATTTAGACTGGTCGCGGTAGAGTTGCACGCGTAAAAATCGCGGTAGGTAGGTAAAGTATTCAATATCTACAAATAGTATGACGAAAGCAATACGGTCAGGCCAATTCTAATGGAATAAAGAATATTAATATTACGACGATTGTTGATTGATATCAACAATTGGTATGTTAATGCTCTGGTAACAGTGCTAATTCTCAATAGCAGCAGTATATGACACGATGATCGCAAACTGAATATTCATAAGATGTAGGATTATGTCAAACAAAAATACTCGTGCTAGCAAAGGCAGCTTCATTTGCCATCGTGTGGTTCGTGCCAAGAGATAATTGAAGACTCACGACGGTCGCTAAATGAATAAACGTACACATGAAATATAAGACGTATTTCGATTCTGCTATTGGGAATGATGATTGAATGTGAATGAACAAACTTGTTGGCAATTTTTTCAATAAACAAACTATTCGAACATACAATCTAACCTAAGTCCTTTTTAACTTTATCAAGCGAAAGATTTTTTGTCATGAGAATCTCATGTAACAGATTAGGTATAATTTGGCCCGATATTTAGATGACACCAACTGTAGCACTAGCGCTATATTGAACTTAAAGACGTACTTACCGGACATAAAGTGCAGCAAAATGGAAGTAATGGGGTAGAGCGTTGGGCTGTAAGTGATATCTGGACAGGCATAACCAAGCACACTAACTACGCGATCAGCCACCGCTCGGCCCTTCCGCGTTAGGTGGTAGGGCAGACAGTGTGTTGAATCTACGAACGGTGGGAGCATTATGGGCTTTTCGGGCAATTCGGTTGTACCAAAAACCTGTCAACAACACAATTACAATATTAGCCGAAGATTACAGATTTCAATGGTGGCGACGAATTCACTACACGTACCTGGTTCACCATATCCCAATAGAACCCGTCGAGCATCGTTTTGCCAACGTGATGCTGGCCACATAAAGCGGGCCATAGCTGCGAACGAATCGGTGAATTGGTGGGCCATGAGTTTTCTCTTAACACTATCTTTGCTTCTCGCTTTTTCCCCTGCTGTATGAGTGACTGCACATCTTGGAACGACTTCAAGTTCGGCTTTTTTCCTGAAACCATTAAAATAGGTTGTCAATATTGATACGTTTTATTATTTAAATTTAACTAAAGTAAATAGGTAGATTCAAAGTACTCAAACGTATACACTATTACATAATAGTTTTTACATCTGAGACTGAATTTTGTCTGTTAATATGTTGAATTGTTGAAGGCTTTTATTTATCATAATTATTTTTCCTTTTACCATACGGCGATGAGCCAATAACCAGAAACTATCTTGTAACAAAAACAAAAATTAAATAAAATGGAAATCTCACTTGCAATGTTTCTCCACAAGTTCATCATAGTTAACATATAGTTCGAAAAGCGAATAAAAAAACGGATTAAGGCAATATTTTATGCCATAACTACGGTCAGGTCGTAGATCATATGCAATCTGAAAGGTGTGGGAATATTTTTTTTTCTTTTCATTTACATAATGAAGTCAGCCCCAACGGCAAGTATGCCAAAGGGCATGTTTTAATTAGTTCAAATAAGCGCTTAATACACATAGAAACAAAAGATTTAAAAAATGTGATTTACTTGCGAAGCAGAGACTAAAATACATCGATTCGTCAAGCTAAAAACAACAAAAATCGAAATTTAAAAATAAAATAACAGCTGGGGCAAAAGAGCCACACACTTTGCGTTGATTTTATTGACAGGTAAACTATAAAAAGCGTAAACATTATTGTTCACAACCTCGGGATCTCAATTCTGGATTGGAATTCGTAGCCTAGTGGATCGGGCAGACTGGGGATCGAATGCCAGATATACTGGTCCGGATTTTCCCACTACTTCACAATGAAGCAAAATGGTATGTGCTTTTAGTGGGCTTGATCCCAAAAAAAAAAATGTGATAGGAGGCTAGAATGGAATCGGCATTAAAATCCGTGACCGAACGGTGCATTTCGGTGACACGAACCGTTCAGGAACACGAAGATTTAAACGAAAACACACATCAATTACTCAGTAGGAAATCTTAACGCCAGGTTAGAGCTAATATCTGGTCGCTATGAAATTTTTGTTAACACACAATTGGTATTGGGATGAACTAGATTTACGCCTAACATTTTCTAGTCGAAGACCTGGTCATTGTATATTTTGATGATTTTATCTAGATGCCCGTCCCGTTTTAGTTGCACTTTTAACCCAATACACAAATAATTGTCACATTTTTAGCCATTTCCAACACTTTCATAAAACGAATGTTTTTGCAATTATTATTTCTGGAGCAAAGTGTAAAAATAAGTGTAAAATGACAATGAGAGTCAATTTAACTTTTGAGTAAACTACAGTATGATTTGCTAAACGTGTCACACCAGCCCCAATTTCCGCTATTTTTCAACTGTATGACGAATCAAATGTAGGACATTTTCAAAACAATTTTTAATAGGCCTGATTACCACACACAACTTGTCAAGACAAGATGTCAAAAACGGAAAATTCGAATTATGACAGTCGTTTGTGTTGTCTGTTGGAAAAATAAACTTAACGAAATTCAAACTTACAAGTAAACTGCCAAGAATTAGTATTTTCTAACACAAACGGAGGCTGATATTTGTCAAATTGGTTTCCGTAAGCTATTCGAAACGGAAAGGCGCGAAACTCAATCGTTCCTGTGTGTCTGTAGTTCGTTTTCTTGTGCACTTCCAATCAAAATGTGAGTATTTTAATTCAGAAAGCCAGGGATGCCACTACGGGATAAAAAAATATCGTCAGGCATCTTGCTGCTCATTTGGTTCAATTTCTAATGAAATGTATTCGGGCGAAAACCTTTCTTCTAAAATATTTAAACACTTGGGAAATGTCACGATGAAAGTTGGTTGAGCAATTGCTATATTAAAATCTTTCCCGGTTCAATTTTGGTAACTCCCCTCCGCAAGAAAACGTAGCGTAGCAGCCAACATTTCTTTTTGCGTTAGTCCTTTTACGCTTTCAGACGGAAACTTTGGCTCAATCTCATTAAGAATTTCCTTCGATACACGAAAATTTTTCTGAAATCTGTATAGAACAACCTCGAGAACATATCAAAAAGGTTTTAGACAAAAGTTTTACAGGTTAAACTCACGCTTGATTAGTAAGTTCCAAAGGATCGAACATACTACGAAGCTGCCGACATTGTTTAATAGGATTTTCCGTTCTTTTATCATCAATACTGCTGTCACCGCTCACATGATTCGAAAAAAAAAAACATTTTGATACCCTAAAAATCAACTACAACGCAAAATATCTTCTCAACAAGAATGCTTTGTTAACACTCTTGGTTTTGTTTTTGTCAGTTTCATCACTTTGACAAATTGATTTTGAAGATTTAACGAAAAAGAATTGCTTAACGGCACTTGTCTGTCACAAGAACGATTTCATATGCAATTTTTTTACGTTTGTATTAACAAGTTTGTCTTGAGACTTTTCCGTTAGTAATAGATAATCAAGCCTAATATCAGCTAATTAAGTTGAATTGTATATTAACTCATTGCTATGTGTACAATGTACAAACTGTAAGAATGTACATAAAGCACCGTTTTTTTAAGCACAGAGAATCCTACCTTTCGCTGTTAATAGATGTACGTTGAAACAGGTACATTTGGTAAGTTTGGAAGATTGTAAATATTGAAGCTCTAGATACAGATCACATTCTGGATCGATATACACCGACGCACGTTGTTTGCTAAGATTTTCTAGCGATATTCCTTCTGGTGTTTTTGCAACCATTCTGAGCGGATCACACTGCCTGCACTGTTTCGTTTTTGGTGTTATTTTGTTTCACTTTTATTGTTGTCAAAGCTTTTGTTTGTTTCCTTTTGCACTAGGAGGCCCGTAATTAGCTACTAACCAAGCACCTCATTTAAAATCTTTATTTCCGTCGGACAGTAACATCACATTTCATTGGCATATGTGCATGGGTGCCGATTTATTCAACTATTACTAACTAACTAACTATTATTACTGTAATAATCAAACGCACTTCACATCATCGTCCGGTCCGAAATTATCACAAAACGACACATTCAATCACATTATTAGCTTTTTCGCAATCTTCGACCATTTTTGCTAAAACTTGTCTTTTAGACACCGCAACAACTCAAACTGTGGGACCTTTCATTTCAGCCAAAAGAAAAAAGAAAAAGAAATATCATCATGTTCTTTTATCGCCACAGTATTTGCACAATAAAACACATATCTTTCAAAAGTCAGGAATAACCGCACGCGCACGTCACCGCAAAAGCTTTTCCGAACCGTAGTATTTCGAGTGCGCGGCCCGATTAGACTGTTGGAAACATTGAGCGATCTCATATGTTGTATGGAAACGCTCGAGTAAAACAACAGTATTGGTGTTGATGGTGGTTTACTGTTTACATATTGCATGTGTCGGTGTATAGCCGCTGCCTGTGTTCTGATTGATAAGCTCTATTGATGGTTGTGAAGCGTATTGCAGCAAGCGGTTTGCCACCTTTCTTCTCACACTTTGCAACGATCTGCGCTTTGTAGTGGTGTGAGCTGCACACAATCCAATGAAGATGGATGGTGTTGATGTTTACAATATTTTCGAATACGTCTCGAACCTTATTATTAGCACCTTCCGATCTCATCCTTGTAGTAAATTTGAAAATAAACAAAACACGACTTGTATATTCATTTGATTGTTGCTTCTACTATTTGGATCATTTCTCATATTTGAACCGAGCCGTCTATACAGTTGGCTAAGCGTATTGCAATTTTTTAAAAGGTCCTATATGTCCTACACATCCTTTACAAAAGTATATAATTTGCGACCAATTAAATGATTTTCACTATCATTCGATCTAACACTGGCGCAGCACGTGCATAACTTGCAAAAATGCTGCTGATGATTAGAAGGGTGACAAACCTGGGACAACGACACATACTTCCCAATCTAATTTAATACAAATTAGCCTTAGTAGTGCCTTAGTTGGCGGATTTACATCGATTTTCCTCGCACAATAGAATTGAACTTTTTTTCCGGTTGGGTGATTTATTGAGTTTACTCCTAAAGGTTTTGAGGAGGAAGAAGGATTGAGTAAGAGGTCATAAAAACGAAAAGCAAAAGAAAAACGAACTTCCCACTGTAGGTTCATGGTAACTTTTATGGCTTATCAATAATCGTACAAATCATAATGTGTCAAAACAGTTGCCAAAAGCAAATGAAATGTTATTTTTAATCCCATATCAAAAGTTACCAACCGTTGTCGATTTACTGTCCAATGTAGTTCTTTGAAATAGGAATAGTATGCTGTAACACGACATCTATAATCTTTTGAATTATAAACCTTATCGACTTAGGCATTGGCTCATGTTTGGACCTGATCTTCTGTGCATGATCTTTAACTTACGACCAAAAATGACGATCCTAATCTTGCTTTGAATCCTATCTTTGAGTAAAACGATATTATTATGACCAAATTGGCCAAAACAAAGGACTAACAGCGGTGTATAACAAACACCTTCCTATCGTCAAGCAATTTTCCAATCACCTGTCGTTGTAAAACGATACCCATAGTTCAATTTACTGTTTGGTGCATCATTTTTTTTTTCTTCATTCAATCATACTGGTTTAACACATATTTTTATCGTCAATACGGTTGGTCACATGCTCAAACATGTTTTGCAATACATCGAAGTGCAAAAACGTGCAACATTGCATCGAACAACACACCAAACAAGTGGCGCTTATTAGTAGTTGCATGTCCAACGATGCGTCAAATGTAATCTGATAATCCTGAAAAATAAGCAGAATTGTGACAGAATTGGCTATTGTGATTTGAAAAATCAAGCATATCGCAGTTCAAAGCGTGGTAGTTCTTCACTCAAACTGCTTCAATGCGAGTTGAATTCGTTAAATATCTATAAATAATGTGTAAAATACTGATAATTACTAACTTATAGTTAGTAAGTGAATAAGTAGGTAGAAAAGTCTATGAATCTTTACTCTAATTATTTTTTTATATTATTGGCAATTGATGCAGATTAGCAGCAGTTAATATGATTGTCAGTATTTTATTTTTATAACCGTAACACGCTCTATTAAACTAATACATGCAAGATGTATCAAACGTTTTATATTTTCATATATGCAGCGATGAGATCATTTAGTTGAACCGTGATTGAACGCAGCAGCCTTTTTGCTTCTCGAAATCGATCGTCCGTTCCATCTGCATACAACACCATGCACATCTCAACACTTTGCAGTGCACTTGTTGCATTACTCATGGTTAAAAATGAAGCTTTTCAAATTGAAACACTTGTAAGCCTTGTCAGTTCCATTTCGTTCGCGATCGAACGAAAACGGACGTACACACCGTACATCTTCAATAAGGTGAATCCAATCTCACAAACACTACGTTGCATCCGTTGGTTTGTGATTTGTGACGGCTTTGAGTCCGATGTGTCAGAACGATTCTTAGCAGCGATCCATGCAAATACAGAAATAAAACAGATGAGATGATCTTTTTTATCACCACCACTAGTGTGATCACTAGATCAGCAACGCTAAA
The DNA here is from genome assembly GCF_943734695.1 of Anopheles maculipalpis. Taxonomy (NCBI): domain Eukaryota; kingdom Metazoa; phylum Arthropoda; class Insecta; order Diptera; family Culicidae; genus Anopheles; species Anopheles maculipalpis. The sequence goes on along the minus strand of NC_064872.1, from coordinate 45,955,344 downwards.
AACACACTTTGAGTGATAATATAGTAAAAAAAAGACACAGCGAGTCCCACCGTGCAGATGCGGTGGAAGCGGTGGCGGCACATTGAACGACGACGGCGGATCAGTGTGCTATAAATAATTTTGTTCAATCGGTTCGCACAAAAGCGCCATCTCAGAAATACACAAAAGTTTTGCCAAACTCAACACAAAATTAATTGTATCCTGATTATGCGAAACGTCCTACAACTACAATTTCATTTTGACAGGTACGATAGCGCTTCTTTAGTAGAAGCAGCACACAATACTGTTGGATTTTTTAGATTTATTGTACACTTTATCACACTTTTTATCATTTCTTATTCACATTAAATGCACGAACAGCAAAAGTAAGAATAACATTTTTCACTAATATAGGTTCGTAAAGTTCATCCAACTGCAAAGGATCATCGCTCTATGAGATACACACTGCAATTTCAACAGCACCGTCCTCACGTCTGTAAACTGTTCTGACACGCTGCAGCTTTGTGTGTTAAGTAAGCGACATTCTTCTACCAACACAAAGTCCAACCGATCGCTTCGTGCGTAGATGCATTCGCCTGTAAACAGCACGAACGGTTTTTCTGGTGCTTTAATTATCTTTGTTTCACCAGCTGTATCAAACCAAGATGATAATCAACTTCAAACCTCAAACATACCGACGATAGTGCACTGAATTGAGCTTCGGTTAAACTTATCTTGTACAAACAGCTTGTTCACAGCAATAGCACATTATCACAGACAGCGATATTTTGCTTCTCTTTCTTCATACCTTGCTCTAGAGAGCGTCTTGTAAAGCGATACGTTCAAAATGCTTAAAGAATTACATCTTTATATAAAATCTGCGGTATAGCTAGCTGCACTAACTAGCAGCGGCAGGACCGGGGTTCAAATCTCACTCGGAACGTCCCTCCGTAGTGAGGACTTAACTATCCAACTGCGTGGTATTATCCGCAAGTCTAGTAAGCCATTCGATGGTCGACGTGACCTAGAATATAGAAGGTCTTTACGCCAAGAAGAAAAAGAAGAAGGTAGTAACTAGCCTTACATGTTTACACACTTCCCTTGTTCTTTATGATTTATCGTTGCAATCGTCGTTGTCCATAACTGAATAGTGGTTGGCGCAAATATTGGAAACACGATTCAATTGAGTTTTGAATCTAGTAGTCCGGGTGTAAACAAAACTCAATTGCGAAACAAACAACAGTGATAACTGCGGCATTCAAGCGTGGATACGCAACTTCTTCACTTGACGGGCTTTTAATGGGAAGCTCTCCGATGGTACGCTATAGTAACGCTTCAGAGTTAAACGATCTTGATGGTAGTCTGTTTTGTCTCTGTACTAGATGATATAATACGTGTCGAAGTACATGTTGCATAAAACGTATAATGTAAAATATCCCTATTGAAGTACATCCGCACAGTTACAACTGCAGCTGGTACATACAGTTTCAGTGAGATATTCATTAATAGATCGATTGCTTTCCACTCGAAGTCAATCCATAACAGAACGCACCCTTCCTTAGCAATCAGATGCTTCTTCGGTCACAGTTTTATTCCGACGCTTGCAACTTTTCTCATCATCGTAAGATTTACCGTACAGATTTGCAACATATTCGCGCCCGGGAAGTTCGCAATGAATGTCTCTGTACTGTGTTTGTTTGTTTCTTTTTTTTTTCTTCTTACTACTCTAATTGAGTTATCGTGCCCATTTTTACGTACCGCGCACACCCTTATCACACTCACCCAGACCTTTGACTTTCATCTACTCGCACATTTCGCTCGTCGGCCGTCTGGTCTTGTTATATGTTTACCGGCTTACAAGTCAAGCATCTTCTCGCCCCTCCATATTTCTGTGTATGGTGCCCGTACCTTCGGCAGTGTGTGTGTTTGTTTCAACGCACTACCATTCGGCATTGGTTACGCGCAACATCGCTGTGATTCACGCAAGTCTCATATTGCTTTTACGCGTACGTGCTGCTCACCAATACTATCTTCCTACGCCCACGAGCATGTGTGTCAGTCACGTGGCTATAATCAGCTGATACCATCAACAACACACCCAATAGATCTCGCTTTTGAGCAATTCAGCAAAAAAAAAAAAACACAAAAACTCTGTCTCATTCCAGCTCGCATTCTCAGCTTCATTATCTAACACCGGTCCACGACAGGTCTTAGGTTTACTATTACTGTGCTACGTAGAAAATGTCATTTAAATAACAAAAAATCTTTTTATTTATTCCATGCATGCATTCCAGTTTGCATATCCGTATCAAAACAAGAACTATTTAGCTTGGAAATAAATACATAAAATTCTGATCAGCAAAATGCTAGGTAGCATTGCTTAATCTGCTTCCTGTGAAGGCATCATTAGCCGTAGCTATCGCTTTTACAAACGATCTTCTTCGCTTGTCCAGAGCCATCTGTTAGAAACATCGTGTAACATGGTTTAAACTTTGCTAAGCTTTTGCAGAGCGCTAAATTTGAATGCGGATACACTAGACAAACGTTTCCAAATGATTTAATAAACCAAATGGAAGCGATATGATGATAGTTCATATTTACAATAAAACTTTTTGCGGTCATAGTATAGTCCTAGTCCTACACGTCCTACTAACAGTGAGTTCGTGATCATATGAATATTGAACGCATTGCATAAAAACTATACAATTTAAAGAATAATTTCATGTCCAACATTATGTATTTGATGACAACGCAGACTGCTGGCAGTCACGTAACGTGGAAAATACAACATAATAACTTTGATCAACTAGAAAACACATGACTCATCGACCGTAGTAGATTCAAAAAACTTTAAATTTACTTACCAGGGGGTGTATCGGTTAGCACCGAAATGTTTGTCGTATCCACGTGCGGTGCAAATGCTTCGTAGATGTCAGATTCTTCCTCGATTCCACTCAGCTGATCGGTTCCGATAGCATTCACTGGCATGATGAAGGATTAATCGTTTGAAGTCACACTTCTGCAACGGTGTTCGCCAGTTTATAAAGCTGCTGATATTGTTTCTACATTCAATGTGCCGCAATTCGCACAATTCTTAGTAGGGTTTAAACATATGAATCACACAACACGCCTGGTTTTTCACCGATCACAACTGGGCGAAACTGAACATATGTCCCCCGTACAGAACGACACTTGCTTCATAAACAGCATGGACACACTTCATAACTTCCAGCTTCAAATCTCCAAGTAGACTCACGTACGCGACGACCAGTATGCGTAGCACGGGTTCGCTTTTCTAGCTGGCAATCTGCCTATCTGTCGTCTATCTTTACCGTATCGGAACCCGTTGTTGTTGAAGCTCAATGATAATAAAGCAAGAAGGCTCTGCGCGTTCACACTCCTCACGATAACGACGTTCGATTTTGTAGACGCACCAATACACTACGACAGGCTACTGTTTGACACACAGGATCTTCCTATGCGGTAAATGTTGGCAAAACTGCTTAGTTTTTAAACAGTACCATTGGCAAGCTGTTTTGGTTTGCGTTTCTTTCCTTCCTAACGATGTTTGATGTTTGCAATGATTGCTGCGATTATGCTAAGCAGTAAAATCTGCTTCTGCGCCCTTTTCTGTATTTCTTGTAAAGGTTACGTACGATTTTGGTTTGACTAGAGCTAGATTCTCCTTTTTCTTGAGCAGTTTGCGCAGTTACAGTTTATGATTAAATCACACCTTCTTGAAGATATCGCCACAACTGGTCACAGACTTCTATCCACTTTCACGCAATGTTTCACGCAGCTCGACCGCTTGCAGATTGTAAATGTGCTGAAGTCGCAAATCTTTATGGGGACACTAGTACCCCTGGCCGAATACGAAATGCATGCATCTCGTTGCGAAATTGTTCAATAACGTCTATGTGAGATCTTCGAAGAGCATGATGAAACCTGTCAAAAAAATAATAAGCATTTTATTAGCGGAATTATTAACAGCAGCAAATTATACTAAAACGCTCACTTTCATAGACTTAATTATTTTTACCATCTATCCCTCGATCAGTAGAATTGTGACACATGGTTGTAAATGAAATGGAAATCCCAATATATGAGTGTGAAAGTGCCTATCTATCTGCGTCACTACCGTCACTACATCGATGGATATGATGGACACAAGCAATCGGACGTAGAATACCTAAAATGGTGCTATCATTATAATTGCTAACATTTCTGTCATTCTACCGGTAGTCAAGCCACCTTCCATCTTCTCATTTCATGAATTCATGAATTAGCTCACCTGGCCCGTCCCACCGAACGCACCCGATCAATTTATCATTCTCTAGCATGCATCCTTTAGGGCCCATCTTGTCGCTTCCATCTTTGATTTGGCAATAAAAAATCAATCACAAATCAATATAACACCACTGCACTGGCCAACTGCAAATGGATCGATCCGATCGTCGTTCAAAAGCTCTTAACATCATATTCGCACCGATTCCATTTCAGAAATGAATAGTGGCGCTACATATAGTTCATCAGTATGCGTGCGAATAGAAAAATCCAGGCTAATGATAGTTGTCAATGCAAGCGGATACCATTTACAGGGATGCAACCTTAAACAACTTGCGATACGATTGTAAACCAATCGATATTTTCTAACTAGTCCACCTTCAAATACCATTCAATCAACACGGCTTTACTTTTCATCTAGGTTATTTTAGTCAATATCAGTAGCTAATTTCTGCACACATATACACACACCCAAAAATAAACCTAGTAGAGGTTGTTGAGCTAATTTATTGGGAAATTATTTAAACATTTTACAAACGATCATCTGCATGTAATATGTCAGGATACGTTAATGCAATAAGAGAGTCGCTGAACCTTTGATGAAATTCAAATCAAGCACTCAAATAAGAGGCCATGCCAACCAAGGACGGCTTACTTACTTCTAGGAAATACGAAGAAATGTTGTTGTTGAAACTGAAACTGAAAACTGAAACTGAAACTGAAATGTTGAAACCCAGAAAGCTGGTAAAACTTGAATCCAGGTTTCGTACAACCGTATCAACTATTAAAAATAGCTTACGGTTTAAAGAGAAGAAGGACATTTATCAAAACTCGCAGTTCGTGTCAATCATTAATAAACAGCAGTTAACGGCGGATGGTCAAAAAGACTCAACAGCTGACCGAAAGATACTTTTGGAGATACCTTATACAAAATTTTCGGAATTTATTGATGTTATTACTCAAGAAGATGTAGAAACTGATTCTTTAAAAGACTCAGAAGAAGAGGAAAAATAATACAAAACTTTATTTTTAAGGCACCAATTTACAAGTGGCTAACTAATTGACAGTGCTTCATTTCATCGCTCCGTACAAGCTTAGTCTCTTTTTAATGCGAAAATTGACAATTGGACGAAGTTTAAAGAACTCAAAACCCGCTAACTACTATTTGTATTTACAGGGAAATGCAAATGAAAGTATGCGGCGGACCAACTTTAGCGAATATCGGAAGCGCTTATGAAATCCTCGACCACTGATATAAAAACCTCCGATACATTAGCAAATCAGCAAAAATAGACAAAAAATCCTACAAAATAGATACGAAAATAGTTGCGATTGATATGGAAAATGTATATTACCCGGTTGAAGAGTTGAAAACGTAAACAAACTTTTTTACATTACTATTTTATGAAATTACTTAGTTCCTGCGCGCGAAAACCAAATGAAAATTTTATTTTTATAGTGGTTAAACGTACATTGCTTGGTTTTTACCATCAAATGACAAAAATAAAAGACCGTATCTGAAAAACATATTAAAATTTGATTTCAAGATTTGAAGATTTGATTTGATACAAATGCGTTCAAACATCGTTCTGTCATGCTAGGTAAAATCCGTTAGATAGATGCAAAAAATTTTATGTTGGTCTAGGAAGCGAAGTGTCTACAATTTATTTTTGCGAATTTTGTGTCTTGTGAGTATTATGAAAATAGCATTATTGGGGGTAATTTATATCAGTGGTCGAGGATTTCAGAAGTGTTTGCGCTATTCTCTATAGTTGGCTCGCCGCACGATATCATTTGCATTTTCCTATATGAATGTGGAATAAAAAGGAGCTTGGCATATTTGAGTTTTTGGTTGTTTTTGTATTTAAACAACTGTAATTTTGATACATTAATTGAGGAACTATAAACGCCTAAAAATGTTTTGAAAGCTTGTTTTCATTCTTTCTTTTAAAGTGGATAAAAAAAAACTACATGATAAAATGAACAGATACAATTGAATGAAAAACTCTGATTAAGAGTAAGCAAAATTAAGTAACAAAGTTACATATTATACAGCGACGAAAAATAGATTATTATCACGTGCTATTGTACATAAAGTAAAAATGAGATTGAGAAACGAAGAGAAGTTGGCGTGCTTGTAAAAGTAATTCAAACATTTCGAAAAGAAAAGTTCCTTTCATTGGACGAATCATCAATCGATTCATCAATCTTTATTTCAAATATCGAAAGAATTTTTTTTTCGTGCACCATGGGACGGCATCATCGCCATCCGACCACATCTAGTTTTCATTAAAAAAAAACAAGTTTAGTGAAGTAAAGTAAAATATAATGCGCCTTTCTTGTATGCTGGCTTAATACCCAAAAGGAATTACTTAATGCTCTAGCTCTAACAAACGGTCAATGACTCCCCGTAGGATATAGCCGTGTAGCAAAATAGAGAAGAAAAAAAAAACGTTACCGTTCTCTAGGCAATTTTCGCTCTGCTTCGAGAGAGCGACACGGCTAATCGATAAAAACACACAGCCAAGAATTGGTAACACGCAGGTTTTCCACTGCTGTCCAGTAGCGGCTGCGTGCAGACCCGTGCCACTGACGACAATGGTGACGCCATCGTGGCCAGCAACATCATGCCACACGAAGAAACCGGATCATGATACAACTAATGTTACCCTACCGCCGCGGTGTATCGATTTTGCTCGCCGAGAACACCGTGGGACACCCATCCTTAGTAAAAGCCGAATCTTGCCATCGTTACGCACGCACAGCGGACGTAATTTCGCAAATCATCACCGTGGCTTAATAGCTAGTCCTGACGCTTTCTCGCAGAACTAACCACGAAGTAGATGTAAAAGTGGAGACACATTTGTCAACGTCTTGCATGAATCACACCATGTTTGAATTCGATTAACAAAATCAAGCTAAAATAGTCGAAAGCTGTTGAAAGAGAGAATGTGCTTTCTAAAGTTTTTACAGCTTATAATCTGTGATAATATGTTGAGCTTGTTCAACAAGTGTTGGAAGTTACCAGCAATTCTTTGTCGTTTGTCCTTACCTGTCACTCTCAACCGGCTAATCTTCCCTCAATTATGCTCAACGAAACCACAGTACAGTGTGTGGATTGATAAGGACAGTATGTTCTATGACCAATTTCAGCTAGATAGCGGGAGGATACTGGACACAAATGTCCTGCCGTGTTGTTCGTTTGCTGATACGATTGATTCTTTGTTTCTCCACCGGGACCGGCAATCGCCTTCATACAGAAGGAGACGAGGTTGGATGCTTTCGGGGCAACAGCTTATTAATGAATTGCCGTAGCAATTTGCTTACAACAAATTACCGCAATCAGTAAACGAAGCACTTTTTTCTCGACGTGCTTTAATCTCCCGTTTGGCAGGTGCTTACTTTGATTTCTCCGATGTGCTGCCCGTTGTCGCACCAAATTTGGTCAACTCTTCACTCGTATTACGATGCGACTGTAAACACTCATACACTCTTTCGTGTACTGCATGCAGTACACCGTTTTGCATAGCACTTTCTCAACAGAGAACAACACTCAGATTGAATCTGGCCTATCGTATATTGCTATCTGAAAGGAAAAACTGGATTCAATTTCGCAAGGCCTTGTCACCAAACACAAGCCAACCAACCATCTGCACTAGTAACACCAGCAAAACAATTAAAGATAAACACGCATTGCACAACTTTGCCACCAGAACGAACCAGCGATGGTGTACTGGAGGAGCACTGGGGAAAAAGATTAGCATAAAAAAACTGCACACACTATTACGCCCACATCCTGCTATCTAGCAAGCAAAATGAATCGTACAACATATTCTGCGACGAAGCCAATTCCTATGCCAACCCGGGATCAACAAAACCATGACAGCAAAAACCTATGGCGCTGCAACTTTCAAGGGAAAGATTTTCGCTTCAGCAGTTTCCGTTTTTCCTTTCTTCGCAATCGATGTTTACGAAATCTTTTTAAACGGTTATTTCGTGGACGGCAGATTTTTCCACTTTCTGTAAATCGCTAGTTTCACCTATCGAACCACACATCACAGCACATTACTCAAAACGAAGCTATTGAAATGCCTCCTCAAGCAAGTAAATCACAACAAATTGTTCACCTTAGCACAGGATTTCTGCTTCCTTGCTGGTTGACTGTGGTCCAACAACTGTGGTCTGAATTGGTTAGAATTCTGCAACTACGATAGCGACGTTATTCTTTGTGATAAACGGGAAACGCAAGCAACATATGTTGCTACACCAAGCACAATTCTTTTACTACACTCGATAGATACGGTAGATTTAGTTGATCGTACATTATTAGCCTATTGCGAGTCAGTGAAAAACTACCGAGTCTGACTATAGTTTTGGGATGAAAACGAAGAAGTTTGTACATAAATCTTGCGCACTCCGACGTTTTTTTCTTTCGCTTTCAATGCTACACGCACACAACTGTATTTAGGTGCTGTCAAGCATTTATGTCAAATGGATTGTTGACAGTGCGCACAGTGGTTCGGTCACCAGTAATTTCAATTTGTTTTTTTCAGCTGAACAGACTGTTTTAATTTCGTCTATGGAATTAAAACCATCGCCAAATCAATACACGATCGACAACGTTACTTTTACTTACGCTTAACAAACCATTACGTGTAATTTAAATTTTCTTACCGAATAGTCAACATAGTGTGTCATTTGCTACTGTTAAACAGCGATCAGGCTTAAAAAAAGTTCCATACTAGTCTGTTCACAGCTGTGCTACCAATAAACATATTTTACAGTTTATATTACAATTCAATTTCAGTGTAGACGCAAGAAGATGCTTTAATTACGATTGATTCATGAACAGTTCTTAATTCAGTAGCATAATTGATTTATTTATCATTACGATTGCACAAAAATTATAACAACTCCTTTACAATTGCTTATTGTCACATTTATGAAAAAAGATATTGGAATGATATTCATTAGTTACTGGTCTTTCAAGTTGTACTAGCTGGAACAATCTTGGTGGAACTGTGATGGAGAAGATTAACTTTTTTCCCCCCTTCCCAATACGTCATGGATTATTGATGGCCTGAATCATATCAGCTTTTGGAAATTAGATTACACATTTCATTGTTTTTCCTGTTGAGCGCATGCGTTAACCCGTTTAACTTTACTGTTTTGATCGTTTTGCGTGACGCTCGGTGCTCTGTACCAACTAATTTTATCGTTCGCACAAACCGTTGTTTGAGCGAACTCTTCGGCTGTACTAGCTGCATGCACAGAGCTGGATCTCCGGAAAAGTCTAGAGCTGATGTCAAATGCAGTTGTGGTTCCTGTTCCGCGCTAAACCGTACATCCACTGTCGCGAAGGATGCATCGAACGATAGTCGACCGATCATGCTAATGCCAGTGCTGCAAATAAAAGAAAATACTTTATTTATGTGTACTCAAACGAAGCTCATGTAATTCACTCACTTTTGCTCCACTTTGGACTGGGCATTACGACCCCAGAGGCTCATTGTAACCTGTCCATTCAGATCTATCGATATAGCGCCGGTGGCACGGAGCGCTAACGTTACACCGTTATGAGAAGAAAATCGTTCTTCGTTGTCCTGCAATAATGTGATCGCCTGGTAAGCCGGGGTCGCCTCGGATGCTGTACCGCTCCAAACGTGACCCATCAGTTCACCCTTTCCGTTGAAAAATTCTAACGGCCTCATAGCTATACCTTGTACCGATAGCTCCATTCCTGCCGTTGTTTCTTCCTCTTCGTCGGCATCGCTTGCATCCGCATCATTACTGCTGACAAACGATGACATTCCACCGGCGTATAGTCCGAGGGTAAACAGGCTTGTTCTCTCATCATCTACGTCTAGCGTTAAGTCAACGATACCTCGTTTCAAAACACCTCCGCTCATCTCTTGCAAACTCGTGAGAGAAGCATTAAACGAAGGGGCTGTAGAAAATTTACGACTCAACGCCGTAGACAGCCCTCTAGGGGCGAGGATGTGGTAATTGTTCAGTACTGGATCACTTTCGACAATACTCTTCAGCATTGTGCCAAATTCGGAACATTGGTCTGCGATCATCCGTAGCTTCTGTAGCAAATATTGTTTTACTTCATACGCCTTGTCGCTGGATTTCAAAAACTGTACCAAATGTGATAGCTCATCGCGATCTGGTTTCAAATCCAACAAAATATCTAGCGCCAACGTTCGTGCACTGGAATCGTACCGTTTCGATACCTGAAAGAAAATATCCTCAAATCTGGCTCTGAACTCGTCGTTCCAAAGGTAGACCGAGAATGATCGCAAAGCTTTCATTGCAGCTACACTAACAGTTTTAGATGATCCCTGTGCGAGCTTCAAAAGAATATCGACCGTTCTGGGACATTTGAGGTTTTGCAATCCACGTATATACTTTAACTTACAGTTGTCATGTACGCATTCGTTTAGCTTTTCTTGCAACAATGCGGTCACTTTCTTTACAATTTCGGTTTCATACGAGTTTCCTTCCACTTGTGCATATCGACGCGTTATTGCTGCCAAACTCTGAATGAGACTATCGAAAAATTTTACATTTTCATGCTCTTTCTGGGCCATTTTCAAAAGATCTTCAATGATTTTCTTCTGCGGCCTTGTGCCAACGGCCAGTGCTTGCAGGTAGCGTTCGCCAAGCAACATTTTATCATCATCAGCCCCGTCTAGAAATACGGTTTTCGCCGCCTCGTGTGAATCTATCGTTTGTATCGCACCCAGTAGATCTAACAGTTGTCCTTTAATTTCATGTGATGACTTTGCCTTCAGCAAACGCAGCAAATCCTCTTTCTTAGCATGACGCGCAACCTCAACCATATCAACCAGTGCAGTAGCAGATGCTTCTTTACCGACATTTTCATTGGTAAGAGACGTTTTGTACCGTTTGAATAGACCGATAATGCTTTCGCAATTGTTAGCTTTGCATGGTGTTTGGAACTCTTGCGTTAAAAGCGTTTCTCCTTCTAAAGACAGCTGTTTAACAATCGTCTCTAAGCTTGATCCTTCCGCTGTTGATATTTTCTGGGCGGTTCCTAGTACGTTCAGCTCCATAATAGATTCGTAGTATGCTCCGAATTGGTTGTGTGCATTAAGCAAATATTTCACATAGTCCTGACTCTTCACTTTTTGCAATGAGCCTTCGGTAGACACAGTAAAGTCCGTACTTCGTGAAGTCTTGAGATTACTACGCAAAGCATATTCGGTCCATTCCATTCGCTTATCATCAAATTGACAGTTTCCCTTTGATTTGTGGTACCGTGTGGAAGAGTGAGATATGTACTTCGCTTCGCACCTTCCTGAAGGATCTTCCTCAGAGTATGTTCCATCTAACAGCTGATATTGGAATAATGCGGAAACGCCCTTCTTCATATTTCTCACCGGAACCGTGTCTGATGGTACAAAGTAGATTCCTCTAATTCGACCCAAATTCCACCACGCATAGAACGGAGATTCCATTCCATCAATTTTTCCAATATTTCCATCGGGAATGCTAACGAGTGAAGGATTTTGAATCTACAACAAAATTAATCATTATTTGGCGGTTTGCTATTTTGCGATACCGTAACATTATAACAGAGAACATACCTGTAGTTTCAACAATTTTGTCTCATCGTTTCCCCATACTGATCCTATTATAATAACCGCTTGGGTTCGGTATCCAAATGAAGCAGATGCATTTTTGGCGTTTCCAACCAGTACTATGTTGGAAAAATCGAACCTTTCCTCCGTACCCACGTGAAAGGCATCACCGAAAGCTGTGAAAGAGGTAGAAATAAATTAAAATATATTACAGATAGGACGGCCTATCACGGGATTGAGCTATGGCTCAAATAATAGCGTGCATATTTCCATAAAGTACAATGATTCTCGCCGTATTTACCTGGAGCCACGTATCCGAAGTCTGCAATGAGTGAGATTTGAAAAGCAGATTAAAAATACAGCAATCTGATTTGTTTACACAACATTAACCAGCTGAACATGACAAGACTATACTGCTATCAGCTGATCTCGGTACACGTCATTATGATCTGTTTCTTGCTACAGTTTCGTTCTGCGAGAACCTTTCTTTTTCAATAAACTACCCAAAATCCGATTGGTTTTCTACTCAACGCCGTATGCCGTATACCTTCCTGGTTAGCTGCTATGGCGCTTCTCAATTGCTACCAATTTGAGGCAGTTTATGTTGCTTGCCCGATTCCTATATGATAAGCACATCGATGAGCGGCAATTGTTTCCTCTCTACTTGTTCCCTATCTTCGTCTAAATTATTCGGTGTCTCTTTCGCCGCTAAGACCATTCATGTTTCAAGTTCAAGGCGTAAGGTTATCTTATCAGCCTGCTTTCGTTGCATCTATCACAGTATCAGTATCAAGCTGTTGCTTGGCAACGTCGGGCCTACTGCACTTACCGAAGGAAGATAATAGGATAGATAGAAACATGTACAACTTCAGCATCGTGGTCATTCAACTCTTTCGAAGCGGATCACACAACACAACACACCATCCGCTTACGATCACCCAACAGAACTGATTGGAATCGCTTCACTAGCAATAACTTTAGTATGACACAAACCAGGAGAAGTTATGCGAAATGTTCATGCTCGTTGATTTTTTCCTCACTCTGAGCCACGATTTAATTAAACCGTTGCATCCGTACATAAATCCAACCAAATCACGTATGAACTTGGTTGGTAGACGGACCGCATTCAGAATGGAAAAGAAACGATCGCCGACTGTCATTTGACAGTTGCCGATTTCGTTGAACTTTACCAAAGTATATAGAAGTAAGGTGTACAGCTTGCAGCCAAAGCTCATAGCAATAATTTCCATCGTTCTTTGAAAATACTTAGCAGATCTATTCAACAAAACCGATTTCATATGCATTATGTATTGCTGCATTTTATGCACCAAGAAAAAACCTATTCTAAATAAAAATTACCCTTGGTGCATAATTAATTTAAGATAATACGGCAATGGACCGTCATTATCAATTGTAAATAAATAATTAATTAAAAAAAAAAGTTCGATTACCGATCGCTCCTTTGTACGTATAAACGCCGCTTAACACCCGGTTGATTCGAATGCCGCGCATCGTTTTCCAAGTTAGATTGATTCTGCGTATCGTACTTAATTGATTGAAGAATCATGTGTATTTGCAAATTAGCGTTTTTATCCAGCAAAAGTGATCTGACGTATGAAGTAAAAGGTATAATAGAACTGTTTTCCCTTGCTTTAATTTCTAAATAATCTTTAACTTCTATTCGTTTTTTGGTGTACAACCAGTGTTAACCGGTGTTGAAGCATCACCCGTAGAGGAACTTTTTAGCATCGGATCGTTTCCATAGGTTTGGACAGCGTCGCAGCAGTTCCCAAGTAGGTAAATGCATTTCCAACGCGTAACTTTCTACACATTTACCTTTCAATTAAGCAAACCATATCCCATATGTATATATATGGTTCATACACACCTTCACAAAATGAGAATAATATTGTCCATTTAGTAAACTTCACTTAACATGTTCAACGCCAAGCTGCTTGCCCAACGGTCCACGTCGAACCGATTGGGACTGCCGACATCATTTAGCTGGGAAATTTGTTTAGAACCAATAGCGCTTAGCTCATGCGAACATCGTTGCTCCGGAGTTTTCGTAGCTTTATCTTGTTTTTTTTTTACAAAACAACTATAAAGCGTCCTGTACTCAGGGCGATCCGATACGGTGCTGGTAGCGATGCCGGTCCTACACATGTTGAAATCGTATGTTTTCATGGAAAAAAAGTGCGAAACACATCCTTCTTAAGAGAGATGCATGTCTCATCTGACGGTTGTTAGTTGTTTGAATTGTTAACATTTCGAGGAAAGTGTCTTGTTGATGAGCTTCTGTTTCGATGTCACTATACAGTGGGCGTCTATAACATGTACAGTTATAACGGTGAGCTTCGATTTGGAGGCCCCTTGAAACCGAAGCACCTCCATGCAGCTGAGCAATACGGCCAGACCGTTCTGAACCTAGTCCTGGTTCCTTCTTCTCACTTAACTTACCGAATAAACATATGATCGAAAAACGAAGCGTCAGACGAATTCGTCCAGCATTTTGGTGTTGGATTAAGATTAAGAAGAAGGGATTAAGAGAACTGGGAACGACCTACTATTCTTTCACTATCTACTGATCACGATCTTAAAATACATGAAATCAACCCTATTGCAAAATAAATTGCCGCCGGTTGTTAACACTACGGGACTGAGGGCAAGGTGGGAACGGTGCAGACCGTTCCCTCGTAAAGAGAACTGTATGATTTTGTTAGAGCTGCTACACTAGTATACAATACAAGCATAAATAGAATTTAAAAAAATAATTTTACAAATGGGTCGTGTGTATTTGATACGCTCGCTAGAGACTACGTCATCGTTGTAGTAATTTTGCATATTTTTTGGATCAGACTAACAGAAAAATATAAAATTGGTCTTATTGAATACTGAACCCTTGGTGCTTCTAGACCAGATTCGCTTGGCATTTGGTTATGCGTGATACACCAAACTTATTGCTGAATACATCTTTGTACGAATACTTTCGGCTTCTGAAGTTTCCTACTGTAGAATGTGGCAAGATGATGTCGGCAAAATTTGAGTATTGTTTTTTTTTTTTATATTGATATTCAAATAGATCAACTACTGCTTGTTATATTAGATACATTTGAAGCTAATGTTGTTAGTGAGCTATTTTTGGGTCAAGTTTTCGGTTAGTTATTGTATAAAACGTTTCAGAAATTGGAAGCACAGCTTATTAAAATATGGCATTCAAAGTGGGTCAAACGTACGTTATCTTGCAAATGATGGAATAAGCTAAGAACTTAAAAATTTCTATATTAGGCAAAGCGTAACCCATCGAATGATCTTTTTTGCGTTGTGCTACGGTTGAAATCAATTGAAGTTTGATTATCTCGTTTTCACAATAATTTTTTGATAGACTTTAATTAAATTAATTTTTAATTTAATTAAAACTTTGCCTAGTGATGTAGAGCATTCGCTAATGGGAGCTAAGGACATCGACGATAATGTAAGAATATACATTTGCTTGTCGATATTGTAAGAATATACAATATAATTGTCGATATGCAAAAAGTTTATGTAGTAAAGTAAGTTATCTTACTCAACGATTAACGAAGGTTTGTCATTTGCGTCTTGAATTCGTTAGAGCAAGCTCAGAAATAAAAACATTACAAAACGCTAGACTCCATCTCGGCAGGAACTTTAAATTCTGTTATCGGCGATTTGTAGAGCGGACTATCCATTTGGTATCTCGTTTCCTGTTCTCTTTCCTTCTCGAATTTGGCAAACATTTTTTCATCATCGTACCATATTTTAAATCGGTAGCAAACAAGCAATAATAAACCACCGAAAAAGATCGACAATGCAATGCCGATTCCAGCAGCAATTAAATTAATCTCTTTGCATTGAAAATTTTGCACTTTGAACAATGTTTCTCTGGTGTTTGTTATTGAGTATGAGAACTTGTAATCGCACACATTTTTCTCGTCGTTGAATCGAAAAGTACAATTCAGAGGCTCATCGATTGAGTTCTGATTAAGTTCTTCGTTCAGCGCAACCAGCTCTACCTTGTACAGTCCAATCTTTTCACGACACTTTTTGTCCAAGTCCTGGCAGGGTATATTATTTATCTCGTACACCGCACAACGTATGCAATCTTCGTACGACGAACATAATGCCGGTTGTTCACCATCCCTGGTTTCACAAAACGGTCCAAAATATGATTCGTTGCAAGTGCAACGTCCGCATGTACAATCTCCATGTCCAGAGCAAAGTGCATTCGTTGATGGAGCTTTACACCCCGTTGTATCGGTTGTACAGTCACAATTTTCACCACTCCATGAATCGAAGCAACTGCACGAACCACACGTGCAAATGCCATGATCAACTCCTCCACAAATCTTCCCATCAATCCTGCAAACACCAAACATAAACACACACATCCGTTAGCATAGTTGAGGGACAAGCAACATAATAAATAAAGTATTAATGCATACTTAGCACACTCGTTACATTCGCAATGTTCGCCTTCGAATCCGGGATTGCAATAGCATTGGCCACAAATACATTCACCTCGATCGGAACAAATGGGGCCGGTACGCAGCTCGTCGCCTGCATTCGGAGCCACACACTGCTCGAATAACTCTCGTCGGTTTTGAGAGTTTTGTAAATTACATTCACACGTTTTCCCGATCCTGGAAATGAGCAATCTCGCATAATGAATAACCATACAATGAATTATATATATCTATACAACTGTTTCGACCATACCATCCGACATAGCACTGGCACTGTCCACATACGTAATCCCCGTTGAAGTTGCACAGTTCACTCAGCTCCATTGGTTTTTTGTTTTTATCACAGTCGCAAGTTGTTCGTAAATCAATTTCTAGTTCTACAGCTTCATTGCTGATCAGTTTCTCCTCAATTCGAACAGAGATGTTCTGTAAAGTGTTTTACAACATAAATTGTTATGCTGCGGAACCGGAACGAAATGCACGAAAATGGTGGCTTACCGTAACCGACGGATCTTTTGGATAATCCAGCAGCTGAAGCTGCACATTGAATTGGTATTCCTTTCCAATTTCTATATTGTCGCATCTGTTTATCGGCTGTGGTTCGCGATACAATCCTCCACAGTCGGTAGTATAGCGCACCTGAAGGTAATCCGGTGCGTTGTCCGTAAACTCTACCCGTTTGATAAACTCGCGATATCCATCATCAACCAGCTGGATAATGTTAGAAGAATCATCCTGCAGCCGGCCAACACTAGTGAACTCTGGCATTAGTTCACTTAGCCGGCGATAGTAGGTTTCCTGGGCCTCCGTTACGGCAAATATTACGGCCGTTTTTGAGCGCAGCAATACACGCCAGATTTGCTCAAGCGATGGATAATCGTACTTAAGCACATCTACAAAGTTGCCTTCCTCATCCAAATGGCACTGTTTGTCATTTTCTTCCACGATTCCTGCTAGTAACCCATCGCCTGCCATATGTAACCAGCCGTCCGTAGCTACTATTACAATCTTGCGAGTATTCGAGCCCCATCCGATCTGTTTCTCGCATACGAGCACCTGCATAAGCGCATCCAAGCCTGCTTCCAGGTTGTCCACATTACCCGTAACATTGCTCCCTTTTACCTGGGCAATAAAGCTGTTAATGTCACGCGTAATCTTTAACCGATGGCGAAATCCGTAGGTAGGTTCACACTGATCGTTTTCCGAATAGCACGGATTCTGGAGACGATGCGGTTCGGATTGAATAAACGGAACGGCCGGTTTGTCTGCAAAACTGCCGAATCCAAGCTGATAGTTTGCCGTCAGGTTAGCCAATGCCAGTGCCAATTGGCTACCCATGCTTTCCAGTGTTGCTTTATCGTCTCGCATCGACCAGGTAAGATCCATCAAGTAGTACATATCCAAGGGATAATTTTTGGCGGGTTTGTATTTGAACGAGATGGTTTTGGAGGCCACTGAGGAAAATAAAGAATCATTTATAAATACGAAATCATCAAGTGAAGGCAGCTAAAACGTTTCGAATGCTCACATTTTCCTAAACGTAGATTCATTTTTTGGGGTGATATTTGTATCGCTTCCAGCTTCGCAGAGTCAAAATCCCGATGTAATTCGCTTTTCGTGATTTCCAAAAAAGAATAATTATCATTCGTTTCAATTTTGGATGGACTGCATTTCGATTCCAACAATTCTTGCTTCGTCATACAGCGCGATTTTTGCATTTCGTAATACTGTAACATTCAAGCAGAAACAAACGATTATTGAAATAATGGCACCTACATATTATGTACTTTCTTAGTTGTATAAGCAACGCTCAGTTTATCCGTACGGTTCTATAGCGGATACCACGTTTAAACGCGAAACAATGTTCTTCAGCAATGTATAAACAGCTGAATTATCCAAAACACAACACTTATTGTATTACTTTTCACATTGTGTAATTGCAAAGTTTAACTTAAGTAAAATGATCTCTCCAGATTGCATGAAATATCTTTTTTTATTCTGGTAGAAATGTACAAGCAGTACAAGAACGTGCTTATCCTACTGTTGCAATGCTGAAAACTAATAAAAATGTATAAAGCGTTGAGCCGTTGTACTTAATGATAATAAAAAAAGTGAGTCATGTCTGAGCAATGAGATCACATACACATACGCTTTATGGAACATTGAATTGAGTTGTTTTACAGAAAACGTTTAACACCAGACCACAAGGACTATCCTCATATGAAGTTAATCCGAAACACACACGCCCAAATAAAAATGCACTTACTTCATCCGTACACCATGCACACTCTTTATCGGCATCCAGACATTCGATGCAAGTTTTTTGAAGGAAACATTTCGCCTGAACTATGGGACTAGATGCTGAAAAGAACATAGAACCATGAATGTTTAAAAATCCGCATTTTCTAGTAACACTTGCGAACAAATAACCGCGTATGTGAGCTTTATTTCGCACACATATGTATTTCAACGTGTTCAGAATCTTACATTGTGCAAATGCTGAAGCCAGCAGAACCGACGTCGCAAGAAGCGTTGGTACTAGTTTGAATGTAGACATGGTTGCACAGCTGCTTTTCACTTATGGAATGTTAATTAATGTTTTACTTAACCGTGAACAAATAATATGTGAATAAACTGCATATTTCTTATGGGTTTGGGAAGCGAATTGAGAGCTAAATGACTGCAACCTCACACACAAGCACTCTGACAACGTTTGTACAACCGTAGGATATGTTCCAGCACCGGCGACATGTCTCGTTTATCGATAGAGAAACGAGCTGATAAGATAACAGGCCGGCAAACAAACAGAAAAGCGAATGAATCAAGCGAGCAAACAAATACACTCGCTAAAACGACGACGGTTAGCTCACAACTAACGTAGAATGACAATATTCTTATGATCACTGGGCTACCACGAACACTACCTGAGCATGAAAATGACACTGTCGTTATTTCCTTTGCCGACAGGGCGTTTTGTTTACCTCAGCATTCTTCGTGCTCTCCGTGGCGAATGATACGTTGCTGTGAAACTGTTGGGCGTAGATCATTGACATCCTATGATACCTGCGGGTTTGTAGCATTATTAGAATTGGCTGCTTTAACGCTGTTTTGTGGTTCCTTATGCGAAAAGAAGTAATATTTTTTATTCGTAGCTTTAGCAAAAATATATGCTACTGACATACCTCTGTTGTTTAAAAACGTGCTGGGTACACGTAATTAAATGAATGACAAGTTGTGTTTTGTACACTGTGAAGTACAGTGCAGCGTGTAAGCTGTTTAACAGCTGCAAAAACATTCACACGTTTATCAAAGGACTTGCTGTTCGTAACCTAATAGAGAGTTTGATATTTGATATTTATTAATATCTATATGGTATAATCCATGATTTTGCTTTTGGAATGTGTCTCTAGCAGGGATTTGACCACCTGACCCCATGGAGTTGACCCCTGTTTCCAACCAAAGGATTGGAAACGGCAAACCGAATAAGCAGAGGGAGCGAAAAATACAAAAAATCGTAGTTATAGGGGCATTACTCCGGACATAACTTCCAAGGACATGTTGTGGGTTGATTTCATGCTGCCCATAGCGATCCTCAAGTTTCGATACTGGATTCTTTCTAATGTTATTAAATGCGTTTTGGATGCCCAATGGAAACATATGCTTCCATATTTCAAAACGAATCGTATTGTGGTTTTGTGTAAACGTAACACATTCAAAGGATGTGGTCCCCACCAGAATCCAGTAATGGTTCTTAAAAAGTTGATCCTTCTGGTGCACTATTCTTGCACTAAACATTTTATGTGCTTATTCCAGTAAAGCCTTGAATTAAATCAAACTCGTAGGTATCTAAAATCTTCGGCAATTTCGATCTTTCTACCATAAAGGAAGATGCGAATGTTTAGTTTGTATAATCTTTCCTCTCGGTTTTTCGCAGTATCATTAAAAAACGAAAATTTTAGTCTTTTCTGCAGAAAAAGCGATACCTAGGTTATGAGAGCATTTTCCTAGGTTGTCCAGAGTGGTTTGTAAATAATTTTCGATTTCATCGGCGTTCCTGCTTGCGACTGATGAAACGCCATCAGCCCGTTGTCGTAGGCCACAGTTAGGAGCAAGACACGAGTCTATGCCCAAGCATAGCAAGTTGATTCGAGTACACACTTTGCCGCTGACCTACGTTCTGCTCTGAAACACGGGAGTAATCCAAAAAGGCGTCCGATCTCAGCCGCGGTTCGAAGCAGAGTGATGTTTCTTCAATTTCTTTCATTGAAATAACTGCATAGCAAAGCAAACAATGGTTATAAATAAAAAATGCAAAAAGAACTTTAGTTTAAAAAGGGCAGTAAATGGAAAGATTAAAATCAAAATATTACAGTTTTTTTATGGTGCGAGTTCATTTGAGATTTACGATACAAGCAGTAGTTGTTCATTATTTTTCTTGTCGTACTAATTTATTAACATCAAGATTCATTTGCTGGGTCATACTTGAAGTGCTTCCAAGGAAGGATAAGGTCAAGCGAAGGAAAATTAAGTCTTTGTGTTTTAGAAACTGTTGTTAGATATTGTTCATTAGATGAGTGCAGTTACACATTGTTAGCTGTTTCGAATAATAATCGTTTGACTTTAATTTCATAAATGACATTTTTGTCAGCTATGGCTTATTGATAGAGCATTAATGTTTATTGCGTTCATGTATTACAACCGTCGACTGTGCAACAGAACCGAACACAGCAGCACTTATGACGCTACGCTTCTCTATCGGAACAGAACGGTGATTCAAACGATACTTGCAATAAGTCACATGCAATCACGATTGTAATATTAACAACAGGGCAAGTAGCGATGCATATACCCGTACTTAACTGATATTCCGTAGGCCCACTTGTAATTTAGTAAATCTTGCAGCTCGCGACTCAGCATACTTTGTTCCCCAATTAATTAATACAATTCTACCATGTTTATGTCCTACGTTAAACCAGCATTTTCACAACATGCCTAATAGTCCAATTCCTGTGCATCACTGTTTCATCTCACTCCTAGTTCGAAATCACCCAGCGTATATCCAGTAGAGCCTGGTAACAACTTAAGATAAATTGTATTATTTTGATAATGGCGAACAGATTGATCGCTCCAGGTTTGAGCGGCAAAAATGGGTTTGATCATCCTATTTCTGGTTATTGAAACATTACACTCTAACGAACTGCGTACGGTCCGATCGCTTATAACACACGTTCGCCAGTGCATTGTCTGTGGACGAGCAGGGGCGACGATTTAGTAGTATTATTATTATCACTGGCAAATGTATTTGCCATCTCCTTTGTGGTATCGCATTCCGCATTGCTAAACGTTGTCATACTATGTTGCGGAGCAGCGTCTGGCACCAATCGTCTCAAAAATCCGGAATTACATCCCCAAGGAAATACCCTACGAAAGAGAAAAAAAAATCGCTGTAACATCATCAACACATATATATTTTTGGTACGTGGAAAATTTACCATTTGATAGCCAACATTAGGCGCAAATATCCTGGAATTATTACGTATTTCTCATTTTTCTGAACACCTTCAATTATTTTATCTGCTACATCATTGGAATCCAGTGTAGGAACCCATCTGTAAAAAAACGATAATAGGATCAAATGTTGTATGAATGCTAATTGACAAAAAAAAAACAACGTGTTTTCTATATCTAATATGATATCTATGTTTTTCTTATTCTGATAAAATGGCCTTGTAATGGCTTGTAATAAAATATCACTCTTTACAACATAACAAATCAGTTTTACCTTTCATTCATTACAAAGATTTAAATAATCAACCTACCTGGAGTTTACATCGTCAAACATTCCGGTCGATTGGATAAAATATGGGCAAATCACTGTCGTAAATACCCCTTGAGCTCGTAGATGCTCAAGTTCCAACCGCAGTGCCTCGTCAAAGCCAACCTACAAAAACGTAAACGATTCTCTTAGTAAGATTATACATCCTCTTTTCGATTTGCGTTACTTACCGCAGCAAACTTACTGGAACAATAATCGACCAGCTTCGATATACCGACATGGCCGGCCAGAGAAGCGATGGTTATAATGTGTCCATGATCGTTTTTCAACATAGCCGGTAGAAATGCCTTTGTCGTCTAGCGGGGTGGCCCCAACATTGATTGGTAGCGGAAATGACATATGTAGAATAAAGCAAAAGCACCTAAAGCATTTTGTTTTCGAGTCCAATCACACCGTTGCTTTGTGCGTATCTGTTCAAGATACTGCACAAGAAGCTCTCTTTTTTTTTTGTATAGCGCAAAAAATCACGTACTGATTCGTCGATCCATTTGAAGGATCATTAAAATTCGAAGCATATTCTTATTATTTTTTGGTTTCGCTATACACTGCACTACAGTAGAATCATCAGTAGAATCGTAGAACCAGCTACGACAAATTCTCAACACCGATTAGCTTACCCAGAAATGTGCAAGTACATTGACGCTGAACGATCGCTCTATCAAATGATCCGGTGTGTCTAAAAGGGCACGTCCAGACACGACTCCAGCATTGTTGAATAGTAACGTTACCTAAAAGTAGAAGTATACAATCGTATAGGTGCTCGCTTTTAAACCAGGGACTATGATGGTTCTTTCTAAATATTTACTTTGTCATGTAGATGTAGGTTTATGGGTATAATTGGGATTAGCAAGTGCATGCGAATATAAACATAAACACGATAAACGAGTACTAGTTTATAGGAATTTCTTTCGAAGTTCCCAGTGCAAACCCATACTTAAGCAAGTGTTTTACCCATGCTATGATATCGGCGGTAATTTTAATCAACCTAATTAAACACTCGACTAGTAATTAATGGCACAATAAACCGTCATGTTAGCGTCTACACAAGATTGATCTAACGATGAAGTCCTTCAATCGGTTCCTTTGCGCACCACACATTTGCATTCATGTGTATGAACTGCCACTTGCAGTTGAGCTACTTTATGAATGAACATGCTAATTAAAATGCATCAAGTACCGCTTTCCACATAAAAACCAAACCATCGTTTTGACAAGTAAAGAGCATACTTACATCACCAATGTCTTCCTGTATGATTTTTGCATACTTGTACACCTCTTCCTTGTTCGAAATGTCCACTTTATAACCTTTGCAGAGACCTCCTAGAGATTGGATCAGCTTTACCGAGTCATCTAGCCCTGTCCGAAGCCGGAAAATGTGGAAAAGAAATGAAATGAATTGACTGCTGACAATGAACCAATGGCGCACATATGGCCTTAATACATGCATAAAGGGTAATATCTGTACGAAGCAAAGATCATGTACGTGCCTTGCCGTAAATAACATATCTTTTTCATCGAATACTTCTTTTTCTAGGCTAGCTACGTGGTACACTGAGTCATAGTTCAAAGCCGAGAGTATACTCTCTGATTAAGTCTGAGCAATTAGCTGCAGGAAAACTAGAAGCTTACGGCGTCGTTGTGATTTTTTGAGCTGCTAGTCGGTGTCATGGTTGTTTCTATTTGATGCGATTGTAATTATGGTAGTTTCTGTGATAGTGAAGAATGTACATTCAACAGTATTCATTGCCATGGTTTACCATCCACAGGCTCCATCTTTTTTTATCAATCCCGATGATCTTGACCCATTGAAGAACAATCTTCGTATGACGTTCGTGCATCTCCACGTGCATATGGAGTTGGCGACCTCGGTCTGATTTTTGGGTTTACTGATCGTGTTTTCTGTTGTGCCCGCTCGTTTGCTGCACTTAACATAACCAGTTATGGTGTGCCCCTTTATACTTTAATTTTCTTCGGTTGGCCCATCGTCATCGCCGAAAGACGTCACCGGTTGAATATCAACGTTCGCATGGAAGCAGCATCCACGTTTATCACCTGGTAAAAGGAACGCTCGTGAAGCGAAAGTTAACAACGGGAAAAGTAAGAGTACACATTAAAGGTAGCGTGTCTGTCTGCGCTCGTGTGACCTTGAATGTGTTGCAGTCTGCTGCGAATTTACCTCATCAGACCAGTATGCATATCATCTAGTTTTCGTCGCGTTTCGTCAATGTCAAGTGGTGCTGCTGATATCGTTATTTTCTCATCAAAAAAATTAAACAAAAACCTGAAAATTATTGTAGTTTTGGTGCAAAAAACGGATGTTTGAAAGTTATGGCAGATGTGGCGTTTTTTTTCTATAATTTATGCTAAATTCACAAAATATTAAAACAAAATTGGTGTCATCACAGTATATCGCAGCGGCAAGATCAAGTTTATAAACTTTTGTTTGTCTATAAAAAAAAAATCTTCATATTATTTCACATCGAAGCATTTCAACACACCTATAGACATTGAGCTGTTCAACGCAAAGTGCAATATTCACTCCGCTTCTTTTTAACCTTCAATTAAGTCAAGAAGTACAAGTGTGTATCTATGTTAAAGCTTCGAGCCGTCATCATCGTTGATCATCGATTCAATGGGTTATTGAGAGCTTGAACACATTTGCTTGGTATGGGCCGGGTGGTTTGGTGTTGTAGTGCAAAGCAAGATCATTTGACCTTCGACGAAGCTTTGTAAACTATTAGAAACGAGATGCCAAATTTCAACATTATCCACCCCGCCGTTAGTGGGGTTGGGTTTGTATCAAATACGAGTGTGTTGCATCAAGTACTGTCCATCCCATGCTCTCGTGTACAGCAAATGGTAAATCCGTGCATGTAACGAAACCGAGCACTATTAAACGCGTCATGGGCAAAATTTTATTGTTTTGCGTATAAAAATATTCACTGCGACATGGAGTTGATGGAGCTAGAGACGATTTTATCCAACCTCAGTTGGTATCGACCCCATAGTGAGGCTAATGGTAAGGTATCTCTACCAACCTCAGAGAAACAAGCGTGTGTAGTTGAAATCTTGATCTTTCCTTTTTTTACCATACACGAGTTGGTGTACGCTTGCACAAGAAGTCTTCCATTTTCTGAAGCTTCATGATGAAAAAGTACTTTTCGCGGTTGCTTTTGAGATAGAGAGGTAAAAAAAGCGCGTCATTCGTGACATGTCGTCATTGGTGGTGCAATAGGATAGTATACTTACACAAACCGACAGCGGCACGCGGTGCTCACCTACCGGCCGTCTTTACTAATGTCTTTTGAACTGTTGGATCTTAATTGTCGAATACATACCTTCCTGATTTATATCCCACAGCACAACCTTGGCGCCAAGCTTGATGAGCCGAAGTGCTAACAACCGACCAAGACCACCTCCTCCGCCAGTCACTAATGCTATCTCTCCATTCAAGTCTTTCTTTGGTACGCCGAATATTTGATAGTAAAATGCCTGTAAACGGAGAGGGAAAATGCATAAAAAGAAAGGAAACGTTTTATACTCAGTCGAACAGCTCTGGCAAGTGGAAATAAACAGAAAATTTATCAAAACAAATATCACCATCCTCGACATTCACGGTCGATTGTTACCGGTAAGAAAAGCAAACAAAGGTTGAAAGTTAAACGCCTGCCAAGACGCATAGCTTTATTGCTGATCGGTGACCATGGTCATGACATTATTTGCTTTCCAATTACTACCACCCCTTGTCCACCTGAATCGATTGCATTATCGAAGTTGACATACGTGCCAGAGACGACCACCAAATCTTCCCATTTCTGATTTAACATGGCTTCAACGTCAAACATTTCTCCCCATTTCAGTACCTACTCCCTTGCGGCACACTCTACACTTTAGCGTATTTGTGTTTGCAACATTGCAAGTGTATTGAATCATAAGCTTAGAGCTACTTGCAGACGGAACCAACTTACGCAATTGTACAATTTGTTAATTTTGTTCAAGGTCAACCATGTGTGTACACGCGCCTAACTAGAATAGCCCAGAGATTTAGCTACCGGACCAGACATTCAACTGAGAGCTGCGAAACAAAAACTCCATTTGTTGCTATTATTGCCGGCATTAAAAGCAAATGCGAACCCCTCGATTCATTCCTACCCCGTTGCGCGTGTTTCATCCACTGTTACTGTCCGGGTGTGCTCAGGCACACATTATTGCGTACAGACGCTCGATTACTTCTCCCATTTTATAGCGGGAAGAAGTCGTTTTAATAATTACTCCTTGAAAATCTTCTCGAGATGCTTTGTACGTGGCAGTTGCATGCAAACAACCAACACACGTTGATTGCTACGAATTTCGCATAATATCATTAGCTGGCTGACCGATGGCTTGCCGAGCCCGTGACTAGCAATCTTCGAAGGATGTGGGAAAAAAATAATACCACCTGTTGTTGCAAATCAAGCTCATTTAATACGAGTTTACATACTTTGAACTCTACTCACGCTAGCAGTCACACCAGCTTGACCTAAGTCAAGCTACTGTAAAATGTAAATCGAACAACAACGGTGCAAAATCAAGACAGTTTTAGTGATGTAAAATACATTACCACACGCAATAAAACTGACCAAAGGTTTCGATAAAAAGTTTGTTTTTATTAGATATTTAGCTATAATATTATGTTGATTCATATGTTATTATATTATTCCAAAAAAACCTATCTCATATCTTAGTTCGCATGTAACACTCCATCACATGGGTTGATGGTATCCACACGATGGTGCAGAAGTAAATATAATCGCGCACTGCATTTCGATCAGGCTACCCATGTTAGGCCTTATGTTGTTTAGCCGAAGCATAGTATGGCGAGAGCATGTTTGCACAATACTGTCTTGCTGTACTGAATGCCTCAGATAGTTTGTAAAATGCAATGGTTTCGATGAAAAAATAAAAAAACCAAAAAAACGTTGAAAGAGTTTTTGCATTGCATTCGCTCTATCGGTTAGGTAGGGCTAAGCTGCCTGGGTTGCATAACTGTAGGAAATACTGCGATGCAATGCATGAACTAGCTGCACCGTAGGGGTTTGATCGTTGTAACCGGTCTTCAGGTGAACGAATCTTTATGTTCTCGAACGTACTGTTGGTGTGACAAAAAATAGGGGAAGCCGCTAAGAAGCCGTTTAGCTTCTAGTTAAGTACTAGTTAGCTGAGCTGTTCAGCTAGATGAAATTACTATTTTTTATTATTCGTTTTGTTTCTCAACCTTGTCCATTTAAGAACTGTCATATTATTAAGCGAAAGCGATTGAAATTTATTAATGTTACACGTAAATGTATGATATTTATTCATGCGAGTTAACCGGGATAAGGCAAATAATAAGATGGAAATGCCTTATCATTATGTTTATATATCTTAATCATCGCAAGCGGTGTTGACATCACAGCATTCTACAACTTCTTCTTAACTCACCTGTAATATGTATCCTAACGACGTTAGCAGAAATACTATCACATCCATGACCGTGCGTCGAATAGACGGCTTATTCCTGGATGGATTCAGTTCAGTCTGATCGAACGAGAAAGGTTTGCCTTTGGATGCTAACATGTTGGTTTTTTTTTGCAATGGTATCGATCGATCGGCTCCAAGTTCTGCAAAGTTTCCGCTACTCCGTCACCCAACCCAACACTTTTTCACTTTCAACTGCCGTCAGAGTGGCAAATCGTGGAGCGTTTGTATGCGTCTAATAATGCGGCCAAATACAGTGCAAAACTGGTTTCGCACTTACACAGCGCTCGTTGCACCAACAAATTTCACTCTATCACTTTTACTTCCTTCTCTCACGTCTCACGTTGTGTTATCTTCGTCTGCATGCACTGCAGGGTTTCTGGCGATTACTCCAACACATGCATAGCGGGAATCGTACTCGCTTCTCGAATTGCTGGCGAGCTGTATGAATGAAGAAGTATGAACCATGGAGTAACAAACAACGCTTGGTGCACGGCACTAGGTTGCGTCTGCTGTAACCGTGCAGCTATTAATTGCACTATTGTTTAGCAAATTTTTTGTTTTTGTTTTACCGTATGCCTTTACACGGGCAGGAAAATTCAAACCGGGCTGAATATGCAGCAAACATACACATACAGCCACACTAAACGACACACATTTCACTGAAATTTGTACAACAGCCGCCAAAATGCATCTTTAAACGAGCATTATTTTCCATTTTATGCAACACAATCGTTTATTCCTTTAATATCTAAGCTACAACGCAATCCAGTGAGCGATTGTAGGTTACCCGACACAGTTCCCGGCTGTATGTTATGTGCTGCCTTGTAATGATATTTCCCAGCTGTCGGCAACGAACATTTCACTTTCATGCGCACATTTTACCGATTCACTTCCAATGCAAACCAAAAAAAAAAAAAACGGTAAAAACGGCATGTAGCAAATATTCTAATATTTCTTTTGTGAAGTGAGAAGTGGCAAAATTTATCTATGGTTAAAGCATAATAAATCGATGAAAACCTCTTCTTAACTAGAAATAACAGACATGTTACAGAACCAATTTGGCCAATTTGTACATAAATTTAAAACACTTATCGTGGGTAACACTCGCGTTGGAATGCTTACACAATTGCGGCTAACGGCATAAGAAATCAAAACGAAAAAAGTACACAAGCGACGAACCTACGCCCGGTTGACGCATCTAGAACAAGCTTCACAGCCACTATCTCCACAAACTATTCACCTATTACAGTCCCCTTTGCCAAACGCACGGTCGAACGATCAACGAACGATCAAACGCGCACCACCACTCTACACTACGGCTGGCAAGCATCTATCTGGCCCCATCCGACTGGCAAGCATCTGGCCCCGCCGAGGACGACGGTGGTAATTGAAGTTTGTAATAACTGTTACCGCTGCCGTGCGCCGTGTACTTGAGGTGGAAACCTTTCGCGCTGCTCCTGCTCTTCGAAGTGGCGACCGTACCGTTCCGTGTCTGGTCGCAACGATATAATACACCATGCTGAATGTGAAGCGTACACCTTTTTTTCTTTTCTTTCTACTATGGCAACTTGTTTCTTTTTGCCGCGGTACGAACACTCAAGCTATCCCACTTTTTGCAGCATATCCCTGTCGCTTTTCTGTTTTGATGGTTTTCCATGCACGTGCTTCTTCGTTTGCTTCTTTACTCATATCATTATAATGTGTTTTGTTCAGCTAACCCCCCCACCCTCTTGTTGGGTGGTGGCACATCTCGTTTTATGCTGTTTTACACCACCCCAGTGTCACTGGACGGCTGATGAGCATTCGTGACATTTCGTTTGTCTGCCCGGGCCCGTGCTTGCAAGGACACGGTTGATGTTTTGCATCCTCACTGTTCCAACCAGTTGTTAAAGAATTGCGTGGAAGTACATTAGATTGAAAAACAAAAACTGAATATCCTTTGCACAGTTCAAGTACATATTTTGAAGATGAAGTTCAAGTTCTGTTTTTGTTTTGCAATAAAAATAGCAAAAACCAACAATATAACGCGGCGCTCCGGTTGCCAAAGGATAGCGGTGCCAGTCTTTACTTACTTACTAGTAGGTGTTTAAGCCTGGAAGAACTAAAAATAATGCAAATACTCTACCTCTCACCAGAGTCAATACAAAGCAACACACATAACACGAGTTTTGATTAATTTCTGCATTCTCTGTAGCAAAAGACGTACAGATTTTGCGCAAACTAATGCTAATGAAAACAAAACAAAAACAGACCGGCTACAACAAAAAACAACTCCGTGATACTAATTTCATTATGCCACAACATTACCGACTTACCATGTTGCATAAGTCATCGCACTACACTTTGCATAAGATAAGAATCATTGCAACTAGCTTCTACCTTTATGCAGTTATCGAGCGGGGGGGGGGGGGGGGGGGAGCGATTTAAGCAACATGTTTCATGTTGTTCGGTTTATTTACATACCATACCATGGCAACCACCACCAATCACCTTACACATCGGACAGTGGGCAACTACGGACACAACGTTTTGATTCTAGTGTTTGGTTGCTTTGTGTTGGCCATTACGTGCTCTCCCGGATGCGACCATACTGCAGAATCAGAAGCCAATGTTTAACAGGCTAATGTATACACATTCTTTTCCATCCACACACTGTACGCAACATACACCATCGTGCTGACGAATTCGCCAATGTTTACGCAGTGCCTAGTGGGGTGTTTTTTTGTTTTTGCTTCCAATGTCAATATTTATCGAATTCTTTGTGAAAAGTTCTCCTCCCCATGTATAACAATTGTCCCTGGATAATGCCGATACATTATCCATCGATTCTTCACTATCAGCACTACCATCACCTACCGCAAGTGAGAGGACTACCGAATATTCCGTTTGCAGAAGAGGTAAATATTACAGAAAGTAGGCAATGAAAACGAAAGTTGTGTACTTTCACACAAGCAACGGTCCAGAAACGTTCGATTATCGTACTGCGACAGTGAGAACGATGCCGGCCGTGGTACCGTTAGCGTGTCATCACAAACAATTAGCCGAATATCAAAACACACACAAACTCTTGGTTTGACTGTCCGAATCGTACTGCGCAGGCTTGCGGCATTGTTCAGCGAAAAAAAGGATCTGTTCTGTCAGTCGTGCACCCTTGATGTGGTGTACATTTTTACGCACCCGAGCAGCGCTCCGTCACTCGCGTCGTTGCTTTCTCACTCTTGGGCTATTAAAGCTGTTAGCCCTGAACAGCTCGATTTGAAGCGGAAGGTAATCGTTAACCGTTAACGAAAGTGTACCGAGTTTAATAGTAATTTATATATACCTTCCAATTACCCTTGTTTTGGTCGCAAAATTCTAATGACATTGATCTGCGGTTCGGAGCGACATTGACAGCTCCCGCATCTGTGCGTACCGCAAATAACGCGTGATAGTGGTAAAAAAAAACCAACACAACTGTAAAAATGCTATGGGGAATTGCAATCACTCCGCTGGTTTTCCGTTGGTGGCACCTTGCGGCTACAAGTACAAAGCCTTTCATTACAGGCATGGGGGGGGGGGGGGTGGTCCGTGTACATAACCTTCTCCAAGGCTTCGGGCTGTGGTCACTAGTCATTCAAATTCCACTCTTTGCTCAAGTAATCTCTCAAAACCGTGCCAGCCGCGACCGACCGTTGCTGATCACACATGGCTTTCTTACAAATACTCCGAACGTGGTCGCACGGGCACATGCAGAAACGCACCTGCACGAGAATTACCATTAGGGAAAGGAGGTCAATTTCATTATGACTTCGGTGCGATGCTACCAGGTACATTGGGTATATGTGTGGTCTGGTGGTTCGTGAGACGTCTTCAAATGCTCACGAGGGCGACGGTGCGGCTGTATTCAAACGAGGAGCGGCCAAAACAAGCGACGTGAAGATACATCTAAATTGCTCGACTAATCATTACGAATCATAATTGCAGTTGCCAAATGCGGTAACCTTCTTTCTTACCTCACGCAAAACTCCCCAGGGTGTATATACGTGCATTATTTTTTAAACTTTGATAATCGTAACCTATTGCTCGGGAGGCGTCGGTTGAGCAGAGTAGCACAATGCCAATGTTTAGCTAATGCTGATTATAAAATTATAGATCTTTTAAATTCATTTCGCATGACAAAGGAAAGAGATGAAACTGTTTTCTTTAACGTATTAAAAAAAAAGAACACAACATTGAAAAATTCTAAAATAAGCGTTTTAAGTAGTTTAATTTCTATAGGTCTGGATGCTTGGAGTTAGTGCACAGGAGCACAGGATCCAAAACGTAGTCTACGCACACTATCATAGACCTTATTCACCCCCTTGTATTGAGCGCCAGCACTATGAAGGCGAAGGCCTGCTTGCTTTCTTCCTTAGTCCTGTAGAAGAATAATCCACTCAAAACGAAATCGAAAGCGAAATCGGGCGTGTTCGGGAGTCCATTTTAGAAAAGCCGAATATGAATCCAAAATCCCAGATGTAAACAAAATCCCCTAGCTGCCATTGCCAACTTTGATCATTCCTGTTGTTAACGTTTATTGAAAGCTTGTTTGGTTTGATGTTTGAACTATGAATGCCTGGTATCTCAAAACTATTTTTTTACCAATCGAAATTTGAATTCTTTGCATATTACGAATGGTATATTCATCTGCACTGACTGGTACCGGTAGTAAAACTGGCAATGCCGAAGAATGAGCTTGAAGTTGAATATATTTTACTTCAACATGATAAAGTCTTATTTATAAAGTGACAATAAAAGTGTTCTATAGTGGACCAATGCAAATCATCGATTCATCGTCCGCCCTTAAATTTGCTATCTCAACTCTGTACGAATTGTATTAATTTCTACCCAAAGGGGTTTCTTACGGTCAAGCAATCGCAACGTAGTTTTTTGTCACGCACCGTAGCTTTTATTATATGTTTTACTTGTGATCGACGCATTGAGAAAAATGTTGAGAGCGGCTTATGGGTTGTTTCGTTAATATATTTGTGATTTGAAGTAAAATTTTCATAGACAAAATGCGTCACTGTATCTCAGAAATTACAATTGAAAGCTGCACCCTCATCAATACGAGTGAAAATATTTATATGAAGCTTTGGAACAAAGATCGTGAAAAGATAACATAATTTATAAATTAATAAGCATTTCATTTCATTTTAAAATTTTGTGTTCTTGAAAAATCAAATACACGCCCCCATTATTCTTAAGCGACTGATTTTTTTTGTAATTGGGTTTTCCTATGATTACAATACCCATTCCTAAAGTCATGAAGCATTCGTGATCTCGAATCCGGTTCACGAATAAGGAGGAATTACGCACACTTGCTCATTTTTGTGTATTACAGCATCATTGCATCCCTTTTTGCTTCATTATGCTCCGTACTCTTCATAATGTCATACCTCTACCGATACAAGCCGAGCTAAGTGAGCTTATCAAGCGCTGTTTAATTCCCTTTGGTTAGTAATTGATGACCAACAAATGCTTTTTATTAAAGAGCATCTAAACGGCTGGTCGAATTACTGTGATTTTAGAACTATTGAAAATTCTTCTTTTCTTCAATGCTCAGTGTGCATTGGACGCCAAGACTGGTGGTGGCATAGACCTCTCTTACCTCAAGATCGTAACCGTCAACTAACACGTAAAGGTACTAAGCAAACAGGTACTTTTTCTACGTCTTATTGATCCTCAATTTTATTCTATTAATCTCGCGTTTTATTCGGGTTTACGCCTGAAATTGGACAACGGCTTACGCCTAATTGAAACAACAACTCTTAATCACTTAAAACATCATTCCATTGACACGTTGCCGTAATTTTATGTTATATTTTACGTGAATGTATAATGCAGTTTGTAAAACATTTTTGCACCCAAGAAGCTCTAACTAAGTTGGGCTTATAGACTTTACCAGGTTGCGGCTGCTATTATTAGCAGGAAATTGTATAACCGTGTTTGTTTGCAATAGTTCTCGAGAGTGTATTTGAAAAGCGCACCACTATTTTTACTTTGTCATTTTGACCAAAGAAAACAGACAAACGCAAAAAAAAACACAGTTAAAAAATGTTTATTTTGATTTGGTAATTATTTAGGTGAGTCCAATTTGCATACAGTTCCTTGCTTACACCTAAATCATTCTTCGGATGCAAAAAAAATGCATTTAACATGTAAACGAAGTAGTAAACTGTTTAGGGACAGGACAGGCAAAAAGAAAAACATCAAAAAACACTCTAGGGATTTTGTTTCTGGAATGGGTTTTTGAATTGATGTTCGCCTTTTCTAAAATGTACTCCCGAACACGCCCGATCTCGCTTTCGATTTCGTTTTGAGTGGATTACTCTCTTACAGGCCTTTGGAAGAAAGCAAGCAGGCCTTCGCCTCCATACTGCTGGCGCTCAATGCAAGGGGAAGTATGAGGTTTATGGTAGTGTGCGTAGACTTTGGCGAAACTTCGGGGTGTTACTTTGGATTTCGACTAACACCATCTATTCAGACCTTATCTAATTCTTGTACACGGCGGCTCTGGGTGTTTTATACAAATAGCGAAAGTTCCTGCATCAAATTCCATCCGACCCTTTTCCTGAGACTGGATATCCGAATAAATCTAATAAGCCATTATATATAGGGCTAACGTAACCCAACAGGCTAAGGTTATGTCATATAGGAAGAAGGAACAAACATCTTATCCGAGCATTATGGCTTGAAGTCGTACAATGTTAGGCTTGATAAATAGTTGTATTTATTTGTACATTCGCAATATAAATATTACAAAGAATAGAAGAACATAAATAATATATTTAAATTTAAAATGTCTACTTTCGCGCTGTGAGTCAATGCAAGCCATCAATTCAATTCTCTCACCTCATTCTGCGTTTCGGATAGCTGTGGAAACTCGTCAAATACATTGAATTTATTCTTCGTTTTGAACGTTAGCACCGTTATTGTTCTTCCTGAGGGCAGAGTGATAATTAAAGACTGGTGTCCGTGTCCATCAATCATGTCACTTTTTGTGTAGTATACATCTCTGCAAACGAAAATGGATATTTATACTTCTGTACCTTTGATTTGTTTGTTTCTTTCACGCTATCTCACACTCACCCTGTCTGGAAGGATATGTTATCTGTTGCATACTGTGAGATGCTGTCGATGGCTCTATTCGCACTGTCAAGATACGCACCAAACAGTCCGGAAACCCATTGCTCAACACGCGGCCAAACCATACGACCAATTGGTGTTAGAATAACCTGCAGTATTGGAACTACCGTGTCGTACCGTAACAAGGGTTTGGAGTAATCTTGCCGAGGTTCGATGAGCTCCATCGTAGTTGTATCCATTCTTGCAGCACTATCGTCGGTAGTATCCACTCCGGTAAAATAATCCCACAATGGAAGTCCATCGGCACAGGGTACGGTCAGTAGCAGTGCTAAGCTGACAATAAGTATCACCAGGGGACGATGCTGAAATTTGCGCACGAATGAAAATTATTTTTGTCTCAAGTTTGCACATCACTACCTGTATATGGTACCATTTTGGATCAAATGTTCACTGGAACTTTTACTTGCAGACAGTGAATTGTTAATACTTTCGCGACCAGAACACAACTGAGGTATAGAAATGTATGCGAATAACAATTTTGCTTTCTTGCTACGAGAAAAAGACGGGAAACCAAGTGAGACAGGAGAAAGGGGGTTCTGATGGAATGTCATTAAGTATCGAGACGGGTTTTACCTGCATTTATGGTACAAGATTCTTCTATAATTGCTGAAGGTGGAAACAAAAGAGTTATGTAGAAAGTACAATGTGGCAGTAAATTTATGTATGTTAAAATGTATGTAACTTTGTTCCAAAGTTGTTGATTACGATTTATAACTTTGTCAGTAAATCATATCAGTAAGAGCTTTTTTAATTTAGCATTAAAAGTTACAATGAACGGTTCGAAACAATTTCTTGACTATATTTAACTGAATAATATTACATAAACATGAACATGATAGCTATCATCAAATCAAACGGGGTTTAATTAAAAAAAGTAAAGTAGAAACATTCTGTATCTGTTTCAATTAAACACATTATTCGAAAGTGTGAGATTGTCTGGTAAATTTTAGCGCCACGCTAAACGATCACGCTAAACGGAAAACTGAAAGACGTTCGACAAGCCTGCCTTAAATCATAACAAACAAGGAACTCGTGAGTGCCCTGTCCGCGGGTCTTTTCACTCCGCCGAAATCGTAACAAAAGGGAACACGTGAGTGCCTTGTCCGCGGATCTTTTCACCTCGCTGAAGACAGTACCTAACTTGCTGAGGTCCCTTAAAAAAATTCACATGAACAACCTCAGCTGCTTCATGTCATATGCCATATGTAAAGTAGTGTTTGATCGCAAATGATTATAACGTAAACATTAGACGATGACAAAGTGACTTTGCGTTTTTTTTTTCTTAAATGTTTTTTTCATTAGGCCAAATGAAGGTCATCACCTTCGAAGTAATCCCCTTCCGATGCAATGCACTTCTTCCACCTCTTCTCCCACTCCTCTAAACAGGTGAAAAACGCGGATGCTGGGATGTCCTTTAGTTCCGCCGTCGCTGTGGCTTCTATCTCCTAAATAGCTTCAAAACGATGTCCCCGAAGCGGCCGTTTTAGCTTGTTGAACAGCCAGAAGTCGACTGGTTGCCAAATCTGGCGAATACGGCGGTTACCGAACAATACGGGTGCCAGTTGTTGCGAAAAACTCCCTCAAAATGATGGCTGTACGGGGGGGGCGCATGTTTTTCCACAAATCCGGCCGCTTTCACCGGAAGGGGGTTCCGAAAGGTGTCGTATCGTCAAACGACGATTGTTGAACATCAAATGCTTGATTTAGACAACGTGGACATCGTCGGTCGAAGGCTTTTTTGTAACATCCGCAATGTTTCCGCAGCGTTTATTTCATTGCGCAAACAAATTTTGATACATGCGCGTTGCTCCACAAACTTGGACATGGTCAATATGGACAAAAACTCTTGGCGCAGCTCCGAAAATAAATTGTCACGCCTAGCCGCAGAACTGTCAAAAACATTCATATTGACAAACGAAAAATAAAAACAAGGGGCTTTATTTGGCGCGCAAAATTTGACATCCAATGTCACCTTACTTTTCACACAGACATAGTAGTATACCATTGTGTCTGCAACTACGAGAGGCGTTGCGATTTTTTCGTTGGTTGGTTTGATTTTCTTTACCTGGATAGTCAGTCTATAGGTATACGAGGACATTATGGATGGGATTTGATATACTAAACATCCGAGCCGCTTCAACTGCTTCCAATACAGATTAAATGAATAATCTATAGGAACTACTTTACGTAACATAGTATATCAATCGTAATA
The DNA here is from genome assembly GCF_943734695.1 of Anopheles maculipalpis. Taxonomy (NCBI): domain Eukaryota; kingdom Metazoa; phylum Arthropoda; class Insecta; order Diptera; family Culicidae; genus Anopheles; species Anopheles maculipalpis. The sequence continues at coordinate 45,918,276 of NC_064872.1, read as the reverse complement.
ATAAGAATTATGCTGAGTAAAATTTTGACGAACGAATCCGATTTGAAATGCGTTTCAGCTGAATATGTTATTTCGTATTGTAGTTTCAAACCACTAAGGGAATATATTATAGAGTTGTATTGTTTTGCTAATACTTTCTTCATATACTACTACAACCGTATACTAGCTTAAACGAGTAATAATAAAGTTTACTCGACTTTTATTTCCATTACTCATAGAGTTTTAGAGTTTAGTACACTATAATCATGTCAAATGTTTCCGATTCTGCAAAAAATGGAAACGTCATCCACAAAAATTTAGTAGACACATTCATTGCGTAGGTTTTTATTCGTCCTTCTTCTTTACTAATGTGAAGAACAATATTAAAGTAGATCAAGTAGCCTGTTGAGTAACGCAGCGTTTATAAAAAGTAAACTTCTAATACGTTAAAGCTTTACTAAAGTTATCGTTTTCTTTGTTCGATACTCAATTTTGACACATGATTTAAACAAATGAATGTTTTTTTTTGTAAAAAAGAAAATCCATACTCAAACGATTGCACTGCACTTTGCCGGGTTACCATTGTGCCTCATTCGTGTGCTCTGGCGCAGCCGCAGACACTGCCAAAACGCGTTGTTTTCATATTATGGATGCGGCGTTCTGAATACCCCGCCGAGAGCCTTTTTCAGTCCACTAAGCAGATTCGATGCATTCTCACCACACAATCTCTCGACAAAAAAAAAAACGAACAGGCAAACGACACGAGAGCAGCATTCTGTCAAATTTCCTTCGCAACGAGCGAACATCGTGGCCATTCTACATCGGTAGCACATTAGAAGCGTTTCATTCATGTTGGGGTGCGAATGTGCGACGACAACCGTGGCTCGGTGATTTTCTGTATAGGTATCACAACTTCTTTCAAACCGTGTGAGAAATGAAATGGAATTAGATGTGTGACAAATATGTGGTGCGTGTAATATATCCACTCCGCTGTAGTTATGGGAGCGACATTCGTTTGTGAGATAGTGTTGCAATCTACGCTAAACGATGGTGATTTGCTACAAACAGCAAATAGGAGAAATATGTATTCGAAGAAGAGAAACAAACGGAAATTACCTTACGGAATCGAACCGAGAAAAAAATGTGACAAATTGTAGCACAGTATCCAGTGCTGTTTCTACTTACTATACATATAATGTTCAATCGCAATCGAGAAATCTTATTACAATGTTTAGTTTACCTCTCGAGTGTCATGAAAAGTGCTGACATCGGTCAATATTGTTGTACAATCGTACCCTTAGATATTCTTTGCCATCGACAAAGTTATACTGCAAGAGCAAGTGCTACATGTGAATATCGATTTGTACGTAAAGCGGATGAAACTCGATTGATTTTTTTTTTCTTCCTATTTCTTTGTGATGCTTGGTATGCGTAGAACTGTGTGTATTGTTAGATATGTCACAGTGAATTCAGGGCAGGTCCAGCTGTGATCAAAATCAAGTGTGCTTAGACTAGATAGTGACCGTATGCTAATGTGCTGCAAGACGAAAACTTTGCTTTACGTGATTATTTACTATTTACTATCATTTTTTCCATAAACAGCGTTTGACTAGTGTAGTGCCTCAGTTATACAAGTAAAAACGCTCGTAAAAACCACGTTGTTGTGCGGTACAAGTGTGTGAATGCATGGAAAAGAGTTCAGGAAGAAGGTTCACGGATTAGATGAAAAGTGGCAGGGAAATTCATCAATAACGCACTGTCTGACAATAAGAAAAAATGGAAAAGAAAAACACAGCACACACACACACTCACAGGCAGAGAACCCAACTTCAAACCGAGGGGAGGTTTTCCAACAGCGCGCGAGTGTGTTAGTGATTTATTTTCAAACCTAAATGCCGCCATCGGTTTGTATGTTTCGGGGGATGTCTACGTTCAGCTTGTTCTCATTTTACCCGTGTTGCGATACATACACGCTTCCACTACACTCTGATGTAGTAAGGATTATTAATATAGCTTCGTGAAGAAAGTGCGAGCATTTAATTCCACTTGTTAACACAATCACAATGCAAAACAAAATAGTTAATGTTAAAGTAAGGCCGAATGAATCTATTATTCAACAATGAACTAATATCGTCAATTTAAATGAATAAAATTACTATAAGATTAAAGCTTGTAATCTTATGTTGTTGTTCTGCTGTTGAATACTTTTAATAATAGAATTCAATGTTTAATAATCGCTTTTTCATGTTTTTGCAGTTTTGATAAGTTCTCTCCACTAACATGTTTCTTCTATTTAAAAAAACTGGTACAGTTGTATGCGTAATGTCGTAATGATGTTATAATGGGTTCCAAAAGTATTGGCCTGCTGATTTAAAGATCAAAAGTTTAATCTATTTACGATCAAGTAAAGTAGATGTAGTTTCCCCGCCCAGCTGACACAGAGGATGTTTATGAACATTTTGTCAACGGGAGCTCCAACATTTTGGCTATTTATAATGCCAAAATCTGTTCCCACCAACTGCCTGGTGGGTTAATTTTTCAGGAGCAAATTCTTTCTGACCCTTTTTTTGATATCTTTCTATTGCCTTGGCAAATGTTTGTCCGTACATGTCACCTTGGTTTACCAATATTTGATTTACTATTGCGAGTATTGGGATTTTTTTCAATTATTAGCTGAGCCGACATCTTGGCACCTCACTACACAGTGTAGCCAAGATATGAGCTCAGAAGGCAATGGATGGGAGAATGTTTTCTCTATTTCATTCGGAACAAATGATATAGTTCGCCATACTTCTAATTCATAAGAAGATATCGGCATACGTATTAGCAAATCATTCACCGATCGCGAAGAAAAGCATTTCCATTATAAAACAGAAAAATCCACATCTGTCTGAACCTGGTCCCGTGTGTCGCGGCTCACTTACAAGTCCGAGGTCAGCATGATGGACAAATTCAGCTGACTCTTTCTTTCGAAAACAGACGGGGTCTGGTCGAACCTTTTCTTTCTTCGCCGGATGCGAGAAAACTGATCAGTGGTCAGACACTGATGAGGTACTATATTTAGAGCAGCTTCATGTTTATATGGTATAAAAATAAAATGTGTTCTTTCATACGTGATCTTCTTTCGCAATACACTAGCCATGATATGTTGGACCTTTGCAATTTAATGGTTATACCTCCCCATCATTCTCTGCACTACGTTACCCTTCTAATAGTTGTTAAGCAGGCGCACACACTTTGAGTACATTTTTAGTCTGCGAGTAAACTATGGTTAATATGTATTACAGAACTGGTAATATGACATTGTTTTTGCTAGGGAAAAAAAGCACACAATTGCTCATGATAAATAGTTACTATAAACAAATGTCAAGCATGTCACTATTTCAAGGTTCCTTTGATTGTAAAGAAAGTTGAGTTACAGTGGTAGAAAAAATATTTATCAAGATGAATGTTTGTAAACCCGTTTTTTCTACTTTAACAGTGTTGTAACATAAAACAGCGGCATGACTTCATATGAACAAACAACCAGTGAATAGAGAAACGTTAACGAGTGTGTTCGAATCCAAGCCAACTTAAAATATAGTGACATATTTGCTTGTACCGTGTGTATTTGTGCACATACTTCATATTTGTAGATTAGGGTCTGTACATAATGACTGCTGTTGCCATGGCATCGGATGGAGGCTATGATCCCGGTAAGTGCTATGATAATAAATTTACTCCAAAATCGGAATGAATCCAAACCATTACCATAAGAACCATAATTAACTCATCAAAATTAGTAATCAAAATATTATTGATATGAAAATGAAACTTTTGATGTAATCAATATCAAATTTTTAAACTAACATACGTCATTAAACTATGCTACATATTTGTTCAAACAAGCAGTTTAATTGTTGTGATACATCTATGCATCGTTATCCTTCAGTTGCTTAGATGTAATGTAACAACATAACGGTGAAGAGCAATCTGGTCGTTCTAATGACAGTACAAAAAAATGCATCATCACATTTGGATATTATTCGGAGCGTTAACATATTCCACAATAACAACTCTTCATGACCACTCTCCTTGAAGTGCAGGCCAATCAGCGACGAACGTACGCATCATGCATTTAGAAGGATGCCACTCCAACAAATGACGTCAATGGCGTCGCTTGTTTCTTGTTGGATAAACAAAAGGGACCCGACACGACGCTGGAAAATTATTTCGCACGAATAGAGTTTTTTTTGACACAAGCGAATGTCACCGGAAGTTACACTTACAAAATTTGTTTATAATGCCATAATATACAATATTCGCATAACACAGGTTTTGTGCACGCGAGTAGCTTTTTCCAACGCGACAATATTTCATGGATTTCTTTTACGTTCAATCCTTAACGAAATCCTTAGTTATTTTTAACTTTTTAATTAATTAAACCATTTAACATGAATCATTACCGTTTTTTTAAATAATATTTGTTTCTAACTTTCTTTATTGTACAGTGATTTCTAAGCTGATTACGTCGCTTAAAGAAGCTGAAAGCTTGACCGACGAAAAAGATCTAGGATTTTTGCAAAATTTGCTGCAGTCGAAGGAACTGAACGCGTTAGTGAATGTACATAGCAAGGTGGCCAAAATTAATAAGGACGACAGGATAGCACCGTTGCTGTCCGCGTCAGTTCAGGTTAGTCGTGTGTGTGTGTGTGTATATAAGCTTTTGTTCGTTGATAGAAAGCAAGTTTCTACTCATCTAAATAAACAATGTTTCCCTCTACGTTGTATGAAAATTTTAGATCCTGATGGAAGTGTTAGAACTGCTCGCACCAAGATGTCACATTTCTCCACTCTGCAAGGAAGTTTTCCACCTACTTCAAACTCCGCATTTGCAGGTAAATTGAAAGGAATTATACATACAAGTATTAGTTTTAATTTTTGCATGCTTGCAATGAGCCACGTCTATAAGTCCCACTTGCCGAAATAGTCAAAATTACCACGATCCAAATCACAGAGATACGAAGGAAGTTGTCGAACCGAAACCCAAACTAACCATTTAACCAACCATGAAAATTCATATGTTTCGTTGCTGCTTTATTTTTTTATGGACATCCTTCTGAAACCGAAGGCCAATCATTAAATTGGTACAGCTTTCCATTGCCGCTAGCACGCGATTTTTTGTGCAGCTGCGATTGAACGATGCTTCCATTAAAACCTGTCTGGATAATAAATGACAATCAATCGATAGGGGAGGGGGCACAGGATACATCCGGAACCAATTTACTAGACCTGATAGTGGAAAGGATGTCTTTGGCGATACATTTGTGTCATTGTGATTCGGTTGTTTGGTCGACCGGACGAAACTCAAATACCGTTTCATTTATTCATACAAAATAGCTTCGATGGGTCGCAACCCAACGAATGGCTGTTTGTGTCGTTTTGAATAAGAGTATCATCGGCCATAAATAATTTCACCTAGCTCAGATTGGTGTAACAGATTCGCAACAGTTTGAAGGTTTCGTCATGTTTTAAGCATTACTTTATATATTGCTCAGAAATCTCAAGCTCAATTATTTGGTGTAGTATTTTTGTTTTTGTTTTATATTTCCAATTTAATTTAATTTAATTCCCGGTGCTGCCGTCTGAAAACCAGCGCCACGTTCACCCTTACCCTTACAACGTATCTTGTACTGCAACATAGCGTTTAGAGATTTAATTTTTAACACAAATGATCAACTCTATTATGCACGCTTTGTTTTACAGAGTATTCTTTTTGCACACGACGCAATCGCGCAAAAAGATTTTTATCCACATCTTCCGGACATCCCCGTAGAGGTTGACGAAGACGAAGAAACTATCAAAATCGTGCAACTTGTAAAAAGTAACGAGCCCCTGGTAAGTCCATTAAATTATTGAATCATTTGGTTAGTAAATTATTCATATCATGACAGAGACAGCAGTTGTGATATGTGTTTAGCTTATATTAGTATCAATGGGTATGATTATATAGAGTCTGGCACTGTTTATGCTTAGTAGAAATTAATAATTTTAGTGCATGGTTTAACATTTAATGAACACTACACAGTTAATACCTCTAGTGCAAAATGTCCACTACAGATTAAGATCACATGTCTATACGTTCTACGTAAACAGGGCATCCTGTGCCAAGATGAACAGAGGCAGTTTGTGTTTGTTCGTAACTATATAGTAAGTCTTCTCAACAAAGCATATAGTGTTCACAATAGTTTGTACTTGCAAACAAGACAAGTTTCACCTCTCACCTTCTAGCAGTAAAGCGCAAAAGTCATGATACCATTCAACAGAAAATGTGTCTTGTCGTTGGATGCAAAATGAGGAGACATTCATTGGAAAACGTAGACTATCCGGCTTAAAACCCTTTCTTTCTCATTTCGAGTGATGAAACAGTGGCTGTCTTAGCCCTTGAGGTACTCAGATGGATGATGTTTGCCCATTTTACCTTAGCCAGGGGTTTACTCGTCAACATTTGCTTCAAGTGGCGAAAACAAAATATGTCTCTTGCACAGCGCTTCCATTCTTAACCTCATGCCATTGTATAAACCATACAATCATACTTTATTTGTTGCTTGGTGCAGTGGTGCGCTACTCGGAGTGCTGCACTTTAACACTCATATTCGTGATGCAAGTAGCATTATAAACAATGGCATATCAGCCTTTTCTATAAAACACCAAACAAAATTTATTTCATTCGTTAATCATCTTTAGTACATATCAAGGGAAATTGAATTGATATCCTAATTTTTACATTTATTGTCGAGCTTAGCTGGTTTTATTTAGCTTTTAAATATTTTTTTCCATTTTATCTTCCCAAAAAACACATAGTTTTGTGCTTTGAATGTGAGTTTGTTGTTTTATTACCGGTTGCATGATAAGCTAGTGACACACAATACTACACCAAATATCACTTTATTAATTTAAAAAAAAAAATCATACATTTATCATACCTCCATCGAAGCAGTACCCCTGTACATGAATGTTTACGTTCTACGCAGTACCTAATTGTATTTTAATTGTTTTATTTAGTTTGCTTTGTAGCGCATTAAATACATTCATCGTGTCTGTGTAATCGGTATTTATCACCAAACATGTCCGTCTATGTTTGCACCGTCTCGATGAAAATTTCACGATCGACTGCATTCACTCTATTCGTTTGATACTGAACTATTCTTCGTATACAGAAACAGGCTTTTATTCAGCATCTCTTCTGTGCGGTTGTATGTTGAATGTTTAGTCCCTTTCATTCTGTTTTCCTTCAAATCTCATAAATCTTCAATACTATGACCGAAAATGCGTATTTCTCTTACAAGTAGCGATCATTCGTGAAGCAATACACACACACACACACATTTTGATACAAAACTATTATTCGAAACTCATTTTTACTGCATTCAGTGTGCTGGAGCACAAAGTGCGGAACCGATTGTTGTAAGTATTTGCTGTTTGTTTTAAGATTTTGTTTTCGGCTGTAGGTTTCGCCAATGTTCATCGAAGCAAATGAAGCTTTGTCAAACATTTTCGTGTCGATTGGCGTGTCTATTCTACGCATTTTTTGTTTTTATTTGCCAAAGAGAATATATTTTTTTTGTGCAAATTTTTTGCTGACTATTATTTGTTGAGTTGCTGATTTCTGATTTTTGTTTCCGTATAATCGTTTCCAATAATTTGCGATGGAGGTAACCGATAAAGTGTTCTTTGATCGTCCTAATACTCAAACTACGAATAGATAAATTACAAACTTTTTTATGCTATGTACTCCGCTAGATTATTTTAAACAACGTTTAGCTTCTTGATCATAAGTTGTTTTTTTTTCGATACGCTGAATTATTGTCTTCGTTGATATGCTCCAGCCACCTTAACTACGTATGGATAGTGTGATAAGACGCACGCATGGTACTATTTATTTTTATCCCACTATATTTCAGGGTGCTACTATTAAAACAGATGAAGAAACGGGCAAAATTATTATCGCACGGATCATGCACGGCGGGGCGGCTGATCGTTCGGGCCTTATTCATGTCGGCGACGAGGTAATTGAAGTAAATAATATTAACGTCGAGGGCAAAACACCAAGCGATGTTCTCTCTATTCTGGTGAGTGTGGTAATCGAAGCAACACTTGCATTGGAAAGTTGATTAAATCCGTCCCACTATTTTTGCACAGCAAAATTCGGAAGGCACAATAACGTTCAAGCTCGTCCCGTCCGATGGGAAGCTGGATCAGCGCGAAAGCAAGGTACGGGTAAGAGCTTACTTCGACTATGAACCAGAAAACGATCCCTACATCCCTTGCAAAGAGGCTGGCCTAGGGTTCCAGCGGGGCGACATTCTTCACATTGTATCGCAGGTGAGGCATCAACGGTAGCTGTTTCAGCTTGGTACCATTGAACGATTCACGCAACACATGATTTTGCTTCCGTCAGGATGATTCCTACTGGTGGCAGGCTCGCAAAGAGGGTGAAAAAACAACCCGTGCCGGGTTGATACCAAGCCGAGCGCTCCAGGAGCGTCGCATACTGCACGAAAGAACTCAAAAGGAAACAAATGGTGATGCCAAAAGTGAGCAAAAAACAGTAGACTAAAAACATTCGGAAACGAAGTGCATGTGCACGCTACACACTTGTTTGTAACATTCATTATACTCAAATGCCATTCCACTCTTGTTTTTTTTCCCGCCCCGCATTTGCATCATCACACATTTTCGCTCGTTTGTGCCTGTTGTCATCCCGCATTGCTACAACTGCTCCATCCCATCTTGTGCCTCGCTCTGTGTTGACCCACACCACACCCCCCAAGAAGAAGGTTCATGTGCCTCCATCTGCTCTACACCACCCGGTTCACCAAATCCAAACCATCCCTGTGGTGGTCCAAAGACTAAAAAGATTATGTACGATACAGCTGAGAATGATGACTTTGATCGGGAAATGATCGCCACCTACGAGGAGGTTGCAAAGCTGTATCCACGTCCCGGTGTCTTTCGGCCGATCATCCTGATCGGTGCACCCGGAGTAGGACGAAACGAGCTGAAGCGTCGACTCGTTGCAAGAGATCCGGAAAAATATAAAAGCCCAGTTCCATGTGAGTATAGTGCTGCAATTTTTTTTAATCTAAAACCATGTCATACTAAATGATGGTCACGCATAATTCGCAGACACTACGCGCCCGATGCGCCCGGGCGAAGTCGCCGGCCGGGAATATCTTTTTGTAACCCGCGAAAAGATGGAAGCGGACATTGCGGCGTGCAAGTTCATCGAACACGGCGAGTACAAAGGCCATCTCTATGGGACGGCGGCTGAAAGTGTGAAAAGCATCGTGAATGCTGGATGCGTGTGTGTGCTGGGACCACACTATCAAGCACTGAAGTCATTAAGGACGGCTCAACTAAAGCCTTACATTGTACACATTAGGCCACCGACATACGAGGAGTTGAAAAAATCTCGCACGAAAGCTCGCGCACGCTCAACGTTTGATGAAAATAATTCAAGAGGATTTACGGTAAGCGAGGTGGTGAAGAGGTGTGAAAAGATCGTAAAACGCGTACTGACCTTGTGTCAAAACCTTTTTTCTTTTTTGTAGGATGAAGAGTTCATGGAAATGATTAAATCCGACGAACGCATTAACTTTCTTTACGGACACTTTTGCGACGATGAGATAGTAAATGATGATCTTACGGAAGCGTTCGAGAAGTTGGTCAATTTGGCCAACAAATGTGAATCCGAGCCGCTCTGGGCACCCGCCAGCTGGGTACAGTAGAGAATGTTGAGTTTGAGCGCAGGGAACAAACGGTTGGATGGACGGACGGCAGGGTGCTAGAATTTAAAAAGTTTGGTAAATTGTTTTCTTTTTTTTCGATTGCATTATTCGTACTAGTGTGACTATTATGCTTTGTTATGTCTTTCGATTGGATCGCTCATTCGTGTTATTATTCGATTGAATGTTATTTTATTACCAAATATTTTATCATTTTATATGCAAAGGATACATTTGTTATTAGTTTTATGATTTTTATTTACAATTTCTTTAACGCAATAAACTATGATTGGTCAAATTTTACGTCAATTCGATTGCTTTGCAGCCGTTATTCATTTCAGTTTTCATGGCCCCTGTTCTTCTATCGCAAGGGAGCGAATGAAACAAGCTGGAACGTTATTCCAAGGTGCTTTACTGAGGGATAGTAGTGCAAAGGCCAATCAAAGTGCTGGGATAAAATGGGCAATCGAAAAACAACTATCAGCAGCGAACTTGCGTTCATACATCCTATCGGCATTTGTGGATATTTGAAAAGATACTGTAGAGGTAGTAATATAGCGCCAGGAATTGTGTTACATTGTGTGTAATTATTATATACTAGAAAACATTTGTTGTTTGACCGAGTGTAGTGCCATGTTTGATTGTTTTATTTCCTCAGTTAGCCAACATAATAAGGACCATAGACATGCCTGTGGCGAATAGCGAAACACGGAGTTACGCGATAGAAACACAAATGAATGAGCTTATTTAACCTGTTTGACTTCACGGTACGTTTTTGCATGTTGTTAGTAGGGAATTTAATTAAAGCTAATCACTGCCCACCCAAACCATAGAACGGCAGTAAAGCGAATGCGAGAAGAAACGTACAATCCCTTGTTTTGTATACCCCGTTGTGCGATAAATGAAATGGTAATAGATAGTAGAGACACTAACCCAGATGCGCTGCATCTGGTTGGATTCGTAAATGTGTTCCAATTGTGATTAGAGTTAAGAATAATTTTGAACGACAAATTTTGTTTTCTATGTTAGTGCTGCACACTTTTCCGTACCTTAGCAGAAAGAAAAAGTAACTACAAAGACACAAATTGACGATGGTTCGCATTAGAAGCAATTGCACCGTTCTGTTTATACATCCCTTTTGAGAAAGAATGACCTATCGTTAGCATCCACTATGGCAAAGCTTTCGAATCAAAGCGCCATGTGCAACTTCCGTACCTATTAAAGGGAAACAATTCAAACGAGTGCATCGCGTGTAACAAAATTACCCTTTATCAAGTCATTTTTCTTCTAACAAAACTTCTAACTTGCAAGAAAAAAAAAAAACAAACAAACAAACAAAAATACAAGAACAAAAAAAATGATGGAATCACCAACACAGTTCACCTAACAGTTCTACAGTTTACAGTTGCAAAATATAAATATATATACACAGATATTTAAAGAAGCATTTAACAAAATTCATAAAATGAAAGGGTCCGTATTTTCCGACACGTTTTATAAATAAACCTCGAACATAAAAGAGATAGAATTCGTAGGAGTACACTTATCTTCATAGCCTTGCCTGTATGAAAATCGTGAAGCATTTTGTCAACCATTTGCTACTTACCACTAGAACAATAGCACACTAAATATAGTTTCTCAAACTTGAAGCTCCGCAAAATCAAAAGAACAGATTAGATAAAAAAGCACACACACACGTCTTTCGCTAGACTTGCGCGAGTCTACAACTAAAATTTGCATGCGCGGGTCTACAACCAACTATGCCAGAGCATTGCTTATTGAGTCAAAACCAAACAAAAAATGTATAGTCACTGTAAACTGCAAAGGAAAGACATAAAGGACGACAATTAATGTAACCCAGATACACAGAGAAGCAAAATGTTGTGATCGTATTTTTTATTGCAAAACTTCAGTCAAGTTTCCGTACCACAATGCGCCCACCCAGTGCTCGCAAATGAATATTCTAAAGCTGCTGTATCTAATGTATCCACACTATACGCTACCTGTCTCCACATTTCTATTGCTTCCTTGGACATCTTTCAAACATTACTAACGTTCAACAATGCTATGCTAAAGGAATAATGCTCCCCAAACCAAATGCCGTGTGCGGTACACACTTGTGGATGTATCGAGCTAATTGATTACTACACGGCACATACTGCGAGAGTTTGTGCAAATGAAATGTGAACAATCGGGACAATATGTATGCAAAACCACGTGTCAAGGTGTATGTCAAAAGAATATTAGCAGCCATATTTTTATTCAAATGTTTATGCAAACCGTTAACCATTCGTCCTAAGGTCAGAGAGAACTATCTTGCAAAAATATATATATAGATATAGAGGTGGATTTATGAAAGCAATTCTTGCTTGCCATTACTACACAAACAAACCACCAATCAATACATTTGTGGCAAATTATGAACTCACCATTCGTAAGTTGTTTTGGGGGTATGTGATGAGTGATCGTACAAAGCTTTTTACGATAGTTACTACACACACTGCTCCACAAAACAGTAAGATCTTCCCTTATTTTTTTTTCTGTGTGCGGTAATCGCCCAAATTTCTAGCAGCCAAAACACACACACACACTTTGACCCTGATTACGAATCTGCAGGTTATAGAAGGATAGCAAAAATGAAATTCTAATTTTCGGTCAAAACCAATTGGTCGGTCCATAAAACATATGTACATGCAAACGCGAAACAAACACGAAAGGCACATAAAAGTAAGCGAAGTGATGTTGTTTGTTGATTAGTTTTAGATATCTACACTCAAACATGAGGGTGCAAACGCGGAATCATGCCAATCATGTAGAACGAATAGAAAAAGGAGGCGAAACTGGCGAAACGAAGAGAAAAAAGTCACCCACTGTATCCTCAACAAACAGCAGCTAGTACGTAAAGATGCATTGAACAAAGGAGTATATAGCAAATACAAAGCAAAACCAAAATTTGGATATTGAAACCGTTTCTTTATTGTATTATAAGTTTACCGTGTTTTGCGTAATGATAAAACATACTGTTTTTTATATACACCCTTTATCTTTTTATGGTGACCATCTGGTTTAGCTATCTCGAATAGTTTGTGGTTTATAGTCAGGTTTGATTGCCTTTGCTAAGCTTTCCGCGTACAGTGGTAAGCGCTGCGTCATTGGGAAACCCCAGAAATCTTTTATCTGCCGGCAGAGGTTCAAATCCATCTCAACCACCAACAAACCATCCTTATCCCTAGACAGGCCAGGCGTACGGGAACCGTCCGGAGCCGCAACATACGACGATCCATAGAAAGGACCAAAATCCTTGTGTGCCGGCAACCCATTGCCGGAGGTAAACTCGTTCGGGAACACCTCCGTACCAACCCGATTGATGGCCACGGTAAAGTAGCTGTTGGCGATGGCCGCATTGCGCGCCTCAATACCCCACAGTGGTTCGCTTAGTCCGCCCACCTGTAATGGAAGGAAAGCAAATTAGCAAAGCAAATTGATTAACCGGATGCCCGGGTTTTCCTTACAGTAGCCGATGGATTGAATACGATTTCTGCACCATTGACACCAAACATCATCCAATTCTGTGGATGATGGCGCCCGTAACAGATGTTGATAGCGATGCGTCCGAACTGCGTCTCAAACACCGGATGCCCTGTATCGCCCTCGTAGTAATAGGTCGACTCATTGAAGTCGCCCACACGTGGAATATGATTCTTGCGATGTTTGCCGATGTAGGAACCATTGTTGGAAATTACCACTGCTGTGTTCCAGATCGTATCGTGATGGTTTGCATCACGCTCCAGGATGGGCGAGATGATTACCATGTTGTACTGTCGGGCCAACTCCTTCAGCATCTTTGTTGTCGGTCCATTTTCGACGTCTTCGGCAAATTCGCACCAGGGAAACTTTTCGCGCGTACAGAACGCAAATGGCATGGCTGCAAGCAACCAAAAAAGAAAAAAGACTTGACTGTGGTAAATTGGGATGGGAAACTGGTTTAATTTTACTTACTCCAAGCTTCCTGTAGACAGACGATATTGACTCCGGCCGTAACAGCAACACGTAAGATGTTGGAAATCTTCTCATGCAATGCATCACGCTGCACGTGAATCGGGGCCGTTGTCGGAATGTCCACCGTGTTTTGCACTGCTGCCACCCGCACTATTCTCGGCCGTCGCAGATCCTCCTTGCGGGCAGTAAACACGTACCCCTTTAGCTCGATGTCCACATCCTTGGATAGTGAGATGGTTTCTTCAGAAAATTTTAACTCGTTGCTGAAAACATTTTAACCGAAACATGATTATGTGAAGAAGCTTTTATGTTTAGATTTATTACCAGCAAAATTATGTTAGCTGTCATGACCAATATAGTGAAGGAGTTTTGTTCTTAGATTTGTTCATGTTATCTACCCATCACTCCGGGCGAAAAAGTAAGGATATTATGATGTGATCAGTGATAACCGATCTTTACCCCACCTTCTCTGTTTTTTAGAATGAAAGCCAGATAGACAGAGCTTCCTAGCATGCGACAGAATATGAAAAGAAAAACTCACGTTGACGAAGATTCCTCCTGAATAGGACGAGAAGAAACTCCTGAATAGGATGGACATTGTGATAGGAAAGCGTCAGTTGAAGCTAACCTTGTTTGAAGAGTAGGCAATCGAGCAGGAAGGTAATACAACGGATTAGAAGATGCCAGGATTTAAAACAAGGACATGTTGAATACTTAATCCCTCCCTCTAAGCTGTTGTCTTCAACAAGAATTTTCAATTCTTCGGAACAACCACCATAAAGGGTTTCGTGACCAAAGCCATAGTGAAGGTCTCGAATGTGTTGTAAAACATTCACGATTGCATTGCGCATAGGCTATGGTTCATGATGCTCCACACATCTATTGCACCGAGAGCTAATACCTCAACGACCCAAATCCCGCCACTAAACGAGTTCTTAGCGTTATCGCAAATATTTTCTACCAAAAAGGTCATAACACAATTCTACGTTAATTGTTATCTGTGGCTTATCTACGCCTCATTCTCCAATCTACCGTAGTAATATCATTGTACGGTGTTATCAAATGCTTATTGTCATACTGCACCAATTAGAATGGCAGATAATAGGCCAATTATTCGCTCGGGGTTGGCTGCTGTCGCTCTTACATTGTAACAGCTTCAAACGATGTCCAAGTTCAGGTTCATACATGAGCGAAGACCAGGGTGTCGTTCTTCTCACAGCAAACCTCCCCCAGCGCCAGTGTAAAGGTATTATCTATTTTTAACATATCATCATCACACTATATAAATTGCGTAGCCGAATAAATCGCATGTTCGTAACCGTGTGCTGTATTTACTGTCACTTCGTAACACCCAAAGGCAAAACAATACTTACTCGTCGGGCCTTCCGTACAGCACCCGTTTAACTTCACGCAGCTCTTCCGGTGGAATATATTTGTTTAGGGTGTCTTCTAAGCTTTTGAAATTTGATTCAGACATACTTTGTAGCTCCGTTTACTATGAAACTTCAACAACAACACCACAAAACTTAGACCGTCTCCGGTGAACGGTGTTGACGGATTTTAGGTCAATTATCGATTCCGAGTAGCGCGCTAGACTTGGCGTGTGGCTTTGAACAGCGAAGTGTGTTGTTCAATGGACGGTATTAGCACACTGAACTCTAGCGAGCTATGAACAGCGATAGCCATTGCGCATTGAGACCCATTACTGCTCTGCGCGTACGGCTTGCGAGTGCGTATGTGGGGTGGCAAGAGAAAAAGAGAATTTTGGAAGCAGTGTGAGAACAGCTCCGGATTGTTCATAGTGCGGTCTATGTGTATCGTTGTTCTTCTCCGCCCTCTTTCACTCTCCAGATTACATAACCCCCGGCTAGTCTGGTTTGTTCCATAGTCGGTGCGGCGATTCGACGAACGTTTAAATACACATGAAAACACCCGATGTAAATAATTGTAATCTAATCTGATACCATGCACCGTTGTTTTCTACCAAACACGTTGAAGCGACTGATAAGAAAATGTCTCTTAAATGTGCTGATACATTACTGATTACAGTAGGGGCTGTTCGCAATTATGAACAGGTCCTAGGTATGTCCTATTTATAGGATTAAATTTTAATAATTAATATTATGTTTTCATACAGCAGAAATTTTAAATAAATTCATTTCTTAAGAAATATTGTTCACATCATGCATCTCAATGTATATTTTGGCACAACTGTTTTATTGATCATATCATTTGGAATGTTACGTTTGTATCCTAAACACCTTGTGCATATTGGAAAGTTTTCAATCAATTGAAAACCGTTGAACATAAATTTTGATTCATAATCATCCTACTAACAATGGCGTTAAACGCGGTCTTTCTTCTCCTTTTTAGTTTGAACTTGTTCATTTCAAATACCGTTGATATTTGTATTAATATCTTCGATTTGTGGTCGCTATAGTTATTGTCCCCTGCGAAGATCACTGCTATGAAAAGGCGTTAGACGCTATTGACAGATTGTGCGCTAATCTACTACTTGTCGTCCATTAAACGATTCATCTAACCGATCTTATGCTTACATCCTAATAAATGCACTTTGTGTCAGACTGTTCAGAACAGATTAAATGCAGGAATTGTTGTGGTAGTTAAATGCAGATGCGCTCGCTCCTGATTATTCGAACGAAATCAAGATGGCACCTTTGCGAACGTTGCTACCTTCTGCATTCGGGATCGCTTTAACAACGCCATCCTTGGCAGCTTTCAGAACATGCTCCATTTTCATGGCAATCAGCACTGCAACCGGTGTACCTGCTTTCACAGTATCGCCAGGCTTTACAAGCAACTTATCGAGCACCCCGGGCATTGGGGCAGTTACGCTGGACGCGTCGACACCACCCATCGTGCTTTCGGCAATGAGAAAGCGTGGCTGAACAAGTTCTCCACCAATCATACCATTCTAGACAAGCAAGAAAAAAAAATGGTTTACTGTACAACGCATCATTGATTAATTGATCAACAGAAACTTACCTCATCGAAAAGTGCCACATTTTCACCTGAAATGACGGCGTTAAAACACGAAACGTGTCCCTCGATGTTCGTTTCCAACAGGAAACGGTTGGTGTACGGTTTACGGCGCACCGTTACCTTCTGCCATTCGCCGGCATCCACACGAACCAGGTAACAGCTTTCAGCGCTCGTCGTTACTTCAACCGTATGCTCTACATCGCCAACTTTTATCTTTATCGGACGTGCCACACTATAGTTCGGCCGGAAGCCGTACTCACCATCGAATGGGGTACAAGTTTTCGTGCCCAAACTGGCGCCCGATTGCACGCGTTCGTTTAGCACGTGGGCTAGCGCCATTTGGACTACCTTCTCCGAAGGTATCACTTTTTTCGGGAAAAGTGTATTCATGTGCTGCTCGATAAAGCCAGTATGCACATCTGCAGCCTGGAAGTGTTCGTGCTGAGCAAGATCGATCAGGAAGTTTATGTTGGTCTGCAGACCAGCTATTTGATAGTTGGTCAACTGTTCGACCAGCAGTTGCAAGCTGCTGGCACGATTTTCGCCCCAGACTACCAGCTTCGCTATCATCGGATCGTAATGGATGGACACTTCGTCTCCCTGCCTTACGCCAGTCTCAACACGCGTCGTACTTGACGGCTCTGGGGTCGACAGGTAGTCTAAAGGACCTGCACCCGGAAGAAAACCTCCTGCCGGGTCCTCGGCGTAGATACGAGCCTCGAAAGCGTGACCGCGCATGACGATATCTTCTTGGGTTACCGGTAGACGCTCTCCCGCTGCTACCTTTATTTGCCATTCGACTAAATCGGTTCCGGTAATCATTTCCGTGATGGGATGCTCAACCTGCAGCCGAGTGTTCATTTCCATAAAATGAAAGGACAGATCTTCTTTGTCCAGGATGAATTCCACCGTACCGGCGCCGACGTAGTTTACTGCTTTAGCGGCACGAACCGCTGCCTCGCCGAGCTGTTTACGTAGCTCCTCCGACAGACCCGGGGCGGGTGCTTCTTCGATAATTTTTTGATGCCGTCTTTGAACCGAACAATCACGTTCGTACAGATAGACCGCATTACCGTAATGGTCAGCAAATACCTGTACCTCCACGTGTCTTGGTGATCGTACATAGCGTTCCAGCAGCATTGCGCTATCACCGAAAGCCTTCTCAGACTCTGTCCGAGCGGACTGTAACATGGGCATGAAATCCGCTTCCGTTTCCGCAATACGCATTCCTTTGCCGCCACCGCCCCGAACCGCCTTAATCATAAGGGGAAATCCTATCTGTTGTGCCTCCTTCAGCAGTCTCTCGTCCGATTGATCTTCTCCATGGTATCCGTTGATGATCGGCACTCCGGCGGCGGACATGATGTGCTTGGAGGTGCTCTTAATTCCCATGTCCCGGATCGCACTCGCCGGTGGACCGATAAACGTGACACCTTCCTGCTGGCATAATTCTGCAAATTCCACGTTCTCCGACAGAAAGCCATAGCCGGGATGAATAGCTTGACAGCCCGCTCTTTTGGCAACCGCCAGTATCTTATCACCCCGCAGGTACGATTGTTGTGATGCGGCAGGACCAATGTTATATGCTTCGTTCGCTTGTTTTACATGTAGCGATTTTTCATCCGCTTCGGAGAAAACTGCAACCGTTCGAATCCCGAGCCGGTTCGCGGTTCGCATCACACGGCACGCAATTTCGCCACGATTTGCAATGAGCAGTTTATTTATCTGACGATGCGCCACCTTCGGGCCAGCGCTGGAGCAGGCGGAAGCAAATCGTCGGGAACTTGGAAAGCCAAAACATGAAAGAAATTAGTGAAATGAGCGAATGAATGAGTCCACACGCATGATTACATAACAAATCTGATTTTTTCATTCATTGCAGTCAGAATTTGCATTTCAAACACACGTTCAGTGTGGGGAATTGGGAATTCACAATACTTACCATGTTGCCGCGGTTTGCAGTTTGTGCAGCATGTTGTTTTCGTCCTTTTTTCAGGATAAATGTTTATTTACTGCAGCCTATCGTCACAACAGGTGGAACTGCACACTTGGAATGTGTCAAGATTGACATATGCGATTTCTTTTGACAGCTCGCGTAAAAGCTCCAATTCTAGTTTTTGCGATATTTTGTCCCCGATTGAATTGAGCGATTGACTGCTTTTTTTTATAAATAAATAAATGTGAAAAACATTTCACTAGCCGTGTGGAAATTTTGCACTGCACGAATTAGAACATAAATAATGGAACCCAAGTTCGATGCAGCTTGGTCAGATCAATTTTGGCAAAGCTGTTTGGTTGAAGTGGGCGAACTCCAACAATTTTGAATCATGAAATATTACCCGTGTAAACATCCTGCTTCAAGCAAAACCGGTTAAATATCTTGATCAAGCAATTGTCAAACGTGGATATATCAAATGTCAAAATGTGAAACAACCTGGTGAAATAAAGGAGAGACGTCACTTCTGTTGGAAAAGCGAAAAGCGAAGAACGTGTTTCGGCCTTATGACTTCGGAAATTGAATTTAATTGAACTTTTTACAACTCAGAAGTGGGATTACCAGAGCCTATTAAGTGGACATTTTGAGCGTTCGTGAAATGTGTAGTTTGTAGCCTTCTCCGTGAAGAGAGTGTTAATCAAAATGTTGACAAAAGATGAAAACGACGCCGCCACCGCCATGTTGCCCGATGAGAGAGACGCCGCCATTTTGTACAGTGAAAAGAACAGTACGGTTCCACATGGTTTGAGCTTAGTCCGGAACTCAACAAACGCCATCACCGATGCAAATCACGAAATAGAGTTGCTGAAAAAGAAAATCGAGATTCTTGAGCTGCAACAGAAAATCGCAGCTGTAAAAGCCCCAGCTACTGTTTCTTCGGGGCTACAACCAGCAGTCATCAAATTCGAAGAATTTGTTGATACATTTGGTGGTGACAATAGTGATCACATTGAGCGGTGGTTTAAGGAACTGGAACGAGTCTTCCTTCCATATAATATGGATGACACAAATAAGTTCCACTGTACACGTCGATTGCTTACTGGAACGGCAGCTAAATTCGTGACATCACTCGATGTTGCAACCTATCATGAGCTGAAAGATCGTTTGATACAAACTTTCAGCAAAATCAAATCGGTTGAAAGTACGTACAAGCAGCTTAGAGCACGACGACTTGCACGGAATGAATCCATCATCAGTTATATCCTGGACATGCAGACCTTGGCTTGTGATACTCCGATCCCAGAAGAAGAATTGATCAACATCATCATTGATGGAATCGGTGATCCCATCAACACCGCATCAATTCGTTTCGCCGCCAGATCTATGAATGAATTGCAGCAGTTACTTAAACGATATGAACAAATTCGCCCACGTAATATTGCAACGCCGTCAACAGCCAGACCTAATAATCAACCAAATAAGGGCGGTAAAGAAGCAGGTGATATTCAGCAAACAAGATGCTACAATTGCTCAAAATATGGGCATTATCAAAGTTCCTGTCCTTCACCACGTCGACCGAACGGATCATGTTTCACGTGCCATAAGATGGGACATGTCAATCGGGACTGTCCACGTCGTGTCTCATCAGCTTCAGCAGCTGTTCAGCAAGATGGGGAATTAGAGTACGCTCAACCGATTCAGTCAATTCAGGAGCTGGATGATTTTCGCTTGGAAATCACACGCCGCGATCAAGAGATAATGGCAATGGCTGCCAAAATGAAAACGCTCGAAGAGCAGCATCAGGATTATCAGCGTCACATTGCTGTCCTCAAGGAATCATTATGCGCTAAAGAAGAACATTACAACATGCTGCAATCAGATGTTGAAGAGCTGCGTAATCGGTTACAAGAAAAAAATCGAATGATTGACAATTTGGAAAATTTGCTAAAGGAGAAAGATAATCAAGTTGATATGGCACGAGCAAGGCTCAGCGCAATGCAGGCACACCATTGCAGCTCAGAAGGAGCGTTGACAAGCTTGGAAGAAGCAATCGGAGATAAGGAAAAACAAATGCAGCAACTGCGCGACCAGCGCGATCGAGTTGAAGCGGAGAAAAAAGAGGAACGAGAGCTACACGAACGTGAACTCGCCAAATTCAAGATGAAGCTTCACTCTTTGGATAGCGAGGTAGAAAAGCTAACGACACGTCTGCATAGAGCACTTGCCGAAAAGGATCGCCTGGAAGCCAGGTTCAAGGGACCTTATGTAATACACAAATGTTTGCCCAATGACAGATATGTAATACGAGACATTGATGGAGCACAACAAACTCAAATTCCCTACGATGGCGTACTCGAATCAGATAAACTAAGGAAGTGGATGTCGCAAGATGCAGACCCTGCATCAGTTTGCACATAGTCAGGGGGGAATTGAGGGCAATTCCCAAGTCAGGATAGCCGAGCTGTAAACATCCTGCTTCAAGCAAAACCGGTTAAATATCTTGATCAAGCAATTGTCAAACGTGGATATATCAAATGTCAAAATGTGAAACAACCTGGTGAAATAAAGGAGAGACGTCACTTCTGTTGGAAAAGCGAAAAGCGAAGAACGTGTTTCGGCCTTATGACTTCGGAAATTGAATTTAATTGAACTTTTTACACCCGGAAAAATCGATCAGCATATATCGTACCGGTAATCCTCCACATACTTCCATACCCGACAGCTGATAGTTTTACAATACTCTACATTACAACACATGCTTTTACACCACTGTGTAGGTTACATCTTGCTTAGAACAAAGATGGATTTATTCCTATTAATTTGTGATACAATCTGGATGTGTCACGTTTGTCGAGAGTAGCTGTAGATTACCATAACAAGTTTGCTATCGATAGTGGCGGCATGCCGGGTTCTGATCCTTTGCGGAATCCTGAAACATAAAGTACACGATTAGCAGGTGTATGTTATCATTGCAGCAACATGAGCGCCGCACAGCCAGACATGCGTGTTATGTAAATGACTTTATTCTCCTACCTAAATATAGCAATGTTGGAATGAATCCCCAGTGAAAGGAGGTTTTCACTACCTCAAAAACAACGCCGATTCGTTCTTTTACACCTGGAGACAACATCGTTGTTTGATGAGATCGCGAACTACCACCAAAGTGCGGAAAAACAATCAATTGCGTAAATACAATGCGGTGCCAAATGACGTTTCAATAAATTACAACAGAGAAGACTGAATCGAGTCGTGCACGTTGACAGTTTCCAATACATTCAATACGATTAAATTAAAGCAAATTGCAGGAAAATGAGTGTTGTTTGAGTAAAAAATATTTTCAAAGCGATATTTAAACAAAAGCTACATTTTTACGTGTGACAAAAATGAAATACATTTTGCACCTGTATACAACTTGGGCAAAGTCTTCCTAATGTCAAGACAGGTTTTATTTTTCTGAAAGCTCCATTCGTTGTCAGCTCACATGACATGGTGCAGACTGCTCTTGAAGCTAGCAGTTTGTTCTTCTGATTTTATTTCCTGCCCCGTGAAGGTTGCACGAAGTTAGTATATCTTCAATTTGTGATATTTGCGGCGTAAAGTTGGCAAAATAAGTTTACTGTTGAATTGAAATTAG
This sequence comes from Anopheles maculipalpis, assembly GCF_943734695.1. Taxonomy (NCBI): domain Eukaryota; kingdom Metazoa; phylum Arthropoda; class Insecta; order Diptera; family Culicidae; genus Anopheles; species Anopheles maculipalpis. The sequence continues at coordinate 45,895,958 of NC_064872.1, read as the reverse complement.
CCACAACTTAGAGTAGACTTGAAACGGTGCAAAGCTTGTGAAGGGAGGAATCAGTTTTTAGGCTAAAAAGAAGGCGACTCGTGTGAGATGTTTGGTTTCGATGTAAAAAAAAGGAACATTACATAAAATTTGCTCCAAGGGTAGATAACATCTAGATGTTGGGCCTTTTCGCTCATCCCCAAATGGAAATCAGTATCGTGGAAAGTGTAATCTATTCGCAAAACTCATTTATTCATTGTTCAATAAGTGCGAAAGAAGCAAAAGAGAATCGTGGTTAGGAGATAGCAAGGAGAATGATCAGGAAGTTTCGTGCGACATAAAGAAAAACCTTTGCGAGCAATAATTTCGTTGTCTTCCAATTTTTATGAATTATAAGGATGCTAAATTTACATATTTACATTACAATTATTGGTTTTATCTGGTTTTAGGTGCTGCTGGCGCACAGGGATTTCTTGCCCTGGAATACATCTCCGTGACACACCAGCAACAGTGCGGGAAGACAAAGCATGAAAACGACACAGGCCATCCGATATGCCGTCCGTCTGAACTATGGACAGGTAAGCAAGGAAATGATAGTGAGGAGAGATTGGTTCGTCGTTCCTTAAAATTACCTGCAAAATGGATGGTTACTGCTTTTCCTAGCTTACTTTGTTTATGATGTATCCTTACTTTTTGCCCTTCATATGGGAAGAAATATCCGGGTCAGTGATTGACTAGGAAGTAATGCTAATGTTCTTGGTCATGTGATCATCACACTTTTTATGCCCATATTGTATGCAGTTTGGAGATGATAAAATATCATATTTTTTCGTTGACAAAGGAAACGTGCGGCCGTAAGTACGTTCCCAACTGATGTAGCAGATAAAATCCCTTAGCGCGATTTATGGAGAACTAATGCGAAAAAAAAAAATAATACGGCGTCACGAATAAAGTTCACATTTGCGATTTGTATACAAACATCTCAATATTAACAGGCTTATCGGTGTAGGAACAACAACTATTGCGCTTTGTAAGATGTTTACGAAATACGCCGTCAACGACATGCTCTGCGTGCACATTGCTTGTCCATGTGCGCCATTCATGTTTCGTGCTGGGAATAAAAATAGGCAGGATTTGCAAGAATATTTCACCTTGACATTCACTACCGACTAATTATAGAAACTGTTCGTTCGTTCGTTCGTTTGTGCTTTGCATTATCGATCGGAGTAACGGGAAACGCGATCAACCAAATACTGGATACTGGCGTGTTTAAAATATACAATATTTACACTATTCGGGTTTGTTTCGTTTCCAGGCTAACGAAGTCGCTGCAAAGTCCACGGATCGTTACACCACCAGGTCAGCGGCCCTACTCGCAGCGCTCGGCATTGGACTGTCTTCGTTCAGCATGAAACAAATGCTAACAAAACCGACCAAAAGGAAATTGTAAGGACAAAAGCTTTTATTGTTGACAAACCCTTTCACTATTGACCGCTAAAACATCCGTGGAATTCAAATGAAGAAAAAATGATAAGTAAACTGTGTACCGCTGCATTGCACGATACGAGATATGGGAGAAAGATACTGAGGCCGATTCAATGAGGAATATTTCTTCCGTTTCCTAGAATATACCTTTGTTTTGCTTATTTTTTGCGCTTAAGTTCTTATAGCAAATTAATATAGCAAATGTTTGGTTAGGCAGCTTCTGCTACGGTTCCTGCTTGTAGTATAATTTCCGCCCGTGAATATTGCAGTCCGTAGACAATAATTAAATGTCTATCTAATGAATGTACCTTTCAAACATGCAAATAATAAGCAAGAAGCTTAGTGATTGTTCCGCGAACAGATAGACCTATGGCCGTTTTGTTTTAGTTTGCGTAACTTGTGTAGAGTTGTAGTTTATTTCATGTCGTCGCCCAAGCCTGTTATATGATATTATATCATTGTCCCGCAGATTATGTTTCATTACACAATGAAACAACAGAATGGCTAACGATAGATACATTGAATGTGACTACTTTTGAAGTACTAAGAATCCAGTAAAGACTGCAACGCAAAGAGATGAATGAAAATCGTAGAGTACATATCCAATAATAAGCGAACGAATGTCGTACCAGTGCGATGGAATTATGGACTTAAGGATGAGTTACCTGCTAAACAAATTTAGGCAGATAGGCAAAAAAATTGCTGAATTTTAATTGTACACATCCATGCAAAAAGTATCGTGCTCGGCTAAAGGTTATTCAGTTTGACTGAAAACAATTTTCCTGAAAGTAAGCAAGTGTTTGAACGAACCCATTTGGCGTGGTTTGATTTCTTTACGATATGCCGGATTTGGTGTGTGATAGCTAGAGAGATAAATAAAACAAAATATGTCAATACTTTAGTGTGCTGTCCAATTAAAACTTTTTTGGATTCTTACTACAATGATGACCTTGAGCGGTATATTTATTCGTTCCATACATTTACAACGCATCAGGATTCTTCTTTTGGATAACTATTAATGCATGCGTTTGTCTCTGTTGTTGAAGGATGCATGCGCAATAGACAAGTTGTACTAAGCAATAAAACCAGACAATTATTCGTACAGGAGAGCCTCAACTCCATGATCCATTTCTTTTGGTAAAGACTTGAAATTCTTTTTCTACTATGTGACGTATGTTTGTACTTTCCTCGACGTCAAACGTGAGTGGAACTTGTTGCTTGGCCAGGGAATTCCCTTCGCTGTATCATTCGTTCCATTCTGCTTGAGGAGAGGTATTGCAATACCGGTTTCAACTGCAAAACCAACACCACTGCATGGGTGCATCATCTGGACATCTTGCCAGATTGCACAAGTGTGTGAGCTACATCTCTGGAAGAAGAATTCACACTTGCACAGGGAGAATAAATACATCGCCACACAGTTCTAACTGGCTCTGCATGTTGTCATTTTGGGAATTCAGTTTTCTGCCATTGCGTTTGGCTTCATTTTTCATCTCGCGTTCGTAGCGTGCATAGCACATCACCGCGAATATTTGAGTTTGATAGTGGTGCAAAAGCGTCAAAACATAGCATAATGGTGAGCAAACGTTTCGAAATGTGTTGCATTTTTGCACAGGTTGAGCGGTCCGGTTGACGTATGTTATCTTTTCCACAGCTTACTGGCTACCGGTTATTAGCGGACTCGTTCCACGCATTTGCGCTTCTCTATTTGCTGTTCAACATTTGGCGCACCAAGTCCTGCTTTGGCGTGTCGGGGAAAACGCAGATCCTTTACGTTACTGTGTTTGCGACGCGTTATGCCGATCTCGTTACGTTCCCCGAAACCTACAGTGTGTACAATGTGCTGATGAAAACGCTCTTCATCAGCGTAACACTCATTACTGTGCTGGTAATGCACAGCTTCTATCGAAAAACTTACGATCGGGAAAATGACACCTTCTACAACGAGGTGCTCATTTTGCCATGCTTCGTGACCGCTCTGTTCGTGAATTATCGCATGGAAGCGTTTGAAATATTGTGGTCGTTTTCCATCTTTCTCGAAGCGGTTGCCATACTGCCCCAGATGGATTTAATCTGCAAAACGTTCCATGTGGAGCCATGGTTCAAGTGTTATCTGCTACTGCTTGGCTCGTACCGTGCACTCTACGTACTCCATTGGATCGATCGGTATAGTCAGTATGGGCTATACGATCCACTAGCATTTATAGCGGGGGGCGTTCAAACGGTGCTGTTTGTTCTGCTTGCTCTAAGAATTGCCACATTAAAGCATCGAGAACGCATCGTAACGGTCAGTACGATATGTTAGTTGATGGAGCGTATTAATTAAAGTGTACGCTAATAATTTGTATACTTATGTGTAGTTTCAATATCAAGATTACACCTATTTACATCCTCCCTTGAAACGTGATCGGGTTAGACTAGATCTCGGTATTATCGAGATAGCTGGAAGATCGTTCTTAGTCCGAAAATTGATGTAACACGTTGAATTGTTAGTTACAGACGCTGGCGGAGGATCTGCTTTCTGCCGTGCATATCATTCAATCGATTCAAATGTTTGAAAACAATAAAAACTCAATATTTGATCTAAACAAATTTCAAGAAAAAAAAAATAACCTGAACAATTGAGAAAATTCATTGACAATACGGCGCAAGTCGTCATACTTAAAATAAATAAAATAAAATGAGAAAATTAAAAAAAAATACAAAAGTAGGGGAGCAGTTCAGAAAAAAGGTAAATTCGCCGTCCACGTGTAGTTCGCTGGCAAAGAATAGTGTTAATAAATGACTCATTAGCATGTCTCCTGGATAGTATTACAAAACGTAGTACAAAATGTGTAAATTTGTAATCTTTGTTATTAAATGAATAAAAGAGTTTAGCAAATCTTAAAATGCATTTACCGGTCAAAAACCACCACTCGATTGGCCCAGTGTGCCGACTGTGATGTGCTCTATATACCTTGACGCTGTTGGCAGATGTCAATATCGCCAACGCCATTTTAAGAATAAGGAAAAACATCAATAAGAAGAAGTGTTTACACGTCAGTCGGTCGGTGTCCGGTTGCTTCGATATTTTCAGTAAAAAAAAATCCGTGATAGTAGTGAAAAAGTTCACTTTCCGGACATCTTCAGGTCAAACCCTTCGGGCCAGGCTCATCGGCGTAGAGACGGAAGCGACGGAAGACTGATTTTCAAAAAATTACCGGCAACACGACTACGTGTGCAGAACAGCCCCTTCTTGTTTAGCTTGCGTGTATGTTTTGTGTCATCCCATCTCATCCCATCATCTGCTGCGGGTGGCCTGGTTGTGTGTGCTGCAGTAAAACCTTGTTGCTGGGATTCGCTTTGCCGTAGAAGCGACAACAAACTGCTACCAGACTGTTATCCATCAGATTATCCAACCAGTCGAAGGAAAACGGATCCTGCCCGGATTAGACCATAGGCCGGATATATTTTATCACCCCATCCAACACCGCAACAAAGGAGTGGAGTAATTTCCGAAAATGAATATTTTCAGATTGGCCGGCGATTTATCGCATCTGCTTGCAATAATTTTACTGCTGATAAAAATATGGAAAACCAGATCGTGCGCTGGTATTTCCGGTAAATCGCAAATTCTGTTCGCCATCGTCTACATTAGCCGTTACCTGGATCTGGTAACAACGTTCATCAGTGTATACAACACCTTCATGAAGCTGGTCTTCATAAGTACCTCTGTGGCCACGATTTATCTGATGTACGTCAAGTTTAAGGCAACTTACGACCACAACCACGATTCGTTCCGCATCGAGTTCCTGCTGGTACCGTGCTTTCTGCTGGCCCTGCTGATCAATAACGCATTCACCCCTCTGGAGATCTTGTGGACGTTCTCCATCTATCTGGAAGCGGTTGCCATTCTACCCCAGCTGTTCCTGGTCAGCAAAACGGGTGAAGCAGAAAGTATCACGAGCCACTACTTGTTCGCCCTGGGTTCATATCGTGCGCTGTACCTGCTTAACTGGATCTACCGATATTATGCCGAGGGCCATTACGATTTGATTGCCATCTTTGCCGGCGCGATCCAGACGATCCTGTACTGTGACTTCTTCTATCTCTACATAACGAAGGTGCTTAAAGGCAAAAAACTACAACTGCCAGCGTAAGTGGCTTTCCTTTGGGCAGTAGTAGCGAGGCAATCGATGTTAAACTATCGAAAGGATTAATCAAGAGCAATTTCTCCTGGCCTGGGTTGAAGCTTCAGCGACGACATCAAACAATACATTTACAATTGAACTTGCATCTTGGCCATGATTGCGTTACGGCCAAACATTAATACAAAACAAAACGGGAAGAGCGTACGAGCAGACCGAGGAGTTGCGCCAGTGAATTTAGCTGTGGCGAAGAAAAAATTACGCGCCACCAACCAATGCAGAAACAAATGAGCAGTATAATGTGAGTCTTTGAACGACCACAATGCGGCCAGCTGCGCGACTTTAATTTTATTTTTACATCCCTGCTAACCTTACTATTCTTACTATTCCGTTATGTGGCTATTCTCGAGCTGCACTCTTCCTGCTACTTGTGTATTTGTGTATTTCTAGGCTTAGTTGAGGAAATGTTAAGATGGAAAAAAATGCTAAAGATTGCATAAGATATGTAGGAAGAAAGTAAAACCTTAACATACTATTAGCACAGTTTAGCATGCAAGAGATACATTCAATAAATATTGGAAAACTGAAAATATCCTCGCGTCATAGCGTATTTCTGGTAAGATCTATGAAAATGTTATTTTAAAAATGTGCTAATCCATGGAGAACTGCAAATGCGTGACTGATCTTCATCAATAGTTTTCATCAATAATTGTAATGTATAACACAGAGAAAGAAAAGATACAATAAATGCCAATCATGGTGATAAAAGCAAGTAAAATTGTTGTACATACCGGATTGCACAAGCATGGCTTGTTTGAACAGATGTTAAACACATTAATTATCAGTGGCAAATGCGAGCAGCCACACCAAGCCAATAGTGTTGTGTTGTGGTAAATCAAGATGAGAAAAGGCAAGGCAAACTTTATGCGTACGATTCTCGAACCTGTGGCATCATTAGGATCATTGGAAAATGAATCATTGTTTAAATAGTTATGCTTTGTGCAGCATAAATCCCTTATGCACTGGTGATCACATCATACCCTAGTATCATAAAGCAAGATGCATGGGTGGTGGCTTAATCTGTTGGTAAAGATTTTAGTTTTTGTAAATATAGGTATGGTTGAAATCGTTATTTTTCAATTTCAGGTTAATTAACCGGTATTTTTATTATATATTTTAATGCTTTGAATATAGTTAAACAAATGAACTCTTTAATTTCGTTCTGAGTCTATTTCGTGATGCGATTGTTGAAAAAAGCCGAGTATGGATATGATGTGGTATCCCGTAAGTTTTTAAAGCAACATCACCTGAATTGCATTTATCACGCGGCATAATTAAAAATAATAAAAAAAAACAAAATATTTTTCCACTGTGAAACCCCTGCAATTTTGTTTGTCAACCAATGACAGTTCAAGCACGCGGAGAACCGATGTCAACAGCCTCGACAGTTTGTTGGGTTTCCTTGGGCAGTTGTTATTCTGCATTGCGAATCGAAAATTCCTATGGTTTTTCGGAAAAGTGCATCGTGTAACGATATTTTTAACCTCGAATTTTTATATTTTAGTTTACAAGATCGCTCTAATCGAAAGGAGGAAAGATTTTGCTAGCGTGAAATGTACTGTTGCTGCTTGGTGCCGCACGCAATATAGCCGAACGAAGCACCAATACACAAAAACTCGAATGATGGTTCTGCCCAACATATTAGTAACTGGTATGTGTTGTTCTTCCGATTCGGTTCAACTCGATTGCCAACGAAATAATTCTTTACATTCCCATTTTGTAAGGTACCCCCGGTACGGGAAAATCGGAACTTTGTCAGCAGCTGGTCGAAAAGCTGGACTTCCAGTGGCAAAACGTGAGCGAAATAGTGAGTGTTAACAAGTTTGTTGAGGAGTACGATGAGGAGTTCGAATGTCCGGTGTTGGATGAGGACAAGTTACTGGACTACCTAGAACCGCTGATGAAACAGGGCGGTTGTGTGGTCGAATACCATAGTTCAGATTTTTTCCCGGAGCGCTGGTTTGCGGCCGTTTTTGTTATGCGTTGCTCTACCTCGCTGCTGTACGATCGGTTGCAGGCTCGTGAGTACAACGAGCGCAAGATTAAGTCAAACATGGAATGCGAAATATTCCAGATTCCGTTGGACGAGGCAAAAGATGCCTATCGTACTGATATCATTTTCGAGCTGCAGAGCGATACAAAGCAGGATCTAGACGCTAATGTGGAGCGCGTGCGCGACTGGCTAGAACAGTGGAAGGCGAAGCACAATAAAGCGTAAATTATGGTCATTCGGTTTTTACGGGTGTATAAAACTTTTGCTCCCGAAACTATCCACTAGCTAATAGCGAGTGTGCATTTCCTCCGCGTACCGCGGAAATTGTGGTTTTTGATTCAATTACGAAAATGAAAGGTAACATGAAACCCGTAGGAAGAAGAGTTGTAAGTCTCCCCATGGAAGGGTAGAGAATGTCTGACAGTCTTTACAATTCATGCCGAATACTTAAAATAGAATTTGCTCAAGGCACGGTGAACAGACAGGCGTTCCTGATCCAGTTGTCGCTCAGCGAAAATGGATATTGGGAGGGAAATGATTTAACACGAGATACATTCATGTCTACGTCATTATAAACTAGGACGGCAAGACAAGTATTGTGCTTGAATTATTTCCATCTTTTATTTATCGTTTTTCTCTGCTGACGCAAAACATATGGAGCTATTTTTTGTTTAGATTGCGAAATTTCGGATTACGAGCGCACTTTATTCCACTCCATAGCGAATGGACTATTGAAGTATGCTGGTTTTAGGTACGTGAAGTGATATACATTTGCTACTACTAGGTGGGGCAATGTTTTATGTATACGTGCTATAATGGCTTTAGATTTTGATTATCCTATAAAAAAAGATTCCTAGTTTTTAAGTTCTGAAACTGAAACTTCTCATTTTTTACTTTTTGACTCATATGGACCGACAACTTTTGAATTTCAAGATGTTCTCCATTTCCTTCTCCAAACCGTATCAGGATACCTTATTCCGAATGTGCTCGGGACAACATTTGAATTTGAAGTGTCGTGATGTGAATAATTTAAAGGGTCGATGAATAGTATCAATGGATTTTTTTTAGAAAGTATTATCAGTTTAATACGTTGAATATTTAGATAGTCGAGGAATCAGTCCGAATGGGATTTGAATCCCGGGTACTGTCGTTTGTAGGCCGGCGCAGCTGTCGCCTGCACCACCGGGCCACCAAGTGGCAGGTTAGAATCTTCTTTTTTTCTTTTTTTAGAAAATTTTTTTCAATGTTTAAAACGATGACAGCTTTCTGCCGTAATGTTACAAATCTGTTTGCAAGATAATTTTTATGTTCTTCTGTGTCTTCTTTGGTACTACAAATTAGAAAAGTTTTGATTTGCGATTTCATGCTTCCTTGACTTCATGTTATCCATAGTTATATGCTCATTGCTGCAGATGGGGAGACGGCCCCGATGCGATCTGACATCCTCAATTTTTAACTGCTTTCCTTATTCTTACAAGTCTTTAAAAGGGATTTTTTTTATCCAACCCCAACAGTTAGTTATTGCCAGCGTAAGCGTTGTTTAGGAAAGCATCAGTTTGTTAAATTTTTATTTCATATTTAAATGTTGCAGTCTGAACCTTGCATTTTTCAGTTATTGGAGTACAGTTATGTCGGCTTGCAACGAAATGCACTACCGATCATTATTAAACTCCTCTACGTATTTTAGGTGCAACGGGCAGTTTCAGAAAAATACTGAGTTATTTTCGAGTTGCTTAATTCGATCAAGCAAATTACTCAAATTAGCTGACAATTATCTTTGTATTTATTTTTGTGGATCAACCTGTGGATAAGCAGTAGATCTACAGTATCTAGTATCTAGTATTTGTTGTGAACCGGTTGCTCGTATAAGAGATTATAAATTTCTTTGAATAGTTATTAAAGATAAATGAAAATCGTTACATGTTAAATAAAGTTAAATGAAGATAGTTTAAAACAATGGAACGATAAGCTCGGATCCATCACCAAGTATACGTGCGGAGATTTTATGCAATCTTATACACATGCTCGATCCGGTAGAAAAGTTTGATCGAAGACGAACTATCCTGGTAGAAATGTTTTTTGACAATGAACTTCTGGCTAGATGAAGCTGGACAGGTGTTCAATAGCGGAGCAAGAATAATGAGAGGTGTGTACGCATCGACGATTAGGCCTAAATTTATTACCAAAAATAATCTTAAACTAACCTAACTGTTCTATCCCTATTACTAATACTACTTCGCTCGTGATTAGACCGTGTTCTCGGCGTCAACAACAGGTTTAGTTATAACTAGGCAAACGGAGCGTTTTAGTACGCACGTGATTATCATGTTCATATATGCTGGTAGCAATGCCAAATACTTTCTCACCGTTAACTATATCGAATGGTTTAAAAAAATAACATTAGCAAAATGGGCTAAAGAGGGCTATAGAGTAATAAAAGCCTTCAAGTTGTACGGGATTCATATCATGCAAGCTTGTGTGAAAAATCACGGTAGATTGTGACCATTATGCGTAGGACATAAAAATATTATTTAAATAAATCATTATTGAAATGAGGAAAGTTATTTGAAATTATTGTTAAGTGTCGCAAAAGCTAGCTTATGTATAAGACTAATTTATAAAAACATTTCACTAACTTATTTCATCATTTAAACGAGACAGTTCATACTGTAATTGAAATATTTCTATAGTGTGCCATATTTTTTTAATTTAAATGGCTCAATATCCGGAAAAAATTATATATAAACATGATTTGAGTAGAAAGTTGATTGAATTACTAAAATAATATTAAAACTAGTTAAAATAAGATTTTTTTGATTTTATAAACCAATAGTTTTGATATTTTCAATATGTCCTACTCAGCCATGTTCACAAACGACTGTGGAGCTTGCATGTGAGTTTGCTGCGTGCAACTTGAGGGCCTATATAACTCTTTAGTCAAAATATTGTCATGGATAAGTTCCAGAATAAATAAATGTACAAATAATAATGTAAATGGGTTACGCCAACCTAAACGTCGTGGGCCACGGGAAAATTTAAAACCAATATTTCAGGTTCTCATGAGTATTTGAGGAGCAATGGAGGAAAGAGTAAAATCACAATTTTGAGATTTTTTCACAGTTTCGCATCGATTTCAATAGTCTGAAATTTCCCGTGGCTCGGTTCCTTAAGGTTCTATGTAGAACATTTTGCTTTTAAACAAAGCTCATGCGTCAACGTTATTTTCCAGATGTGTTTGTGTTAAACAATTCTTAGAAAAATCCAAGATTTGGAAAATTACAAACCAAAACTTTGTTTTCTATTCCATCACGCTGACGTATAACGATTTTCCGGTGTTATTAGTAAGTTGTAAAATAAATATACAAATCGTTGTCGATCCAAATAGTCGGCTAACGAGTAATATAGGCCCACAAGTGGCACGCAACGCATTCACATGCAAGCTACACAGTCGTTTGTGAACATTGCTGAGTAGGACATATTGAAAATATCAAAACTATTGGTTTATAAAATCTAAATAATTTTATTTATAATTAATAATGACGGTCCAGTGCCGTATTGTAAAAATCTAAATAATCTTATTTTAAATAGTTTTAATAAGTCAATCAACATTCAACCCACAACATGTTATTTTTTTTCGTAGATTGAGGCTTTGAAATGTAAAATATGGGTCAGTATAGAATTATTTAAACAACAGTATGAACTGTCTCGTTTAAATGATTAAATAAGTTAGTGAAACGTTTTTATAAATTAGTCTTATACATAAACTAGCTTATCTTTTGCGACTCTAATCAATAATTTCAAATAACTTTCCTTATTTAAAAAATGATTCACTTAAATAATATTTTTATGTCCTACGCATAATGGTCACAATCTACCGTGATTTTCACACAAGCTTGCATGATATGAATCCCGTACAACTTGTAAGCCTTTACATCTCATTTAGGCCAACAGTATTTGATATAGTATAGTTTATAGGGAATAGAGTTGACAAAATGCCTCCTCGGAAGTGAAGGTGAAAAATCGCGGAATCCAAATTAGTTGTAGATCACACTTTCTCCCTCGTGCATACATCGGCGTACCTCAGGGCAGTTATCTTGAGCCGCTGCTATTTGTGCTATACATTAACGACCTGTCAATCATGCTTCCTGATGAAATCTTGCTGAAACAAAAAAATCCGCCAAATCAGAGCCACGTCAGAGGACCATCGAATTCTTCATGCCACATTGTGTGATTTCGTCTTCTGGTGCAAGCGCAACGCTTTAACATTATGCATCAATAATGTATCTTTATAATCTTAAACCGATCGAGAACCGGCTATTCTCCTACAATCTTCAGCTATGAACTAAAAGGACAGACCCTTGTAAGAAAAGATCATTAGTATTATAGTTGTGAGTATTCTACACGCCAGAATTGCTTTCATCGTTTTACTTCTCAACGATAGAGCCGATTGTCGACCACTCTTCTTGCATGTGTTTCTACTATAAGTGCCAGCCAGGTCACTCTGGTCTTGGGTAATGCTCTCATTCACGGAGCCTTTGATTTCAATTCCAAAAACAATAAACAATTATTCCAGGGGTATGGCTTACACCGGGGAAAGGATCCAACTCAGGCTTCGAGAACTGCAGTAGAACGCTTTGAAGTGTCTTACTTCGGCTACCCACCAAGGACCTTGACAATATTTCAAAACTAGGCAGAGCCGGGATACAATATGAATTCTACTTAAAAAAGCTTCTTGTTGAACTCTCTGCTCAAAAACCCATTTATTACACCAATTCCTAACCCAGTGATCATGCGCCGCCGTGCTCCGTTAGTGATGTATACATTTATGTTCGATAATTCGACCCCTTTTGTATTTCCTACTAGCGATGGGAGGCCAGAATCAAGATTCCGATCCGATCTCACACAAGAATAATTAAAATCCGATCCGAAAGAAACGATTCCGGACTCGTTTAACGTTCGGATTCATTTTTAATGCGGACTCGTTTTGACTCTTTGTTCATGCCCTACATCTCCCCCCCCCCCAAAAAAAAGCTTAAGTGGGAGTGAAAAGCACACTCTTGTCTCAGAAAGGACTCCCAAAGCTCAAAGCATTCCCCATGTAGGCAGCCATCATGGTTATTCCCTTACAGTGGGAATACATAATGACGGCTGTGGTCGGATGAAATTGAATCTGCTTACCGTCAAACCAGTGACTGGTTATATTCGAAACCCTTTTGTATTGTTGTATGAAACGCTGTAAATGCGTGTAAAGACCGAAAATACACGCCTGTGGTAAATGCGTACACTTCTTCTGTAATAGGACGAAAATGCTATCACAACGAATTTTGTTACGTGAAACTCTGTGCAAAAATTGACTTAAACCATGCGAGCGTTTTCCGCGAGTCTGTTTTTGTACCGCTTTCAGTTTGTTTTCCTTATGAGTTATACAGAAAAGAATGGAACTGTCGAAAATAGATAAACTTTTCATGTTATGAATGGAAAAGCTTAGAGGCTTGTTTCAAAATCTCAAAAAAAACCTTGTAAAAAGTTTAAGGCTTAGTGGAAGGGTTTTTTTTTTAAATTTTGGAGGTTTTAAGGATAAGGTGGAGTTTTTTCGAACAGAGAATAATTTATTTTAACTATTGTTGAACTATCACTTTTACTTACCCTTGAAACAACCCCTCCCCTCCCCTCCCTCTCCTATCTTAAATGAATTTCGGGGGAAATGGTACAAAAACATGCTAAAAATATCACGGTCGGAATTTCCCATCTCTACTTCCTGCATTTACGCATAGATGGCTTTTTTTGTGTGTTCGTATTAAATATTTCTCAGGCAATTCTTAGGAAATGACAATTACTACTATATCCGAAAAGTAAGGTGACATTGGATGTCAAATTTCGCGCGCCAAAAGAAGTCCCTTGTTTTGATTTTTCGTTTGTCAATATGTATGTTGTTGACCGTTCGGCCACGCTTCAAGTCACAACATCAACCCAGCTTTCGGAGCTGCGCCAAGTGTTTTTGTCCATATTGACCATGTTCAAGTTTGTGGAGCAGCGCACATGTATCAAATTTTGTTTGCGCAATGAAATAAAGGCTGCGGAAATATTGCGGATGTTACAAAAAGCCGTCGGGGAAGAATCTATGTCGAAGAAAAATGTGTACAAATGGTACAGTGATTTCAAGAATGGCCGTGAGAAAGTCGAAGACGAGGACCGTCCGGGGAGAACATCCACCAGGTGGTGGATGGTCCGACCGACGACGCCCACGTCGTCGGTCGAAGGATTTGGTGGTCGAAAATCGTCGGTTGACGATACGAGACCTTTCGAAACCTCCATCCGGCAAAAGCGGCCGGATTGGTGGAAAAACAACAGCTGGTTTTTGCACCACGATAATGCGCCCTCCCATACGGCCATCATTTTGAGGGAGTTTTTCGTAACAACTGGCACCCTTATTGTTCCGCAACCGCCCTATTCGCCAGATTTGGCACCAGCCAACTTCTGGCTGTTCAACAGCCAGAAGTCGGCCGCTTCGGGAACACCGTTTTGACAATATCGAGGAGATAGAATCTGCAGCAACGGCGGAACTAAAGGACATCCCAGCATCCGCGTTTTCCATCTGCTTCGAGGAGTGGTAGAAGAAGTGGAAGAGGTGCATAGCATCGGAAGGGGATTACTTCGAAGGTAATGACTTTCATTTGGCCTAGTGAAAAAAACATTTAAGAAAAAACGCAAAGTCACTTTATTCACACGTACCTTTGGAACGATTAAAATCGTTCCAAATTACGACAAAGCTTATGAAAATAATTTATTCAATACCGAATAAATTCTGTTTGACCGATTCTCTGAGTTGATGGCATTGTTGAGTCTTGGCATTTTTAATGATCAGAGTATGTTGTGGATGTGGTGGAGACACTTGCTACTGCTCTGTTAAATAATGTTTTTCTAATACCAACATAACATAACATGACATAACATAACTTGCTTTGTAGGTAGGCTCCTACGATATCGAAGAAGCAAATGATGCAGACCAGTCCAAGCATCACGAATATATTGAAGAGTTTCAGTCCCATTCTACGTATTCTAGGCCACGTGGTATGCACTGAAAAACGCCGGTTAGAGCCAACTCCATTGTCTCTATTGAAAAATCATACATGCTGTATTATTAATCATTAATCATTCAACTGTATTACGCAAAGGATCATTTTTGAATTTTCAGTGTGCTTGTTCGTGGCCATACGGTAGGGACCGCCACAACCAGTGACGGTTAAACCCTCCATTGGCCACAGCTCAACAACTTGTACCTCAACTTGTCAACTGGCTTAGTCGCGATGGGTCGGTATAATAGTAGTAAAAATGTGTATAGGAGTTGGTTCAGCAATTTGAGCTTATACAATTGTTCGATCGATAACGATCCTATAGCTCGAGCCACATGGAGCGCAAACGTGAATTGAAAAGCCATACGTTGTGTCAAAATGTACTGTGTTTTTTTGCGCTTCGTGTAGTCACAATATATTTGCACTCGGTTTTTCACTTGCGGTGGATGAAATGTTTGCGAGCAACGTTTATGCCTATCAAACCCAAAAATGATTTTGACACAATACTTGGGTTTGCGCTTTAGGTTTGCAATCCATGTAGCCCAGGCTTATAGATCCATGTAGCCCAGGCTTTCTCACGTTGAACTGACACTGTTGCTCTTACGTACCATCAGGTCAACCGGAAGGTCCCAATTTTATTTATCGTAAGTTATTCTTTACTTATGGATTTGGCAGATGGCACTTTAAATAAGACTGCTGCACAAAAACCTCACGGGGTAGCTGTATGTTGCTTTTACAATTTCAATGATCGTTCAGTGGTGTTAGTTACACTGTCATTCATTTAACATTCACCGGCTGATCTATTCAAAGAAATGGAGATAAATTACCGTAAATACATGTCCACATGAAAAACAAAAGAATAAAAGAAAGCAACAAAAAGTGAACTACAAAAAAAAAAAGAAAGTAAGCATGAGCAGTACACAGGCGAACAGCAATTTAGAAAGGCAACAGAAATGTTCGACAAGAACAAAATAAGGAGTGAATGATTGATGTTAAATAAATTATGACTTTTCATCACGATTCATCAGCAAGCGAACATGAACGTACCCTGCGAATCAATGGATTTCATCATGGCTGGACGCTTTTCTTGGGTGTGTGCGTTTGTGTTTTTTGTGTTTTTTCTTCCTAGGGCTGGTTTTTGCCACAAGGCCTTTTATTGGCCCAACAGTGCTATATTATTATCTGTACTTATTTCTTCTCTTTTTTAGCAAAAATTGAAAAAAAAGGAAACCATGTCATGCCTGATGCAATATGGTCATCGTCACGAAAGGGAACTTTTTTGTGTAGGTTAATACGCGAGAAAGATAACTGATATTACCTTTGTGGTACGCATGAAGAAAAATGCATTTTGTCGACACCGTTTAGCGCTTTGGCATGGCAGTTTAGTGTGTTACGGTATAACAGTCAACGGAACGCTAAGTATCGACAACGTCCAAACTACACGGAGCGTGTTCAGTCACACCAAAACCAGCCCATGATCGGTGCAATAATGTTGCGCATAATGCATCACTTGTCACCACAAATGGACAATTCCAATTGAAGCTATGCAGAGATGCGAAACCGATCAACCACTTGATCGTATTGGATAGTATATTAAAATTTTATAAGAGGATAAGTACTTAGCTTTTCTACTGTAGGTTCACGTGTGGTGGAATAGTAGTTAAAAAAATATAAGTCTTGAAAAGCTTGCCGGATCGAAGATGAGTTAGATATTATAAAATTGTTTGTAAACGTTTATGGCTGCCTTACACATTTCTGGTACGTATGCACTTGTGCATCTACTTCGATTGAACGTTTATGCTAAGATGTCACACAACAGAGAAAGATCCCAACGGTGTACGCTCACGCGTGTCAGTCAAGTGCAAAAATAACGAACAGTAGATTAACTGCATCGGTGTGAAAACCGCTTGAACCTAGCAAAATAGCTGACAGCTTGACGCGTCACTTGGTGCTACTAGCAGCAGGTAGATGAGACATTACTGCCGGCGCATCACCACACGCGACGAGCGCGTTCTTTACGCCAAAGCATCTCGTGTTCTCGCTCGCCGACTACAATTTCCACCCCGAATGGTGTGGTGCGACGAGGCGAGAAACGATTTTCTTGTCCACAAATGGTTGAGTGCACAACGCTCATTAATAATTATTTTTAACTCAAATAACTATATTTCAGCACGCTCGTTGACAGCTCGACGCGTAGGTCGGTCGCATCGGCATCCGCTGTTAATGCTTATTTGATCGATGACGGTCAACATGGGCGACGTAAGTTATAAAGTTAATGATAGCGAGCGTACCGACTCGATCGTGATCAGCTCAGGAGGAACATGCAGGATGCAGCTCTCGGGCTGTGTTGTTTGTGTGTATGTGTGTGTGTGTTGGACGCTTGACAGCTTGGCTCATGGGTTACAAATTATACGACTGAACGTTTTTGGAAGTGTGGCATTCAACCAGGCATGGTAGAAACGAGTGCGCGCTGTTTACCACAATGGTAGTAATAAATATTCATCAAACAAACCGTAGAATGGGCCTTAATCCATTACCGAGCGGCTGACTGTGTGTGTGTGTGTGTGTGTGCGTGCTTGATTAACGAGCGCTCGCAAGATTGCGGGGAGCAGAAATTGAGAAGTCACGTAATGAACGTTAAGACAATAGGGAAAGGCTCATAAACACGTCTGAAACGGTGGCATCTCAAGCCGGCAATAACTGTTACTGGTTACTGGCAGCGGGGTCTAAATCCGATACGTTGAAATCATCTTTGCCTAATCAACTGCATCAATCTCTGTCATCAAAAAAATAAAAACATTACCTATAAAGAAAAGAGTGTTATTTAAAAACAAAAAAATATAATTAAATCCAAGCATGTGATATAATTCTTGGAAGAACAATCTTGTTCAATGACTATAGTAAAATTGTTGTACAAAATGCTATACAAAAGAAATACCATTTATTCATGCTCTGAATGATTGTCAAAGAATTATGTACCAAGCGACAGCACGGTCATCAACAGTGCTTTTTTTTTTCAAATGCATAATTATCTAACCCATCACCAGCAACAGTTAGTGCTGGTTGGATGGTCTTTTTATGCATCTTCGAAAGGAACTCGCACGTCCGGGAGGTCATTTAAAACCACAGTGTTGAAAGTGTGACCATAAAGTTGAGAGTTAAGTGATGCACGTGATCGTCTTTCGGTTTTCGAGCGTGAAGGATTTTCGTGTCTAGTCGTAAATCTGGACCCGCAGCATCCTAGGGCAGCTTTAAAACATCATCAACAACAGCCATACAGTGTACAAGTGAGATTTAAAAATCAAAGAAAGCAAAAAAACAAAGTACAAGAGAAGAAAGGTGCTGCTTATGATGACTCTCTCACGTATACGGCATTGCTTGGGATACGGTTTTGTCGGATTTAACACAGCTGTTGCCACTGGCACGATACATGTGATCGCCTTGATATATGATTGGGACTATGTGTGTTTTTGGACAGGCTGTCAGAAATTTTACGTGCCACAATCCAAAGTCGTAACATGGGTACGGATGGCGTTCTACAAACTAAAGACTTGGTGTAAGTCTAGTGTGAAAATGAAGTGTATCTGTGTCTTATACTGAGTAGGTGATCTTTTTTTGATTCTTTTAAACACTCCTGTTTTATAAAACTATTGTGAGTCATTAGCAGATGAATCAGCATTCTCATGTGCAGCGTTGGCTTGGTCCCCCCCTCGCAAATGCATGTATAATGCCGACTGTCAAGCAACGGATCATTAAATATTAATGCATCATTTACATATAAATACACTTTAAATAATTTATTAAACTTGATTACAGTGCGAAGGTTGTTCATCTTGATTCTACACGACGAAGCATTCTTTTTCACTCCTCACGCCCTCCCTTATTCACCGACCCATGCATCCAACGGGGACCAACAGCAAAAACAACAACGATATTGTGTTTGGCTGGTGTTGGTCGTGCAGATCCGGCGTTGATTTGTTTCACAATTTATAATTTATGGCCAATGGTTGAGGGTAACAGCATGTGAACCTGTTTATTAACTTGTGCGGCCGGTTCGAACGATACGGGACGTGATGGTAGCAATTGTAGCCTGCCAGTCTATCCCGGGATTTAATGGCTATTGCCCTATTAGTGACAATGAGGCTGACGGGTAAAGTATTACGATGAAGGCGATAAGTGAAAAAAACGAGAGGCCATAAGAAGTGTGATAGAAAATCTAGGGCGGAGAGCAGCGCTATTTGTAAACGCTTTCAGTTATTTTACACTTTCTTTAAATTGTAATTTGCAGTACAGAGTTTTGTTTAAGCGTTTTCTTTTATTTCGTAACTAGGCCGTACTTCGGCTATGTTTTAGCTATTTTTTAATACAAATAATGGCATCATACCGGGGCGGACCGATGGTGCAGGCGACAGCGGCGCCAGTCTTCAAACGGCAGGACCGGGGTTCAAATCCCATCCGGACCGTAACCCCGTAGTGAGGATTGACTAACCAACTACGTGGTATCGGCAGTCTAGAAAGCCATTTTGACTTGACGGCCGGCATGACCTTGGAGGTCGTTAAGTCAAGAAGAAAATGGCGTTAAAAAAATTACAGGGTTTCACCGGTTTTTTCTGACACAATCAGCGCGTTATAGAATCGTTCACGCATACTACATACTCGTTAAGCGCGCTTTTGACGTCTTCGGATGATTGAATAGATTTGATCGGCATTGCTTTTGATGACACCCTTGGTTGGCACATTTTTCAATAGCACTGCCGATCAAATCAATACAATCATCCGAAGACGTCAAAAGCGCGCCGAACGAGTCAATAGTATGCTTGAACGATCCAGGTACGCGCTGAATGTGTCAATAAAACTGGTGAAACCCCTGTAAAACCGGTGAACCCTGTATTTAGCGACAACACATCATTCCAACAGTGATGGACAAAAATATAAGACCGAACAAATTTTGTATAAGTGTAAAATATTAATTATGGTGCATTCATTATAGGTACCAACTTTTTTTATTTTGGGGTTAAAATGAATATATCGACAAATTTACTAGGAATACATGTTTTGGCCGTTTGAAACGGTAGCCAAATGACCTTGCTACGCGTAAAATTTTACGTATTTGCATGCTAAGGGTACAGTTGGAGGCAATTTCTTATATTTTTTTATGGGTTTTTTCCCATTACACTTATGAACTTTTACACGAGCTGAGTAGTTTTTTAAATCGTGTTTTAGTTCTGTTTAAAGTTGTAGGATAGTTCACGGTTTTATTTTTATAGACCACGGTCCTACCATCCATCTATCCCTAATATATCCTAATTCTATCTTCGGTGGCTTCGGCATACCTTCGGCTTGTTAGCAAAAGCCTCAAGAATCTTTTTTTAACGACAGTAAAAATTAGATAGAAAGTTACAGAATAACCTGAAGCTTGTTTTACGTTTTCCCATGTATTGTTGTTTTTGATTCGTGTTTTTCAATGGGGCTTACAGCTTTTTTGCCCCTCAGTATGTCCTGTTTATCACTTATTTTTGATTTCGTTTTAACATTTTCTTTTTATCACCTGTCTTCTTTGTACCCTATTTTAAAATTAAAATACAATTGTTAGTTTTATTTTTCTATATGTAAGTTAAAAAATTATATGAAAAATATATCATGTTTCAACAACAATGATGCTATGGTTGACTCGGTTCCATTAATATGAAAACATTTTATCATATTATTGCTTTAGTTGAACTGTAAATGCGCAAATCCTGCCACAAGTGGTTCGTCCTGCAGCCGTCTTTCTTTCAATCACTTTCACGAACAGCTTCTTTTAACGAATCATAGAATATATTTTTTCACATTTGTACATATAAGTTAATAAAGTTTTTTTATGTTTGTGCCTGCGTTCAATGGGATGGTCCTATCTCTCTTTCTCTCTCTCTCTCTATCTCTCTCTCTCTCTCTCTCTCTCTCTCTCTCTCTCTCTCTCTCTCTCTCTCTTGATCTTTTTGCGCATTTTGCCCGATCGCCGATCTCAGCCGTACAGAACTGTCCTTATGGTACCCAACGATGACAGCCACTTGTATCGTTCTTAGCAGTAAACAACAATTATAATCAACAATAAATATCGCTTTAAACAACATTTGCATAATAAAAATAACACAAATAAAAAGAAAAATGATAAAAGATGTATCCAAAATGTTTCGTAAGAAAAAAAAATTTCAAAAAATTATTTGTAGCTCTTGTAAAAAGAGCCCACAAACACCAATCCTTGTTTTTTCAGGTTTGACTGTAACTTATATCAAACGTTTTTGCTTAATGTCCATAGCAAGGAGGATACGAACGATAGCTTAAGCGAGACGCAGCAAATGCATCACTATTCACTAAACATACATACATCTCGACCCCATTCATCTTGCTGTGTCTGTGGCCGTAATCAACCGGAGGTGACCGGTGCACTGGTTGGTCGGATTGAGTGAAATTCAAAATAATCATTATCGCGACGGTCATAAATTTACCATTTCCTTCATAACTCGAGATGATAAGCATCCAGCGGCTTGACCCTCCGGTGCGTATGACCACTGCGATCGGCAGGGTGTGTATGTGTGTGTGCACGTTCGGGTGTGCATGGCCAAACAAAACTCCGACATGGCCACGACGCAGTTATTAATGAAGCTATCCCGTGAATTATTTTAATGGATGATATCAAGATTTATTTGTTTGTTTGCCCCTGTCACAGAATCGTTGTGTATATAATTCGTTGTCAGTTTAATGTCGCCACCTGTCGCTAGCGTTTCCTATTAATCACACCAATTGGAGTGTTTCCCCTTGTGACGGCTCTCTCTTTCTCTATCTCTCTCTCTATCTCTTTTTCACGCTGTGCGTTGCTGCGCACTGTCTGACGAGATCACATTTGGAAGAGGGTTGAACAGCATCACAAGCACGAGAGACGTTGAAAAAGGGAGAGAGAGAGAGAGATAAGGAGTGAGAAAGAGAGAAGCGAGAGAGAAGGAGAAGAGCGATCCAAGCAGCAGTAGGCGCAGGCAACGTTGGAAATGATGAGATCGTTTTTCAGACGAATTCATGCGTAAACCGGCTTTTGGGTTGCGTGCGGAAGTGGGCCAGTGGCTGCAAGTGGACGGGGACGATAAAATGTGCCGTGACGAAAAGCGGCTGCAAGCAAGATCCGAACCGATGGGCGGTATATGATGAGATACAGTTCGCGGTGTAGGTTGTCAGCAATTAACATTCGGTGCGATTTGTCTTCTCCTTTCAAGCGTGCTACCTTACTGTTCCGAGTCGTTTCGATTTCGTTCGCCGTTACCATGGTTACCACCCTTATCCTCCGCAACCGAGGCAACGAGATGCATCAACAGGGCCTACACCATTACACGTACTGACGCGAGACGCTGTGTGGCGAAATTTGCCTCGAGAGCTGACACCGTGGTTTTAATTTTGTCCTTCACTTTGATTTATCGTCTCTGCTCTCGAGATTTTCAGTCCGCGGCACCGCGGTCTCCACCACCGGCTGCGCTATGGCTGCCTGTCCCGCTTTGGGAGCTTTTCGCTTAACCCCAGCCGCCGTTGTCGTACCGTTGCCCTTCTCACACCCGAATCCCAGCCAGACGCAGCGAAATGTGCATTCCGCGATATTGCTAACCATCCGGTCCGGCATTCAGAACACTTAAAAAACTTGATTACGTTTATGCTCTGGCATTTCATCCCTTTGCAAACTGCGGCTGCCGTTTCTGGTGGTGCGCTTGTTGGCCACTTTTACGACAGCTTTTACGACTTCCCAGGAGAGTGCACACAAGGGCCACGACTGCGTACGTCGCAACGTGCGCGCTCTCGCACTTGGCCCGAGTCTGGCCAATCTCTCGCGGGGCTTCACAATAATCAAGATTTATTTGTGCATGTTTTTCCGCCCGTCATTATATTCGGTCGAGTTTGAGCGTGAAGAATTAAATGATTTATGGTTCAATATCGCGTATAAATTATTACCGGGCGCGCTTTTTTTTTTTTGTTCGATGTTGTTGCTGGAGTATGATCGCTTGCAACCTTAGACGAGTAGGGATGGTTGCGTTGCCGAGAGAGGTTGTATAAAAATATTGCTCCCAGTCAGGCTTGCCTTGTACACCGCCATTCTGGCCGTGGAGTGAGTGGTTTTGATTTTTTGTTATTTTACCATGTTTCAATTTTTTTTTTCGTTGTGTTGAAAGCATATTGTTATGACAAACGTAGCGGATGATGAGCAAAATTAATGAACTTATATAAAAAAAAGGTAGTTCAAATAGTTTGAAATGCAATTGGAAACGAAAATAGTAAATAATACCCGCATAGAAATGTTGATAAATTTATTTCAAAAGCTAGTATAAAATGGAAGGAAATAGAAACTAACGAATCATTCCTCTTCGTATTTAAATTCACAAATCAGGAAATTGTACAAAAGGGTACGTAGCTGCTTTTGAATGAAAAACCAAAAAAAAAAACCTTCAATGAAACATCCTATACGATTTGTGTTCTTAGATAGAATTTAAAATCCCAACATTCCTTAGCTGCCTTTAAGTGCCATTTCGGTATGAAGCAATCATCGCTTCGTTGGCAAAAATGTCTGGTTATGGGTTTAAGAGAAGGAAGTGAAGAACAATATTAATCATACCAAGAGAGATAGAGAGAGAGAGGGAAAAAAGGTTTCGTTGGATAATCTTACCAACGGAAGCCAGACACTTTTGAATGTAACAGGAGATTTCAATGAGGAAAAAAATCAAAAATAAAATTGTATGCCAAATGAACAGCGAAAAAGAAGTAAGAAAAGACATACACGGTACGGTACGTTGGCTACTTGTTGAGCTAAACTGCATATTCTTATCCCTGGCATCATGCCACACGATGTGTACCTTTTTCACGACCAAACCATGTTGCTTAGATCGGTCCTGTACCCCTGTCTTCCGCTTTACAGTGTGCGCGGTCTCTTTTTTTTTTTGCTGTTGTTCTCCCTTCATCCTATCGTGTTATATCCTCCGTAGCTGTCACTGTCGACGGGTCTTTCGTCGCCATTTCACGGCTGAATGAACCCACAAATTCAGGTAGACACGATCCCTTTGTGTCAACAACAATAAACTGACAGAAAATGTCACGAAAGATAGACGTAATAATAATGTGAAATAAGGGAGTTGAATGCGCCACTTCAGGCTAATTACTAATCCCCTTGTTGAGCAGAGGCATTGGGAAATTGTTTGCGTGCGTGTGTAAGTGTGACGAGGTGTCGTGCCAGTGTCTGCGGTTGCGGAGCATTGGCAGGCAAAAGGAAATAAAACGTCCCTTGGCGAATCACTTCGTCTGGCAACATAAATGACAGGAGGTCGCCGGGACAGAAATTCCTGTCGTTTTATGTCATTTCACCAGCGCTACCGGCCAAGCGGTAGCGCGAACAAATGTTTACTCTTTGCGGTAAGTAGCGCGTAAGGCGAAAGGTTGTGCGGAAGAGAGAAAGTGTCGGGAAAGTTCCAAGACATGGGAAGGTGGCGGACGTTCGAAACAGCCCAAGCCCATGTTTGTATGTTTGTTGCCTCGCTGCCTCGAATAATGGAAAGCGGATGAATGTAAATCTTTTAAGCCAGCCTGGCAGTCCGCACTGCTCGACATATAAATTGGTTGTTTTAAAAGTCGCCAGAATTGTCACTCCGTCTGACAATTTAGTGAACGACGATCACAACGAAAAGCTGAACAAAACTGCACTCCGGTGGCAGGAGAGGATGAGATAGCACATGCTTTGCCTTAATGCACCCATGGCCCACGGAATGCACCACGGGTGTGGTGTGATGAAGCTTCCAAAACACAACACGTAAATAGAGAGATAAAACAACTGTTGTAAAGAATGAGTTATGGACAGTGTAGTTGAAAGCGTTGCATGCTTGAAGACCGGCCGTAAAACGAGAAAGAAAACGATCTAGCAAGAATTAGTGTTGGGTCAGGAGCTTGTAAAACGATAGTGCCAGCTAATATGTGGTGCCTCTGCATGTTTGCGTGTATGGCGAGTGCTCAATGCTCTATTTGTCTCAATTCTAATTGCTAACGAATGCTTTGGGCGCAACCATTTTCGGATTGAATGGTCGATTTTATGTTAACACCAATGCTCTATCGTTTCCTTGCGGATGCTGGGTATGTCCCGCTAGACATTTGTCGTGCTGTCAGTGTCGCGCTAATGGGTCCAAAATGTAGCACGCATCCGCCCTCATGCCTTCTTCGTACGGATAGAGATTAAAGCCGTGCATATGGCGCCTCTTATGGGAACGAGAGCCATCGCTAGAAAGGCGATGGCCATACGCCAGACACCGAAAATGGTAGAGAAAATGAAATGACAAAAGCGGATGAGGCACGAGCAGGACGGATGGTAAGTTCTAAGATATGACTAACAAGATAGAAAATTACTCAAAAGAAAAAAAGCTATTTCAAAACAAGTCACTCCAAATTAGACACTGCTGTCCAAATCCCTCTAGGATCACATGTACGATCGCGAGCAAATAGAGGGCGAAAAGTGAAGCACTCGAACCATGGCTAGAGAGCCGCTGATTTATTATACCGTCATGTGTCATGTGTGTAAATGTACGTTGTGCCTTTTTTTTTTCGCCTGCTTTCTGGAAATACACAACGGGACGATAAGAACTGAACGAATGAACGACGAACGCGGGAAAGATGCTTCAAGCATCTGTCATCCCGCACGACGGTGACAGCGCCATGACATAACGAAGCACCCCGTACTGTTACGTTGGTTGTGTGGTGCGTTCTTGTGCGCTAGAAAACGTTCTGCCGCTGATGTGCGCTTAACATTGCGCGAGTGGCAATATTTAGAGCTGCGAAAACAAAGGGAAAAAAAAACAAGTCCAACAACCAAAAGCTGAGCAATGTAACATGCTCCCAAAGGCATTTGAATGTGCGCTAGGATCGGATAGACACTGGATGATGGTTGAATGATTCGTGGTATCTGTCTGCCTGGCTGCCTGTTGACTTCTCGGAGCCGGTGGCGGGAAATCGGATATCGTGGCTATGCAGCTGAACTATGCACCGAATTAGTGATAAATTTATTGCCCATTTCCTGCGAGCGGCGTGTTTCGGGTCGGTTCGGTGGCAGGAATCCGGATAAACCACTGCAAGATTTACCGCCTCTAGCATGCTAGTTCCGTTAAAACGAGAGAAACGGCTGCTTAGCAGCTCATCAATCGTTTCGAACTGCGTGAGTAATGAATGTGAACATTTAAGTTTATGGACGAGGGTCGTGTTTTGAACCGTTTCTGCTGTCACAATATTGCAACACATTCTTTTTCTGGTTGGTTCACATGCGTAACGTTGTCTTGACACTTTTTCATGGCGTTCCGCTAGTAGCATTCGACGTTTGTGGACATTCTTGATTCTTGCTGTAGGTTTTGCTGTACTTGAATTAACTTGCTTTGAATTTTTTGGATCTTTCTTTATAATCATGCTTGTGTTTGTAGCGAATCATGCAATTTTGTGTGTAAATGAAGTAATAACGTTACACCATGTAAAGTAAGTTGTTACGATAATGAATAGGAGTAAGCATATCTCTGAACTCCTCACATATTTTAGTATAGAAGTAGATTAAAATTTACATAAGTGTTTGCACACAACAAAGCATTTTTTTAAAGTCAGTGTTTTTTTTTTTTTTTTTTATTCATAAGGGACGGCCAGGCCGTATTGCTAACGTAAAGTTAGTGTTAAAAATGTGTAAATTTTGGGATACCTATTGATTCAGTTTTAAATTTCTAAAAACTTTTCGAAAGATTAAGCCAGCAGAACAATATTTAGGCAATTGGTTTAGGAATTGGATTTTTAAAAGCAATCAATGCTTTTAAAAGTATTCCTTTTTTTTACTCGATTCTTGAGGCTTTTCGTTCCAATTAAGTGCGCAAATAAATAACGGCCGTTTTTTTCATAAGTTTTCATAAGAGAACTGCTGGTCAGCCAATCCATGTGCCATGGATCGGAACAGATGGAAATCCGATAGTGCCAGATCCGGTGAATACGGCGGGTGCGGTAAAACATCCCCTTTCGAGGGTATTAAGAGAGTTTTTCACAGATTGCGCAACACGTGACGTGGAGTGATGAGTATTCTGGCTCGGGTTTAACTCATCAATTGTTTCCGGTAGCGTTTCCCTGTGATTGTTTCTCCCGGTTTCAGAAGTTCGCAGTAGATGACGCCGAGCTGGTCCCGCCAAATATTCAGCATAACTTTCGACCTATGGATGTTCGGCCGAGTGGATGATGTTGAGGTATGACCTCGGCATCCCCATGATTTTTTGCTATGATATGGCCTTTTTTTGCCCATGGTATGGCCTGACGAGTTACACCAAGCACGGCTGCAAGCTCTTCTTGCGTTTGGCATTGATTTTTCTCCAGTAAAGCCGTCAATTTTTCGTCGGCGAACGTTTTGGACCTTCCTTCACGTTGAGCATCCTCCACGGCAAAATCACCGCTTCGAAAGCGTCGAAACCAATCCCGACGACTCTCGATGCGCTTCGGCTGCATCGAGCATCGGCATATGGTGCTTATCCGGCTCAAAATCAGACACTTTCAAAAACTAGGAACTTTTACTCGCACAAAATAATCACTAATCTGTTTACACAGTTTGATCATGTCACTCCTGAACTTGATTTATGACGTTTGTAAACATCAAAATCGCGCCACAGTCCGCAGTGGAACCATCGATTTCAAAACGATCGTTGTTTATTTGCGGACCTAATACCATTTGTGGTACCTTGTTTAATACAATTTGACCAAAGTTGGATAGTTAATTCTCGAGTGGTCTTTACTTGGGTGCAAACTTGCAACACTGCCATTTTGAAGTGTCATCTTCAGGCTTTCTTTTCCCCTAGCTGTTATTTTGCTGAATTGTAAAATAAGTGGTTTCCATGAGCTCCTAAAATCGCAAAATTTTTACCGGATAAAGTGTTTTTGCGATGAGTTGTTTCATTACTACAGCATGAAAAAATCTGCTGCCAAAAGTCATGGTATGTTTATGAAAGTTTATGGTGACCATGCTCTTATCAGAAAGTAGCAATATTTCTTTGGAGGACGAAGGATAGCTCCAGATATTCCTTGAAATCTGAAGATAGAGCATTTCAAGGCAAACGCAAGACGAACTTGCAAAGGCGTTTTCAACGTTTAAAAGCTATGAGAATGATCCGCAAGGCAGGACCTTGAGTGCCGCACGAACTGAAGCCAAGGGATCATCGACACCCCTAAATATTCAAGAAAAACTCGACCGCATACATATGCCAGAACCGGTTAAACAATATTTTAAAACGCTGAAATGAAATGTCCTGTCCTATCTGCCCAGACACGGCCTTCTGATTTTCATCTTTTCCGATCGATGAATGCATAGCGTTCAAATAATCTTTCCTTTTTCCTCGAGGGAATCCGTAAATTGACAAAAAGATGAGAAAAAAGTAATAATTTCCGGTAGAAAATACTTTGGATACCAAGTCTTCATAATAAATCTGTCAATTTCGAAAAAAAAAATCCGCAAGAACCTATTTATAGCCCTGACGATATAAAGTTTCTAAGTATTGTAACTGTAACCTGAAACAACAGAAGCAGATTGATCGGATAAGGTCATGCGATAAACATTTGCACAAACAATCTCGTTGATAGACGTGGCAAAAATTAAGTCTATTTTTATTTGCAGGATAACAACGCAGAGTGAATGAAAAATTCCGCCATTTCAATATCAAGTTATCGATTGTTTCTACGGTTTGCAGCATTCGGTACACGATACCTTTGAGAAACCTGGACGAAGGTATTACAATTCCTAGACACGTGTGCACTGCGCACCAACTGAATGGCACGTTGGAAGAGCTCAATGGGGATGATAGCTTTTGGGATACGTTTAATGGGAGCACGTTAATCATACGTGTGGTGATTGTCGGGTGGCACATAATTAAAAAGACAGTAATCGATCGATTTGAATGTAAACCTTGTAAATCCGACACTAAAATGCTACTACCGTCTTTGATTGTGCACTGCATATTGAGTTGGGTGCTATGCTTTGTACCATTACGCATGGCATTGATGTTTCCTGCTTAAGACATTGTGAGGTGAATTTAAATTTGGTGACGGTTCCAGCGGGTGAAAAAGTTTGTATCAAGCATAATTGTTTTTAGATGTAAAATTGAATGCCTATTTTCTTACCCTTCTGTGTGGGCCGTGTCCTGGTAATGGCATGTCGATAGATAAGGTGAAAAGACAGTTCAATGAAAAAATAATACTATCAAGGTTGATGTCCATACTTGTCTAGCTGGAGCAAGACTATTTTTTCCGTTTCTTTCTAAAAACTGTTCATTTATACGTACAGTATTGGACAAAACAAGTGTAACCCATCAATCTCAATCATGAAACCCTACATTGAACGTGCATAATAAGTCAATTGTGAGAAAGATGTTTTTAAGTTGATTGAAATAGCACTTTTCTTGTTTACTTAAATTGGCCTTCAATATTTCGTTGCAAATCCTTTGCTTTCAATTACAGCCTTGCATCTGCCAGGCATAGACTCGATCAGGTGATCAATGAAGTTTTGGGGAATTGCTGCCCACGCCTTCAAACAACTGATACTTGCGTCGAACACCTTCACGATCAATTAGCTGATGCACGATCTCCCACAGGCTCTCTATAGGGTTCAGGTCCGGAGATTGGGGCGGCCAGTTCATCACCATGATTTCATTATCCTTAAACCAGTCTCTTTGGGGGGGTGGTTGGGATGGTTGTCTTGTTGGAATATCCATTTCAATGGCATATTGCATTCAGTATAAGGCAAAAAAACGTTTTTCGGGATTTCATGAAATGGACCATAATTCCATCGATTTGATGAATTGAACCAAGACGGTTCGCAGAAAAACATCCCCCGACCGTTACATTGTCTCCGCCATGCTTCACCGTCTTTTGACAGTAACGTGAATGTAAGCGTTTTTCAGTTGGTACACGGCCAATCCCGTCCTTTCCAAAGATGTTGAACTTCGACTCATCACTGAACAGAACCGTCTGCAACCGTTTCTGCACATCCCAGTCAATATGAGATTGAGCAACCAGAAGTATTTTATCCCGATTCCTAAGTGAAATCAGAGGTTTCTTCGCGGGACGCCGAGAGAACAATAAGGCTTCAACGGCATGCGTCATTCTGATTGTCCGGTCCGAAGCAGATAACTGCATATTCATTCGCACTTTGAACGAAGTTTGAAAGGAGCCTTTTTCATGCTTCATACGATCATAGTGTCCTCTCTTGGCGTGGTGGACCGTGGTCTTCAACCTCTAATGTTCACATAAAGCCTTTGGGATGTACGAAATATCGAGCACAGTCTAGATACGGTCCATTTTTGCATCTCATACTTGTCACAATTTTTTTGTGACATTCCACTCATCGATTATTTTCTTTGTCAGTTTCCCTCCAAGGCTATCATGTGTCATTTTGGTGTTTAGTAACAAAAATGTAACAAAAGCATCACTACTGACCTTTGTAAATAATTACCAACGTCTATTAACCTTGTAATGTTACAATAATGCAAAAAGAACAGTTTTTATAGCAAACGAATTTTTTTCCAACGTAAAACAAAGTTCTTAAACGATGCTGGTAGAAAGAATAGTTGAAAGAAGCGAGAAGTTGCAGTTGTTTTGACCAGCACAAAATGGTTCTTGTCCACGAAACACTCGCTGTGATCTGTAAATTTGACAGCTGACAGGTGCAATAAACATGTAGCAAACATCTAAACTCCTGAACCGTCAACTGCAGTCAACTGCCTTTTTATGATTGCTCTATTTGAATTGCACTTGTTTTGCCCAGTGCTGTAAATCAGGACGTTGGTTATTTCACGTGGACTAACAATAAGCAATCATGCATACATTATGGACCACGTTTATTAAAAATTGTTCCCGATCTTGACCGTAAGCTCAATACATGTTGCCCCAATGCGTGCGCCATAAAATTCCTCAGATCCGTAAAATCCATACGTTATCGTTTCCGGCATGTTTGTACAAACTATCGGTACAACTTAATGTTTTTCAATTTATGAACTGCGAAAAGAATTATGCAAAGAATAACAGATCGCAAATGATGATGCTACAATATTAACGCATCGTTTGTAGTTCGGAACGTTTTTTAACGCGGTACGGCGGTCTGTTCATGTTCAGAGACAAAGCTACTGCGGCCTGTGGCAAAAGAGTAGGCGTTAGAAGGTATTAATAATTTTTTCGTAAACCACTGAGTAAATAACCCCAACCAACAGGGTGCGGAATCGTTAACGCGTACTCGAAACCTTCCCAAAACGACCGCCCCAACCCTTGCTTTGGGAGGATCGGGGTCTCGGCCGTCTTGTGGAAGTATCGGGCAGAAGTACGGGTAGAACTGTAAAATATCGTTCACACCCAGTGTGTGTTAATCATTTCGCCCCAGAAGCGAAACTCTATCTGTCAAAACACAATCTCTTTACGCCGGGGCGTATATCGTTTGATCTGTTTATTGATTTTCCGCCGTTTCTCAGCGTGTGTACCATTGAGTTGTTCCCCGGCGCACCTCTCCGCTTGACAGTAAGTCGGCCGTTTGCCACACATGTACACATACACACACACACACACACACACACACACACACACACACACACACACTCGACTGTGTGGTAATGATTGCCATTCATACCGCCCAAGGAATGGTTTTAGTTAGTTATGTTTACAGAGTGCGCATTAAGGTTGCAGTTTTTTCGGCGGTGCTCCCGTTTGAAAGTCAAAGTAAGATGTATAACGTTCCATTATGGAACGCACGGAGAAGATTACCCACGAAGTGACAGAAGCTGTCGATGGTGGGCGAAAAGAAAACGTGACCGACCGATGAGTGCTGGGCGCTGGGTGGGAAACATTATCCGTCGTCTCGGTCGGGCACATGAGGTTTTGGTGGTGGTGGTGGTGGTGGTGGAGGTAGTCAGTCGGTGGCGCATGTGTGCCTGGCTTAGCTTGCCTCATTTCGTTTCGGAGCGTATATTCGGCGAAGGCAAACCTCGGCGCGTACAAACATCATATGTGTGCAATCAAATTTTCGACGGAAAGTGAGGATGAAATACATTTGTTTACTTAGCCGTGGCATACGCGGTCTCCTTTGATCATCCAGTCTCCTATAAGCAAGTATTTTAACGCGTATGCCTCCAGTCCGCTCGTCGTGAAGCGCGAAGCGGGAAGCGTTTCCAAAGGTACAGCGACCGACCGGACGTTTGCATTTCTGTCAATGGAGGGTTCAAAGACGGGCGCCGGAAGGCGGCATCGCAAACACGAAAACACGTAAAGAAAGGAATGTATAATTAAACGATCCAGAATGCTAGTAGAGCATGGGGACAGGAACAGAAAAGTACATAAACGAAAGTTAATGATCGGTGTTTACGAGAAGTGACTAACTGGGCGCGATTAAGCTGAAAGCGATAAGATGAAATGAATCGTGTTGTAATGATTTATTATTGGTAATTTTTTTTTTTGTTACGGTTTACAGCATCTCGTTGCGCGAGCTTATCGGTTTTGTCAGCTGCTTAGTTTCGTGCGCTTTCTATCAATCCAACACTGCAGGTTTATTTGCCTTTTTTCTTTTAATAAATGAATCGTTAAAGTCAATGAAATTTATGGTTCGTGAACTTACTACGATAGTATCAGCTTCTTAAATATACAATCAGGAAACAAGCTGAACAGTGGAATAATGCATTTAAAAAATCTATGCAAATACAGCTTTCATTACTGTTGAATTTTAAGACCAGTTAACCAATATATTACAAAATATTTATGTTCATCAGCCTTTTCGATTCTTATAACACTCCACAAATACACTACGATTTTTTAGAAATTGCTCGATATTCGGTTTACTAGGCCGTCACAGTCTAGTTAATGGAGATACCAGACATGAAAATGGCTCTTGCAAGTGTCCTCGATAAAACTGCTAACTTCATTACCTTAAATTAATTAGAAAATTGGTCTTAACATCAACCAATGCTATTGATACCAATGAAAAAAGGAGACATTTGTAATTACCGCCTTCATTACTTACTTACTAACTTATTAAGCGCTACAACCGCTTTGCGGTCTTAGCCTGCCGCAGCAGAATCCGGAACCGAAGGCTGTTGAATGACCGGCTGGTTGCCAGCATCCTAGCGTGCAACTCCGACTATATGCTGTTTTCGGTGCTGACTTTTGACCCGAGATAGGTGAAGTTTTGGACGACTTCAAATTTGCGGTCACCTATCCGCACATCACCCCCACGTAGTTCCGGATTTCTTAGTAGGGCCGCTGATGGTGCCACCATCAATTTGGTCTTTGCCTCGTTAATCTGCAACCCGAGGTTTTCTGCCGCCTGCTCGATCCTTTGGTAGGCTTCTGCTACCTGGGAGAGCCGCAGACCAATGATGTCTACTATACCATCAGCGTATGCCAGGATCTGGGTTGACTTATAGAAGATGGTTCCCGAAGTCTCCACCTCCGAGTCACGAATGGCCCTCTCTAGCGCCAAGTTGAATAGGAGACAGGCGAGCCCATGTCCCTGACGCAGGCCTTTGGTGGTAGCAAATTCTAACAAGCCTGATTAGTTTGGCCAGGATTCCAAAAGAGCTCATGGCCTCGTAGAGTTTTACGCTGGCTATGCTATCATATGCGGCCTGCTGTTAAGCCATCTTCTCCAAGATTTGCCGCATGGCGATGATCTGGTCAGTGGTAGTTCTTTTTGATAGTTTCCAACTATCCGTTCAACGAATGGGACAAGCTTATCATGAAGGATTAGCGAGAATATTTTGTAGGCGGTATTCAACACCGTAATGCCCCTGTAGTTGTTGCAGTCCAACATATCTCCCTTCTTGTATATGGGATAGATGAGGCCGAGATTCCAATCACAAGGCATCGATTCGCTATCCCATACAAGTTGGTGAACCTCCTTTTCGAGTAAGGCACCACCGTTCTTGAGCAGTTTGGCTACGATTTCGTCGGTTACGGGTGCCATTAAATAAACCGCCTTCATTTAATGTCTCAAAAGAATTACCATCAACAATTACTCAAAGCTGTTATAATCCGCTAATAGAATACATTATACAGGTTTTGGTACAAGCGTTCGCCAGATGATAAATTAATATTGAACCAAATGTTTGCGTATGTCAACCAAAGCTTTCTAACTTGATTGTCAGATATTGCTGTGGTGGGAAGAAGAATAATTGTATTTTCAGTCGCCATGTGGTGGGAAGAAGAGATTCACGGTCGCCATGTGGTGGAGAAGAATAAACTCGGACTTATAATCGCGACGAGAACAGAACAACGTGATTGCTAACTGTGCGGACCAATATCTTTCTTTTATCTGACTGTTCAGGCAGTCTGAAGATTCTAGATGAGAATCTTCTTTACAGGAAAGTTGGAGACATCGAGGCCTTACCTTTGGTAGGGGGACTCTCGATGCTCATCGGCGGAGCAAGTCGGCCAGGCGACTTTGGATGTTCAGAAGGAATATCCCTTACTGGCATGTTGGAGGTTTGAGGCCTTACCTTGGGTAGGGGGACACTCAAACCTCTAGAAAGAATTGAACGCAAGGTTTAGCTTGTTGTACCTTCTCTCTGCCTGTCTGTCTGTGTGTGTCTCTCGAAGGCTTCCAAGACCGTTTTATTTATACCCAATTCTTACAATAGTTTTTGCTCGTTTTTGTAACTAAAATTGTTTCTTAGTGGTTGTTCTTTTTGCTATTGCATTTAGTACAAAAATATTTACGTAAGCATAAAATGTGTCGCGGTGCGATCGATTGCTGCGCTTGCAAGAAATGTGTTCGTCGTTAGATCTATATGCTTGCTCTGCATGAAGTTACTTGTTTATATTTTGTTGTTTTGTGTTGCTGACCACTGTCTAGACTCGCTGGTTGTTTTGAACTGATATCATATTGCATTGCGTCACTCGCTAGCCGGGTGCGCTGGTAAGTGTCAAGTTAAGGCGTGCGCGTGGTCAAAATAGCTGAATGTACATTTCTTACGTTCAGGTAAGCAGGTTATTTGTTAAATTGGTGAATTTCTGCTCACCGTATAATGCTACATAAGGCTTGTTGTATGCGAAATAATGTATACTCTAGTGAGATGTTTAGCAGATATGCTACATTGCCTTTGAGCGGCCAAAGGGAATTTACATGCTAACAGTAGACGTACTTGGAAACAATCAGAAGAATCCTTTTTTTTATAAGGACTTGAGTTGAGATGAGATGAGTTTAGAGGGTTTACCGCGGTTATTAAATTACAGTACTGGACGAAATAAATCATACGCGCAAAGTAAAAATGCTCTTTGAGGAGTATTTTCATGATTTTTCAGATAAAAAATCATCCCATTAAAGTTTAAAGGTTTGCAGAGAAAAATATTAAAAATAGCTTTATATGCATACGCGTAGTTGTTATAGCCAACAGTTGGAATTTTAGCATGGACAAAATAAATCATACACTTAAAAAACATTATTTCTTGCTGTGATAATTAACTAACGTTCTGGCAGCACTACAAAACTAGCAACCTTGTGGCTTATTTAACACTTCTAGACTGGAAAGCTAGTGGATGAAAATATTGCGTCATATGAAAAGTGTAAAATGCCAGGAAAACAAATTTTGCTCGATGTGAGAAATCTGATTATAAGCGATCGCAAAAAAAGGAATTACTTTCGGGAAAATTGCTGAAAAGTATTCGATTTCTATTGAAGCTGTGCAGCATATCTGGAAAAAAACACGAAACTTTTGGAACTGTGCTCAACTTATCTGGACAAAGGTGTCATCGCGTAACGACCCGTCGTGATGAGGCGAGAATAATTCGGATGGCGAAGCAAAACCCTAAGTTGTCTTCCAAGGAAATTAAGGAAACGATGAATCTGGATGTCGACCGCCGTACTATACGCCGGAGCTATAAGCTGCCTGAATTGCATATTGGGACTGTCATGCATTAGCAACTGACACAAAAAATAGCAACTGACCAAAACTTAACCTATCTCGGGTCAATAGTCAGCACCGAAAACAGCAAAGAGACGGAGTTGAGCGCTAGGATGTTGGCGGCCAGCCGGTTATTCTACAGCCTGAGGAAACATCTCACCTCAAAAAACCTGTCGCGACGGTCGAAGCTGGGACTGTATCGTACCTTTATAGTCCTAGTACTCACATACGCCTCTGAGACATGGACCCTGTCCAAAACAGACGAAGCCCTCTTAGCCGCGTTCGAGAGGAAGATGCTCAGAAGGATCAGAAGGAACTGTATGACGACCTCACCGTCGTGCGGCGAATTAGGCTCGCCAGGCTCCGATGGGCTGGCCATGTTATACGCATAGCACCGGAGGACCTAGCTCAGAAAGTACTTTTAGGCCGTTCACACGAACAGAGGAGGCGTGGTAGGCCCAGATTCAGGTGAGAGGATGGCGTGGAATCATCCGCCATTAAGGCCGAGATAACGGATTGGCGGACGACGGCGCGGGACCGTCAGCAGTTCCGGATTCTGCTGCGGCAGGCCAAGACCGCAAAGCGGTTGTAGCGCCTGATAATCCTGATCCAATATTCAGTGGCATACTTTTTACAAAAAAGTTTTAAAATCATAACAATTGGTCTCTAATATTTCTTCTTAGGTGAATAAATGAAGAACGAAATTATACTTAGTTAAAAAGTCCAAAACATCATGGTATTTCAGTGAATATTGAGCACGATTAGCATTAGCACCATAAGAGATAAAAACCTTGGTCAAGCCATTGTTACCATGCTGTATTTTTTGCTATTTCGTATTTTTAAACACTCAAAGCTCAAAGCCGAGCTTCAGAAACATCGGTATCGAGCAGCACTTAATCAAGGCACAGCTTAGTCGTAGATATTTGTTGTTTTCACC
The DNA here is from genome assembly GCF_943734695.1 of Anopheles maculipalpis. Taxonomy (NCBI): domain Eukaryota; kingdom Metazoa; phylum Arthropoda; class Insecta; order Diptera; family Culicidae; genus Anopheles; species Anopheles maculipalpis. Next base: position 45,859,374 of record NC_064872.1, on the reverse strand, counting down.
TCTAGAGCAAATAATTCTTTTGATTAGAGTTGCTCCATTGAGTTAGGGGAAGCTGAAAGCCGTAGCTTAATCGGTGTAAGATATGCATATGCAGTGGCTCTCATAAAGAATGGATCGGGTTGACCATCAACAAACATGGTATGCCCGTGGAGAGTCAGTGGTTGGTTTTGTAAAATTAATCGATCTTCGGACCGGATGGCATCCACGCCATGTAGCGGGGAGGAAACTGCAACGCTCCACTCCACTGCCAAGAGGTGCGGATCCGAGCATATCTAATAATTTATGGTTCATATATTAGCGAGTGAGGCTAGTGATTACGAAATTTATTTAATCCTCTTAGCCGACCGAATCGGCCTCGGGGTCCGTGGACATTCAGCAGTGCGATGGGCAGTGAAACACATTATTAATAGGCAATAATTTAGCTTCGAATTGGCTTTTAGGTCCGGTCGGCAATACGCAGCCGGAGCGACTTAATTCCATGCTAATGCTACGCTATTTGAGTGCTCCTAATCGAATGGCGGTCGTTTCTTTGATTTCAGCGGCTCAAGCAACAGCATCACCATTGAAACAGTCGATCAGGAGCTTCGATTATTTGTGGTCACTAGAGTTAGTTTAAAATCACCTGTCCCACCCTGGAGGGTTTACGTTTTTTTGTTTCGCCCCTACTGTAATCTGTTGCAGTTCTTGATGGGAGTAATACAATCTTTTAATAGAGTGCTCTGACAAGCAAAAATTGTTTTCATCTCTTTGGCTCAGGAAAGCTTGGTTTCTTGCCATTCAACGAAAGAAAGAAAAAAAAATCGCATGATACAGGATATTTATACCGTTTTTTTTTTGTTTGGTTTCACAATCCCTTTCCATGGTTTATGTGAAATAAAAGATGAATCCATCCGTTTTTCCCCTCTCGTCCCGGTCGGGTTTCCAGCCGTCACTCGTCATTCGAGTGATTTATGAGACAGCTTCAACACGTTTAGTTTAGAATCATTTGTTATCATTCATCACAAAACCGGAACAGCGCATGGGAAGGACGCACGAACAAACGAAACGAATGGACGAACGGATGGATGGATGGATGGATGGATGGATAGATGGGATGCTGTACCACCGTACGCAGCACGGCTTGGCAGTGTGTATAGAATGTATAAATTATTGTTGCTCGTTAATATTTTTTTCTTCACTCCATTCGTTTCAAGCGGGCTAGTAGAGTTGGGTATGTTTTCTCTCTGTCTCTCTCTCTCTCTCTCCTTCTCTCTTTTTGTACACTGTTCTTTCGTGCTTTCTTGCCCGATTCCGTTAACGATTCCGGGGTGCATAATTAATGTTTGTCATAACGAAACATAGCGATAACAATATGTACATGACACCGTACTGAAAACTGATAACAATATGTCTGACAAGTTAGTTACTGATTATGTTTTGAATGCTGCATCCTCGTTTCGATAATTTGTGCATTTGTTGGAAACCCGTTCCCCTTCCGTAGGTGCTATTAACGGAATGATTAACGTCTCTTGCATGCAGTGCTATTTGTCATACACGAGCGGTTGCGATCGTAATAACACTTGAATGTTTCGAAAAGTAAAAATTGCTTTGTGTGAGCAGGCACGTAAAGGCACATTTTAAAATGTTTTTAAAAATACCATATTGAAGATAAGTTTTGCATTTGTAGCAGATGATACCCTTACAGATCGTCTTAATGCTACTAGAATACTAGCTCCTAGCATTCAGGAAACATTCGAAAGCCATCGTTTGCATCAAGAACAAAATAGGCACGAACCGAGGGAATAGTAGCCAGCAATCGAATGGAATAATCATGAAGCGATTCGATTCCAGGCCTCATCTGTTTGACATGCAAGGACATGTTTGACATGACATCAAACCTCTATAAATAAAAGAAAAAAATCTATTCTACTCCGTCTTGGGCAGCTCAGGGTTGAGCATTTCGCGCAGACAAGGTTTTATGATGTCCGTTCGTTGCGGTGATTTTGTCTTCTCCGACCTCCTATCTCCAAGATCTTTGTAGTTGGCAGGACAGAAGGACTTCCAGGTCCCCATAAAATGAAGAACAGTGGCTAGTTATCTCCTTTTGCTCAATTTACTTCCAATTTCCAATCCTACTAAGGGATTTGGGGCGGCCCGGTAGTATTTCTCTCCAGTCATTTTGACTAGTCGCAGTATAGTTGCACGCTGACAATATTTAAATGTATCTTTTAAATGTAATGTTAAACTGAACTCAAATTCATGATATAAAAATGGAATAATATAGAGTTTGAAGTTTGTTTGTGGATGAGGATGTGGATGAGAGATCGGAAAGCCGCTAGAAAATAATTAAAACCAAAACAAGTAAATTAGGATTTGAAGAGGCGCATACAAACTAGGAATCGTTCGACGAAGTGCTACACACAAGAGATCGTGGATTCTAAGGTTGTGGGAGCGAACATAAAAAGAGATAAGTGAAAAATCAGAAGCGTCTGTTGTACCTAAATAAGGCTAACGACGAATACTGTTTGTGGCCCTATTAGGCCTGAGTTATTAAGCCTGATTTAAGCTAATCTTAAATCCGAATTAGACAACGAACGACAAAGAATGGAAGAGGATCTCTAAAGCATGTTGTAGAACATTGATAGTCCCATTACTAACTAACGCCTCTGCAACACGGACTTTGTCCAATGGAGAGGAATCCTCGAGTGGAAAAATGTCAAAAAGTTGTGTTTTGTGATCCGTATGTACTATGAAAGGAAATGGAGGAGCCACTATAAAAGCAAGCTCAATGGTGATCTCAGCATTTTGAAGCTTGTAGACAAGCCAGACTCCGGAGCTCAGAGGTTGATCATGTCATGAGAATGACACCAACAGTGGAGGATCATAGCATGAGCAAATTAAGCATATGTTTAGTGTCCAAATTATTATAGGACATCTGGCAGTTTCGGGTCTTCCTAGAATGCGTAAATTGCTCTCATGGCAGCCTCGGTCATAAAGAGAGCCTCCAACAATCCACTCACAATCCAACAATCCATAGCAAAGAAATCACCCGTCAATGAGACTCAGTGCTGTGTTGAATCCCTCCAATCAAAGCTTTTTGCGATCAGTTTTTGCGATCGGAGTGCTAATTTATCGCGCTACTGATGCGCGCTATTAAATTTAGTCAGAAATCCTGAACAAAAGTGATCGGGATCGTCTAAGCTGGTTGGTGGTTTTTGACAAACCACTCAGCAACTGACTGAGACTGTTGGATTGTTTTCCGATGCGGTTGCATATCAAAACAAAGCCTCAACGTGGAACATTGAAATGACCGCAGCAAATAGCTGGCGAACAACAACAATGGAATGCCGGTGCCGTTTGAACATGGCTCATGCACGAAAGCAGAAACGTGGGTCCGACTGGCTTGCCAAGATTTATGATACAGCTGTAATCACGGTGGCACATTCATTCATAGCGCAAAAAGGTTCTGGTTTCACTCCCCATTATTCGCCAATCCGATCGTAGTGCTAGGTCACACTCTCTCCCTGTGTATGTCTCGCGCTCTCCCTCTCTTTCTCTCTGTATATCGCATTCTATGCTTCTCTTTTGGCCCCTTTCCCTTTTTTCTGCCCTCCTTATCTTGCCTGGTCGAGATTTTATGTGTCGCCTTCTCTCTGCTGGTTAGAGTGTTGTGTTGCTTTCATTTTCATCAAGTTTTACACACCCAGGCAGCAGCTTCACCCAACTGGCTCGGAATGGTATGAGAGCGAAGGAAAAACGTGCTGAACTGAATAAAAACTATATAAATCACTGCCATATAATCCCCTGAGCTAGATTTATATCACTTTAGAGGTCATAAATCTACATTTTGTTAAAGTTATGCAAATTAAACCATTATATTGCTTTTTTGCATGGTGTGTTTGTACGCGATGGCGTTTTGTTTCTGTGCTTTGCCTGTGTTGTTTCTTGTCGCAGTTCTTTCGCTATTACTGGCGATCGTTGGTGGTTTGCGTTTTGTTGGGTTGGATCCCTTTGATTTTTTTTCTTTGGGGACTGGCCAAATTGCTGCTGCTGGTGGCAGTAATAAACGTTAATAATTGTCACACGTGTAAGAGGAACTGGTACATTATTCGCTCCGCAATCAACGGCAAATGTGTCATATGCGTTCCTTGGACTCTCAATTATTGATGTCCATTAGAGTAATCAGTGTTGATGCATTACGATTATCCTATTCTCGAAATCGGTTTCATGTCGTTTGGATGTTCACTACTGTTCGTCCCGCAACTGTTAATGCCGATAATGTAAAGTGTAAATAATCTTGAACAACCAGATCCTTGACACAACTTTTTCACAGCGTTGTATGATGGCGCGGGTAGTACTGCTACCAGTGTTGAAAATCAAATAAAAACACATACCGTTGCTGGGTAAACATTTGTCCGAAGTGTTGATTTTTGTCGCGAGAGCCACAGTTCCAGGCACACTGCTGCTGGGTATTTTCTCAGCTGTCTCAGCCTTTCTCTCGTGTACACTGTTGTGCCGCGCCGTTTGGCACTGTAGTGGTGCGGTCGGGCGGCTTTCGGGACAACGAAAACACGGTTCGTGGAAACTGCGCATTCTCCACGGGCGGACGCCATGATGGTTTTGGGTTGTGTTATGGCCGCTCGGTAAAGGAATTTTGGCGCGCTTTCTCAGTTGAACACGCGCTCGCCAGCTCCCGGGACAACGGGTTACGACGCACAAACTCACGAGCAAAACTCAGGAAACGATCACGCTAAGGCCTTAGTGTGGCTCTCCTCTATCCATGGCTAGACATTGCAGGCGCAAGGCATATTAATCCAGAGCTGTATCGAGAATGGCCCAGAGACTTGAAACTGGTATTGTTCTGCCGATTAAATGTTGCGATGTATGAAATTGTGCATTATTACAGTAACGCGCCGCAACGACACATAATGTATCAGAAGTATGAAACGCTGCCCTCGTTATTTATGCTTAACAGAAGAAAATCGCCGGGAAATCGGGAAGGGTGCGAGAGTTAATGGTAGTTTTGCGTTGAAAAATGGCCTGCCATAAAATGTGGAACCATAATAAAAACATAAATTAAAATGATACCATTAAAGTCGAGCCATTCGTACGGAACCATCTGATAATAATCATACATCATTTGGTGCGATAAATTTCATACGAAGGCACAGTCGCCACTTCGGCACTTAGCCTGGCAAGTATGGGCGAGAGTGGATGTACTGACGCTGAAGTTTGCTAGTTTTATGCTGACCCATTTTAGTACGCTATGTGTTCTTGTGGCATTGAGTGTGTGTGTGTGTGTGTGTGTGTGTGTGTGTGTGTGTGTGTGTGTGTGTGTGTGTGTGTGTGTGTGTGTGTGTGTGTGTGTGTGTGTGTGTGTGTGTGTGTGTGTGTGTGTGTGTGTGTGTGTGTGTGTGTGTGTGTGTGTGTGTGTGTGTGTGTGTGTGTGTGTGTGTGTGTGTGTGTGTGTGTGTGTGTGTGTGTGTGTGCAAGTACGAATGAAATGTGTGACGTTCGCAATATTTATCGATTTGAAGTGTGTGCGGTGTGTGGTGCAAAAGAATATTTTCCCAGTTTTCCACCACAAAAAGGTGTGATTTATAAGCTTTATGGATAGCTTTAGTCAATAGCGGTAAGGTGGTAAAATTTTCTACATGTACTACTGTGCCCGAAAAATAAAGTGACTTGGCGTTTTTTTTTTCTTAAATGGTTTTTTTATTAGGCCAAATAAAGGTCAGCACCTTCGAAGTAATCCCCTTCCGATGCAACACACTTCTTCCACCTCTTCGCTTACTCCACGAAGCAGGTGGAAAACGCGGATTTTTAGCTTGTTGAACAGCCAGAAGTCGGCTGATGCCAAATCTGGCTAATAGGGCGGTTGCGGAACAATAAGGGTGCCAGTTGTTACGAAAAACTCCCTCAAAATGATGGTCGTATGGGAGGGCGCATTATCGTGGTGCAAAAACCAGCTGTTGTTTTTTCACAAATTTGGACGCTTTCGCTGGATGAAGGTCCGCAACCGCCGTATTACGCTTAGATAGTACTCTTTGGTCACCGTTTGGTCCTTCGAAAGAAACTCCTTGTGAACCACCCCACGGTAATCAAAGAATTCTGTCAGCATTACCTTGATTTTCGATCGGCTTTGGCGTGATTTCTTGAGCCTTGGCTCGTTCGATGAACGGTACTCGCTGGACTGGTCGTTTTGCAGACTTCGACGCGATTCCGCTTTTCGAACAGGTTGAAACATTTCGTCACCAGGCGAGACTGAAGTCTCACCCGCTTCAACCCTAAAACATCTTTCAGGATAGTGTTGACCGAGGCTTTGGAAATCCCAACACTTTCCGAAAGGTCTCGTATCGTCAATCACCCTATTGTCGACCTCCAAATCCTGGATTTGGACGACGTGGGCATCGTCGGTCGCGGTGGATGGACGGTTCTCGGACTCTCCTCGTCTTCGACTTTCTCACGGCCATTCTAGAAATCACTGTACCATTTGTACACATTTTTCTTCGACATAGATTCTTCTCCGAAGGCTTTTTGTAGCATCCGCAATGTTTCCGCAGCGTTTATTTTATTGCGCAAATAAAATTTGATACATGCGCGTTGCTCCACAAACTTGGATATGGTCAATATGGACAAAAACACTTGGCGCAGCTCCGAAAACAAATTGTCACTCCTAGCTGGGTTGATGTTGTGACTTGAAACGTGGCAGAACTGCCAAAAACATACATAACAAGAAGCTTCTTTTGGCGCGCAAAATTTGACATCCAGTGTCACCTTACTTTTCTGACACAGCAGTGTTAGGTTCGCAAATAAATAACGACCGATTTGAAATCGTTGGAGCCACTGTGGACTGTGGCGCGATTTTTACGTTTACAAACGTCATAAATCAAGTTCGGGAATGACATAATCAAACTGTGTAAACAGATTAGCGATTATTTCGTGCGAATTGAAGTTCCTAGTTCTTGAAAATGTCTGGTTTTGAGCCGAATAAGCGCCTTATGCGGGAGGTGTTGCTGGTTTTGTTTCGAGCCAAGAAAAGTCGGGATTGGTTTCGATGCTTTCGAAGCGTTGATTTCACCTTGGAGGATGCTCAATGTGAAGGAAGTCCCAAAACGTTCGCCGACGAAGAATTGACGGCTTTACTGGAGGAACATCACTGAAAAACGCTTGCTTGAGCTTGCAGCCGTGCTTGGTGTAACTCGTTAGCCCATATCATCACGGATGAACGCGTTAGACATGATACTGAAGCAGGGCAAATAGATACCACACGAGTTGAAGCCACGGGACATTGAATGCAGACTCTTCATGTGTGAATTGCTGGTCCAGCGTCACAACAGAAAGGGGTTCCTGCACAGAATCGTGACGGGAGTCGAGAAGTGGATTTTGTTGATCAATCCTAAGCGCAAAAAATCATGGGAATCTCCTGGTTATACCCCAACATCATCAGCTCGGCCGAACATCCATAGCTCTAAAGTTATGCTGAATATTTGGTGGGACCAGCTTGGCGTCATTTACTACGAACTTCTGAAACCGGGAGAAACAATCACAGGGGAACGCTACCGGAAACAATTGATGAGTTAAAACCGAGCGAAAATACTCATCACTCCACGTCAATTGTGTTGCGTCACGTGTTGCGCAATCTGTAAAAAACTACCTTAATACCCTCAAAAGGGGATGTTTTACCGCACCCACCGTATTCACCGGATCTGGAACCATCGGATTTCCATCTGTTCCGATCCATGGCACATGGATTGGCTGACCAGCAGTTCTCCTCTTATGAACAGATGCAGAATTGGTTGAAAACCTGGAAAACCTGCGTCGAAAAACGTATCATTTTTCCGAAAAGGAATCCGAGATTTACCCGACAGGTGGAAGAAAATAATAACTTTGATTGGCCCAATTTCTACAAATAAAAATGCCTCAAGAAAAAATAAACTTATGAAAAAACGGCCGTTAACCGAGTATGCCCGGGATAAGGCAAAGAATAAGGAAGAAATGCCTTATCAAGATGATTATAAAATTTACTCAACACAAGCGGTGTTGACAATACGGCACTGGACCGTCATTATTAATTATAAATAAATAAAATAAATAAAAAACGGCCGTTTTTTATTGGCGCACCTAGTATTATGACGTGTCAAATTGAATGTTTCTTATTTTCCTACCACTTTTCAAATGTACATTTTATTTATTGAATATAATGTGTACAATCTAGAATCAGTAAGAAATGTGTTTATTGATTCTGATTGATCTGAAAAAAAAAAAAACTGGTTTTGGTTGCTGCTGTTGTTTGTTTTTGTTTAGAATTTGTCTTCAAAGGCCATTGAACATACGATTCACAGGTATGGGAGTACTTTAATTGAGAAAGTGTTCTAAAGATTATACTCAAATCAAAAATAATATTAATATTATATTGCAGTGTCCTAGTGGTCATCAAATCATATTTTCAATTTTATTTTACCGACATCTATTTAATTTAAATTAGAATACGCTTTCTATGCTACAAAATGATGTTTCCTATTCTTGTAGTGTACAGCTATGACGGTTAAGACATGACAAGCGTGTAGGTACGAACGATACTTCAAAACTGGTTCTGGTAACTTCAAACCGATGCTGGCTTAATACATAAATCGTAGGAGTGACGTTTATTGCGGCACTTTTGTGGATGGTACGCCGGCTCTTCAAACAGGCGAAGCCAACCTTCTAATGTGACAGTTACAGAGCGTAACTTTTGGCTACTATACGTTATTTATGGCAGAGGAAGAAACGAAAAAAACAACAAAAACTTGCGTCTGTCCGGCCGCAGAATTACTTGAAAAAAGAAAGGGCAGCAGTAGTGTAGAGCACCAGTAAAGGTGTTGTGTTTTTCCGTCCGTCTGGTTTCCGAAAAATCACGATCTACGCTAGACAGCACCGGTGGATAAACTGGTGTGCAGCAGACACGGAGCTGGACAACGGTTGACGAGTAATTTGAATTTATTGCTGTCCATAAGCCACCCGTAGGAAAATTTATTTCTCCAAGTCCGTACCAACTGGTTCCGATTGCCTACTTGGCATCCCTTCTGGCGTTAATGTTGAAAGAAGTATGAAGCACCGAAGAGACCGGGGACACACAGAGAACCGAGATGCCGACAAAGATTCATGGCAGGGAAAGACAAAGTAAGCATAGGAGTATAATCATAATAGCTTTCTCGACCTGAGCCCATGAAGCGTGAAGGACTGGATGAAAATTTGCAGCATTATTGTCACCGCGCGGTAAAATTTATGAGCATCCACATTTCACCCATTTCTTAGACGTCTAGCGATGCTTCTAACTTGATGCCATGGTTTGGTGACAAACCGTTGCTTAGTGGCAAGAGCGAGCTATATACAAAAATATTGTTGAAATCTCCAATGAATTTTTGGTTTGTTTTGCATTACATATTATTTAAACTGTTTTTTGTCTAACTAAGTATTGTTGTTTTCTGTGATGTCCTTAATGCTAACATTTAATTTTTATTTATTCATTTTTAACTGTAGAATGCCGTATTGTCAACATTATCCTCCTTATTCTTTGCCTTATCCCGGGAATACTCGGTTAAATGCGGACTGTTAACTGTTTTCGAAACACAACAAATATGTCAGTGACGGAAACATGTTTCTTCCATAGATCATTGCATAGGGTTCCTAAAGCAAGATTGTAGCAAATGAATGTTGGACTTAAATCTTCAGCTTCTTCTGGTTTATGGCTCTACAACTTTAAGAGTTCATAGTCAATCCTTAATTGCTTTATTCTTCTTCGGCCGGAAAAAAAACTCTGTGAAAACTGTCGCCACCGGAAAATCTGCAGACTGTGTTGAAAACAGTGACTAACTAAGTAAAATTACTATAGTTTTTTTACAACATTCTGTAAGAGTTTTTTTTTTAACGAAGTCCTTTTACTTTTACCATTCATTGTACGATACTAAATGTCACCAGCACTAAGATCTATGAAGCACATTTCCATATCCGTAAACAGCTCGTTTGCTTGTCACCAGCGTAGTTGCCCGTATCCACCTGTTCTACCCGTAGCATGACAAACGAATGGAGGAGGATCGTTTTTTCGTTGAAATATCGTGTCTACAGTGCTTATGGCATCACCTTCCCGTCATTTCTGTGATGCGCAGCGCGTAACTAATGCATTAATGTCAGTATCGTTTGGAGCACAATTTATTCCAGTCACGTCAATACTAACTACTGCCAACTGAATTTCATTACACCCAATCATCATTGGCTTATGTTCTTACCTACTCGTCACGCTGGCAAGCAGTCGAAGATAGGCATTCCTGGGCGTAGGAAGGTGTGCGTGTGTGTGCGGATCCTAGCAATCACCATTGACAGTGCTGCGAACCAACTGTCATGGGACAAATAATGATAACTCATCCACTATTCACAGGCGTGCCGATCTCATCGCTCCCGTTATTCACAACTGTGCTAAATCACGTTGTCAGTAGCGACATGAGTAGCAGAAGAAGCTGTCAGTTTTTTTTTTAAGTTGCTTTTCCCACGAAGTGTAACATCCAGCTGGCAGGCAGGCACAGTTGTGGCGATCTCCAACGGCGTGAAATATAATAGTTCATTTAGATTATTTAGCCAGTTGGCCTAAGTTGCTCTACCAGCGTGTGTTTTGCGGCCCTTGCCACGGTGCGTTGTTCTAGGGTGATGATAAATGGGACAAACGCAATCGTTTTACTTGGGCAGGTTGTAATTTATTACATTAAAATATCGTTTATTTTGAAATGAAATTTTGACATGAAAAGGGGAGGGTGTGTTTTGGAATTTCATAAACTAATGTTATGTTGTTTAGTGTCCGAAACTACTTAGATGAGTTGACATATAAATTTAGTAAAGTAAAAGAAAAAAGTACCCATCAAAACGATATGTAGCAAACAAGTATTATGTGTGTACGGATAAACTAATCAACTCCCAACATGCGTCACTTGAGTTTCAAACTTCAACTAAATTAGCGCAAATCACTGATCACTTCAAAAACAACCTCCACAAAAAAAAATCTCTTTCAGTGGTGCTGCTGATGTGACCGACATGAACGACCGAATGTCGCAACGATTGTCACCAAAACGAACAGCAATTGGATTCCTGTCACTGGCTCTGTTTCCCGACACAAACGAAGATTAATGAGTGACTATCATTTTTCCTACCAATAAAGTACCGCCATCGACAGAGCCATTCTTCGGTATCCGCCATAATGTATTATCGTGCGATGGGCCATCAAAGTGCTTATTCATTCGTCCTGTCAACCGTAACTGCAACCGTGTGCGCGAGATCGATCTTTCCACAAACACAGCCTCCTTTGATTCCTTCATCTCCAGCATGTGTCTCAGTCAATGGGTGGTTAGAGATTGGTGGATCTACACTAGCTGTACTGAAGTGGAATGTTTATACGACTAAATTAGGGTAAACATACTTTTAATCTTTTTCACACATACTTCTTCTACCCGTACTGAATAAAGCTAACTATAACAGCAATATTTGCAAAGGAATAAAAAATTCAAACGCTGTATGAATCGCTTAAAAAGTTTACAAAGAATATAAATTATGTTCATACTTTACCTACATTAAATGCCTTATTTTTAGCTGTTGTAACGTGGTCCATTTACCATTTTAATGTACTTTCAAAACTCGCGGCTCCCTGTTAACTCGAGTCTGCGTGTGATAAATACTTACAATCGACATTATCATCCATGTTGCGTTTGTTGTACGAATCGTCAAGAACACCCTCGGTGTGCATAGTGTCAATATTTGTACGATTGTGAAGTTTCGCACAGCACGCACGATGTCGCACCCACAAGCAGCAACCCTTTGCCGGCACCCGGCCCATAGCATACCCCGCCGGGATCAACGGGCAGAATGGGGTGGGGGGGGGGGATGTCGTTTCGTTTTCATCCGACCCGTTTCACCCGGAGTTTGCGGTGGGTTTTATTAGCTGGAAACAGCAATTTCCGTCGAAATGGTCGCTCCTTTTCTGCTGCTTAAATTTATCGTCTTGGCCCCGGTTGGGGCCATTCCAATCGTTTCATCGTCGCTCATTTACGTGCTTTGTGTGTGTGTGTGTGTGTGCGTCTTCTTCCAATGCGTATTGCTTCTCACTGCTAACTATATAAACATAACTCCCACTGGGCCGATTGTTGTTGGTTGAAGATCGAGTAATTTGAACGTGCTGTCTTTTGCCCGCATTCATCGTACCCCGTACACATTTAATGCTTTCTCGCTCATTCGTTTGCTGTTGCTTACTAACACATCACACGTACAAAAGCAACACCAAGGAAACACACGTACAAACGAGCAGAAGCAGCAGCACCATCAACAGCAGCAGCAGCAGCAGCAACACCACACAAAATGAATGCTCGCCGTGGCTCGTTTAGCTCAGCAGCGTGTCTTTATTTATGACAAAATAAAATATATTCCCCAATAAAACAGGAATAATTAATTGCCTCATTACGTTTATAGATGAACTTGGAGAAATATCAAATTACGTGAAATATTTGTATTTTATGGTGTATCGTAAATTTTATCGACAGTTTTTTTTTCGCCGTGTTGTTTTTCCTTTATTTCTCACTCTGTCCCGTCGATTGGATATCGCCACAGCACCCGCAGAGGGTGAGGTGAGAGTTCTTATTAGTTGTACTGTGCTGGGTGCTGGTGCTGCTGTTGGGTGATTTTTTTTTTACCTCTCCGTCGATGATGGGATTCCTTCTGTTCAGTCATGTCCCCTGTGATCGGCGGCTGCGCCGAATGGAGCTACAAAATAGAAACTTCATTCGCTTTAATAACGGTTTTAATTAGTATAAATTAATTTATATGTTTGTGTTGAATACATTAAAAAGGTACACTGTCCGGGACGGCGGGAACGCTGATGGCAATGGCAACGTTGAATGGAGCGATCAGCGATCGCGTTTTACTGCCGCTGGGTAAGCGAACGGTTCGGGCAGTCGATTCGAGCGGTAGAAGAGACTTGACAGTGGAGGTGGTTTATTATGGGGAAACCTTCAAGATACGGTCGACAACGACGACTGCGACGATGGGCTGTGAGCGTTTGGCCGGTTAAGATAATCTACGGTTGTTACTCTTTTGTAACTTCATTCGCATAATTTATGGCCCGCGCTCGTTTGTTGGATCGGCGCGCACGGACAGCTCTTAATCGCCGCCGCGATCATTCTTAGTTAAGTGAAATCGAAAAACCGATAAAAAACACAGACCTTAACACACACACACACACACCGCTAGAGCTAGAAGACACCGCAGCGTCCGGGCACTGGCGCGGCGTGCCTGTTGATCGTCGGACACGATCTGTTCTTCCTACACCTTTCGAGATCGCTCCCCGTCCCGCATGCCGCCGGACCGATGTTCATTGGCGCCTTTTGCAAGCGGTGCGGTGGGAATATTAGCTTTAGTTCGGTTTTATCAGCGACTAACGATGAACGATCTGTTTCGATCGCTCGATCGATCGTTCGACGACGCACTGGCCATGAGCACGAACGGGCTGTCGATGTATATCTTCATTACTCCCGGTTGCGTGCTGCAAATGTACACGTGTGTGATTTGTGGAGGAAGACCATGATTGGATGTAAATTGTGCCTGTCCACTCCGTCCTTTCGTCCGTCCGCTCGTTCGTCCGGTGAGGTTCGGCGTTTAGCGGCTCGAACCGAATGGGCAGCAAACTGACAGCTCTGACAGCCGGTAATTCTTTTCAGTGACACGACTGCGAGAAGTGAAACAGGCCGAACCTAATGAAACCCCGGTGGCCGTCCCGCCGCGCTCGAGCGAATGTTGCAGCAGTAGTGTAAAGAAGCGGTAGAGACACTTTATCGCGATATCCTTGCAACGACACGTTTATCGTGTTCGCGCACAACACAGAAACATGACATGACTAGTCGCATGAAGAATGCCTTTAATCATGCACTGTATGCATAACTAAACAGCCACACAGACAAAGGTAAGTGTAAAGGCACAAACGCACTCAATGCTCGAACGCAGCCAAAGCATGACGGCTGGTGCGATGCGAAGAAATCTCTCCAGCACTAGACGCACTGTACCGGCCGGATACCGGTTCGGATGGTACGGCATAAAACGCACTGGTGTGGAGTAGAGCAGAACGCTGGAACATTGGGCAGCGAACGGGGGAGGGGACAGCCGCGAATGTGCATAAACTATTTGCTAATTTACTCACCTGTTGTTGCTGCGCACCGGGAGAACGGGCTGCGTATTAATGAGTGTGACATTACATAGCCTTCATGAGCGATAAATTTATGCGCACACAAACGCGACTGGCTGAGCAGAGTTGGGGTGCAAAAAAAAAAAAAAGAAAAAGAAAAAAAGTTGAACAAGGAACGGAATGTAGGATGTAGCAGGGAGGGAGGTGCACGATTACCAACTACTCGTTTTCTTGCCACCAACACCACCACTTTACGAATGACGACAACGACGCTGATCGGGAGGATCATTAATCAATATGGTTGTTAGCCGAACAACTTTTATAACTATGTTTAAGAGCGGCTAGTACACCGGGGTCCGGGCCCTAAGTGGAAATTTGTATGAAGCGTTGTAATGTGTCATTTGCCGTTGGGTGAACGAAAATGGTCTATGCAAATTAGCAACCTTCGTCGGTGTTGCATGCACACGCTTATGGCAATGAACAGGAATTACCGGCAACGAAGGGGATGATGACGCTTTGGTAAGCTACAAACACATTCTGCCGTATGGTTAATGCATGTGGCGCTGGACTTGTTTTGGATGTGCTATTGTAAGTAATTTGTAACCACAGTCACTATCATTCATTTGGAAGCATTATTTATGATTTCTGCACTGCAAAGCGTTAATTAAGTTCGGAGTTTATCGATTGTGTTGTGAGCCCTGAGATGTACGCTATACTTTGATGCAAATGATTAGTCACGGCGACCGCATTGAGCAGCTGTAATGCGAGCGACGGTTATGCGGCAAAACAGCAGTGTCGGTACACACAAGCCACAAGCGATTAAGCAGCAGGCAAGCAAAACACCATCTCAAAATAAACACAGCGATGCCATGCTTTTGTGCAGCGCTTTCAGGAGGTTTGGAAGAAATTTTTTTGTGCCGAAAATGTTTAAAATTTTGACTACTCTTTGTACACTTTAAGAACACCCAAATGACCCATTCTTCAAGCGGTTGTAAATCACAAATTATAAATGCAGCTCGTTGTAGACCATTTGTATGCAGAATCTTTGTTAACGAGGCGATCATTAGTAACGTTCGCAAGGAGGGAAGCATTTATCGTATTTAGTTTGATCATTTGCATTAAAAGTACATCAAGCGATAATTTTAATAATTTATTACAGTAGCAACAATTTTCACCCGGACAGTTATGAATTTGTTTTTCTCTGTGCTAGTGTGATTTGTGTGATCTTTTTTTTTTGCGGTTACGGTGACTGGTCGCACAGTTCTAATAAATTAGTCGCCGTTAAAGCGGGCCGTGCGGTTACAGTGGATGGTTCCGACAGGGGGAGAGATTGCTTTTGCAGCAGTACTCAAGCAACAAGTAATTCAATACTTTATCGTTCGCGTTCGCGTTCAAATGTAACACCGGTTCCGGTATAAAGGAAGAATTTCTTGTTCAAAGTGAAGCGAAAGAAGTTTGTCGAACAAAAAAACAAAAAAAAAAGATGATAAAAATAAAACAAATCAAAGGGGAAAAGGTAGAGCAAATAGAAAACACAATCTTAGATGCTTCGTTTGCAACGATGCGAGCAAATGGATATAATTTATACGCATCGTCTAAAGTAAGGGAATCCAAACGAAGTGCGTAAGAAGTGTGTGTGTTTTTTTTACCATACCTAGCGAATATCCGAAAAAGCAGAGATTAACTGTTGGATGTGTTAAAAGTGGTTTACACATGAAATTACACCTCTTTTTTTATCATACAAACGCTAGGGTCAGGGGGAACGAAAACAAAGAAAACTACCGGCAATGTGGTGTTACCCTTGCTATTGCCCTTCTAGAAGAGGGGGAAAAGTACACATCCGTGTAAAAGATAAATTATTCCACGATTACCATTGCTGGTTTAGGGGAACGGCAAGTAAATGTTCATAAATTCGTTGAAATATGCATGATACAATGAATGAGAGAAATAACAATAATTAGACACGGCATGGTAGCGGTGTCAGTTGCTGAAATCTGTAGAATACCGATTGGTAATGCTCAATTAAAATAAATTATACTAGGACACAGAGCAATGTTTCAATTCCACGATATATTGTGCCCGAGAAGCAGCGTGTTTTTGTGCGTCGCAAAGCCAAACGGTGTGAGGTTTTTTTTTTTAATCGAAAGAAAGAAAAAAAAGGGCGGTGGTGGTGGTGGTGATGGTGAGGCGACAACGGCACCGATCTTCACACTGCAGGATTGGGGTTCAAATCCCATCATGATTGTTTCCCCGTAGTGACGACTGACTATCCAACTACGTGGTATCAACCTAACCTTACCTAACCTTCTACTTGGCTTAACCACTGTAGCATATCTGTTGATCATCTCACTAGAGTATACGCTATCTCGCATTTAGCAAGCGTTACATAGCATTATACGGTGAGCATAAATTCACCAATGTAACAAATAACTTGCATTAGTCAAGAACGTAAGAAATGTGCATTAAGCTATTTTAATCAAGTGAACGTCTTAACATGAACATTCAAACATCGATCAATTCAATAATAGCGACACATTTCTTGCAAATGCAGCAATCGATCGCACCGCAATAGCAAAAAGAAAAACCAATAACGAATAATTTTTGATTACAAAAACGACCAAAAACTATTGGGTAATTAATTGGGTATAAATAAAGTGGTCTAGGAAGCCTTCGAGATCCAGAGAGAGCAGTCTATAGAGAAGGTACAACAAGCTAAACCTTGCATTCAATTCTTTCTAGAGGATTAAGTGTCCCCCTACCCAAGGTAAGACATCAAACCTCCAACATGTCTTTTTTTTAAGAACAAAAATAGGGTTTATTTGACAATAATTCAATTTACATATTTTAGCTCAATTTGAACAAGTACTCAGGTTTCCTTCTCGTAAGTGATTACACCGTGGTTTTCTGTGGAATCTTTTGGATTTAGAGAAAATTCACCAAAAGAATGAATTTAGTTTTTCTTTTTCCTGAACCAGGTCTGATGGTGGAAGGTCCCCTTAAGGCCTTCGTGAATGGAATAATCTCATACATTTTTTGTAGTGGTAATGTTATTTAAACTATCTAACCTACCTAGCCTATCTAACCTATCTAATATATATTATCTTATTTACAACAAGCCAATATTTACAATATTTACAAATTACTCTCTACTACCTATGCATCTATGAATAGGGATCGGATTAGTCTAAACTCGGATGAAAGACTTTTAGATTGAAGCTTTTCAAGATATTTTGTGATCTGATTCCTGATAGGCAGGGTTCCAGCTTCGTTGAGAAGCTGTGCAGTACGATACCTTGGAGGGTGATTGAGGATCATTTTAAGGAATTTATTTTGAATCCTCTGTACAACAAGCATACTCCTGCTGGAGCAAGACCCCCAGATGTCTTGCTTGATCCATATAGGATTGCGCTTGTTGAGAGGATATAGGCTAAGGGGAAGGCCACATGTTTTGCATTTAATGTTTGCAATATGTGCTTTAAAGGTAAGGTGGTTGTCTAAGGTAACGCCAAGATAACGTGCCATAGGGGTCCAAGAAACAATGGTGTAGTTTATAAGTACAGGTCTTACTTTTCGTTGAATTGTAGCCAAAGTGAGCATTCGATATGGTAAAACAATAGTTTGCGTTTTACTACCGTTAACCAGTGTTTTCCAGCCGTTGAGATACTTTAGGTAGTTATCCACTCCCTTTTGGAGGCCAGAATGACGCCTTGCATAGACCGAAAATCTATACAAAATTGCAGTGTCATCTGCATATAAAGTGCAAGATGTGTGTGTTGTTTTAAACATGGGACATCAGCGGTGTAAAAATTGTACAGGAGAGGTCCTAGGACACTCCCCTGTCGAACACCTACACTGTTGGCATAGGGCTCCGATATTATTGAGCCCAAATGTACTGCTGACGTTCGGTTACACAGGTAACTTTGAATTATTTTTAAAATGTCAATTGGAAAACCTTGTGCTTTCAATTTATGCAAGAGCCCACAGTGCCACACATTATCAAAAGCCTTGGTGATGTCAAGTAGCGTTATAGCGGTTGACCATTCACGGCTTTTGCCTTGGATTATGATGTTAACCAAGTGTTGTAGTTGATGTGCCGTGGAGTGTCCTTTCCTAAACCCGAATTGAGCCTCAGTCAGGGTGTTATGTTCAGAACAATGATCTGCCTTTCTGATATAGATAATGCTTCCAATATGCCTGTAAGGGATCTTCTTCTTCTTGGCTTAACGTCCTCTAAGGTCATGCTGGCAATCGAAATGGCTTACTACACTGCCGATACCACGTAGTTGGATAGTCAATCCTCACTACGGGGGGACGGTTCGGATGGGATTTGAATCCCGGTCCTGCCGTATGAAGACCGGTACCGTTGTCGCGTGCACCACTGGACCGCCTATAAGGGATATTCCTTCTGAATATCCAAAGTCGCCTGGCCGACTTGCTCCGCCGATGAGCATCGAGAGTTTCCCTACCAAAGGGTAAGGCCTCGATGTCTCCAACGTTCCAGTAAGGAAGATTCTCATCTAGAATCTTCAGACTGCCTGGACAGTCAGATAAAAGAAAGATATTGGTCCGCACAGTTAGCAATCACGATGTTCCGTTCTCGTCGCGATTGTAAGTCCGAAATCTTTATTCTCCACCACACCACCTTTTAAGGTCATCGAATGGCTTACTAGACTTGCCGGTACCATGTAGTTGAACAGTCAGCCCTCACTACGGGAGGACGGTCCATATGGAATTTGAACCCCGGTCCTGACGTTTGTAGACCGGCGCCGCTGTCGCTTATACCACCGGGCTTGACCTACTAAGTAATACCGCTTTTGTATGAGTGTGACCGACGGTCCGACGGCTCTTGCAATATCTTATAGGCCCTCCACATCCGACTTCTACTGAGTACGTCCACGTTCGGGACATGAAACTGTAGATCCCTCACAACACCCAGAAGTTCCCCGAATTCTTTCGGACGAGATAAGAGCCCGCGGTTTCGGCAAGTTGAAGCTCGGTGGAAGGTTCTTTAATCTTACCACCATCAATGTGCATAGTTCGCACCTTGGAAGCAACGACGATGATAACGACAATTGCTGTACGCAGGTGCATAGGGATCACTAAACTCGCTACTCATAACACGACGTCAAGATCGTCATCCGAGATTTTAACGCTCAGGACTGATGAGGTAAGACATTTAAACCACCACTTAAACCACTATGCCAACTACCGAGCCATCACAGTCCTGAATTCTGCAGACTTGTGCCCCTTGCTATAGATTTCGTAGGAAGCTACCAAGCTGGATTTGTTGGAGGCAAAACGACAACTGACCAAATTTTTTATCTCTATAAACGGTGTGCAGTTCAAGATGAGAGTGTTGAACTTGCTGTCGAGATCGTTCTAATCTCATCGAGATTCCTCCTGTTTGCTGTTCAACATCGCTCTGGAAGGTCTCATGCGAAGCGCGTGTTTTGACAACCAGGGCACGATTTACATTCGATCTCTGCAATTTCTTGGGACGATATTGACATCATCGGATGGAGGTTTATGGTGGTAATATAAGATTGATTGGACGTGTCCGGTGGAAGAGGTGGTTGCTACCTCAGTATTTCATATGGTAAGCTAAGTATCGTATCCCAGACCATTCAGATCTCGTATGCAGAACTGGTTATCCAGCTTAGTACAATGAAGTCAAGGAACCCCAAAATCATAGGCTAATACCTATCGAGGTTGTTTGTTTGACAAATGAATAATACGAAGAATGAGAAGCAGTTTAACCTATTTACATGTTTCACAATACATGAATGAGATTTTATTTTGCGGATCTGAAGGAAAAATATTTCCAAACCGAGGTTAACCAGCGGATGGGATAAGGATGAAGATGTGGTCAGTAAGTAGCCAGTGGTCTTATAGCGATAATAAGCTCAGTATTTCTATAAGTTCTAGCACAGAGTAGTAATAATAGGATTCTAATGTACTGTCACTTTTCTGGTTCGCGAGAATTTTCTCTTGATTCTTTGTATTTGTTTGCTGACGGTTCCGCACCTTTTTTTCTCATCTATACATAAATACTACAAGAACAGCGCTATACATCGGAAACGGGCGGTACCAAAAACCCAGGGCCCGTCAAATAAATTCAGGAAACTGAAAATTTTTCGATTTCTTACTGAGGATTGGGAGATTTGGGAAACCATGCTTCGTGAAGTGAACCTTCTCATGATGTACCAGATTACAAGAAAGCAGATAAACTGCGCAAAAGTTGTCATGTAAAGAAATCACAGGCAACTGATGTAAAACCTAAGGCATATAAGGAGAAGAGGCAGGATTTCACGTTATCAAAAGATATGCTTAACAAAAGTTCTGTTGCTTCTTGATTCCGTCAATTATTTCAGCAAACGGCCTGGATCTGTACAATGTTTAAAAAGGGAGATTGTTCAGTCGCGTTCAATTTCCGTGATGTTGCCATCCTCTGTGCTATGTCCGAAGTGTGTGAATTCCTTGTTCAATCCTTTATCCTTCCCGTAATGTCTAATTGCATTTCTCCGCACCAGCATGGCAAATCTTATGTGTTTTGTGTCTGTTATTATGTCCAACATTGTCTGTAAACGTCAAGTAGACACTATACACTGACATATACTGACTTCAAAGCAACTTTTGATAGTTTGCCGTAAGACCTACTGCTTGCAAAATTGGAGAAACTTGGGTTTGGACGAGGCCAATCTTGTCCTGGATCGGGTGCTTTCTTTCGAATCGATCTTATGCAGTTAGATTGGAACACTCGTTTTCATCGTCAAATTGTGGGCTTGTCTGGCGTTCCTCAGGGAAGTGCACTTAGTTCTATCCTTTTTACCCTATTCATCAATGACTGCATCAATGTACTTCCAACTGATGGACACCTTCTTTTTGCTGATGATAGCAAAATCTTTCTGCCCGTGTCTTCGTCTTCTGACTGTCGATCTCTCCTACGCTCTCTAAGTGACTTTTCTGTTTGGTGTTTGAAAATTGGGTTGGTGCTCTGCCCCCCCAAAGGTTGTGTCGTCTTTTTCGGGAGGGTGGACCCCAGCCGGAGAAACCGCTATGCAGAGAGTAGAGAGGCTTCAGAGGAAGTTTAGGCGCCTCGCTGTCCGCAGATTTCTACACGGTTACATTGTTCCTGTGCCCTCATATTCTCTCCGCTGCCGTATGTTGGGTCTAATAGATATTAGATCCCGCCATTCGCACGCGCAGTCCTACTTCATCGCCTGTATCCTTTCGTCTGAACTCGACGTTCCTTCACTTCTATCTTCTATACCCTTGTATGTCCCTTCTCGTCGACTTCGTGATAGACCACCCATATTTATCGCTTCCCGCCGTTCGGTATTTGGCCATAATGATCCTTGGTTAAGAGGTGCGTCTCTTTCAACAGAGATCACGAGCTGTTCGACTTCAACTTTCCTATTTTCCACTTCCGAACCCGCCTTCTAGAATCCACTACCTTTACTCCATAAAAATCCTTTACCTTATATGACTTCTCATCATAATTCCACCCCTCTCCATAGTTTAAGGATATGCATTGTGTAGCCCGGAGAGGCAGACAATTTGAATTAAAATAAATAAAAAACCTTCAAAGTAAATCGGTTTAGTGAATATTTTTAACGATAACAATTAATACACTATTCGGGTAAATAATTTAAATTATCTTGACTAGGTAATGAAACATGCTCAAATACCTCTTAATTAATTTCGTAACAAGAATTAGCTTAATCGAAGATGAGAAAAGGAAATAAATCTCTTCAACCAACGGTTGCATTCGACATCGCTGTGTTGGTGATTGAGGTAATGTACTTTAGAATAACTTGCTTGATTTTTTTCTACCATGTTTCCTTTCCGTTTTTGCCAACGTTCCGTGGTGTTTCCTTCGATCGTTATTTTGTGCCTGCGCGATTGCGGACATTGCAAGTAATAAAAAATAACGAGCTGAAGTATTGCATCCTATAATGAGGACATGCTGTGAGAAGCGGTGTTACTGGAGGCGGTTGGACACCAGCACGGAAGTCTTCATCGAACTCGCTCTCCAAGATGGTAATATGTTTGCAGCAAACGCCAGAATGTGCGCCATTTGATGTCGAAACGCACGAATGATTATGAATGATTGCCTTCTTTCACCTCCGAAAACACCTCCCACGGAATGTGGCAAACGGGCTGATGTCTTGTTTTTTTTCTTTGCGATCATTGTTGTTGATGATCATTACAATTGTGAGCGAGCGAAAAAAAAAAAAGAAAACAGAAAGAAAACAGAAGTTTACCAACTACTCTAAAACGCGTAGGAAAACATTTCTACGCTAGTTTTCTCCATATGCCACACAATGGTGATGAATTTCTTACCGAGCAGCGCAAACGTGTGGTCCGTTTATGGTGTGCTCAACACCGCAAACACACGCACACTAGACTCACGTATGCACATTACCCTCTACAAACAGCCATTGCCACCGGGGCCGTGACAAGCAGAACGTGGAAACAAACGTGGCCCGATATGGCAGTCATAATGTTTCGTACCCATCTGATCCTAGTCCAAACAGCGGAAGGAGAATGATGAATGAGTGTTTTGATACCCACTCTGCTGCCATTTGACTGATTGATATGTTGTAATAAACGAGGTCTAGGATGAAGAATATTGACTAATCTGTTCCCATGTTTCGGTGCGGTTTCCGTGGGTAGTTTTTTTTTTTTGTACAGCATTGCATTCTACATGTATCATGCTGGTGTTGCTTTACCATCAATCTTGCTTTTTTTTCTCTCTCAACTGTCTATTAATGTTTGTGTGCGAGCAATTTGATTGCAGGCAACATTCATTCCCTATAGTCACTAGAGTACGCCATTAGCAATGAGAACAAGAATTTGCTGTTTACGATTCCAGCTAGTCAAGCATGACAAATCATGACTATTTTGAAGTTAATATGGTACAGAATATAGAGGAACATTTTGAATTTGTTCTTCCATCCAAATTTCATCCGACATCAACCGATAAACCGATTTGTGGAAAAGGTTAACTGTTTTTGCATGTGGATGAAAAGAGACCCAGCCCTCTCAACGATGACTTTACTTATGCAAATTGAAGATTAAACAGATTGTTTGCTGTAAAAAGTGTTCGGTTTGAAATGCATATTGACATTTCATAATGAAGCCGAGAGCCCTCCACACCTCTACTGAGCTTTGTTTGTTCGTTTCGTTTAAAGCTCTTTTCAGCATTTTTCGAAGCGAGCGCACTGAATAAGCACTCGCGTCACTAATGGCCGCCGTCGCTTGTATAGCCTTCATTGCACGCTTCTTGTAAGGTTTCCCTGTACTCGTACTGTTAAGAGAATTATCGAGAAAATCGCTGCAGGTGGCAATTTACCTTAACCTGGCGATGCGATGGTGCCGTACTGGTTTTGGTGGTACTTATCGGAAGGATTAGTTTACAAGTGGGCTTCCATCATTACACCGGTTCATTCTAAGTTACTTAACCGCGCGTGTGTGTGTGTGTGTATGTGCTTGCGTAGTATAAAGAACACAAAGCGACACAAATCCTCGACATGAGTGCACGGTTTTAAGTTGTCCGCTGCTAAGCGGTGCATTGTTTTTACCCGAAGAAGTCCTTCAAATACTTGAGCAAGCGGACGGCTGGTCAACATTTAAGCGCCACTGGAGCTGCCCAGAAGCTTTGCGTGTTTAGTTGACACTTAGATAGACGATAACAAGACCCGATCGCATGTTCACGTAGATATGTTAAAATTTTTGACATTTGCCATCACTTGCCACCATGTCAAGCCATACAACGAAACATCAAAGCAAATGCGTTAGTTGCTATGGCTTCGCCCCCACCGTTTTGGGGTTGCACCGTGTGTGTGTGTACAGCTTACTTCTCTAATCGTCACGACAAAATCAGCTGTCAAGCGAGTGTCAGCGCCCTGGTCCTTCCGTTCGGACTGTAAATAAATAAATCCGGTGGCGAGCAGCGTACACACTGAACGGGTCCGGTAATCCAATCCATGCCTTGTCAACGAAACCGAGCACTCAAAGGTACCGTCTGCAAAAATTGTTATGCTTTGGTGGATGAATGGCTAGCGCGTGTGGGTTATACGAACCGTGGGCGATTAATCAGATCAACGAATAATCTCGCATCGAGATCGTTGGTGGTTCAACTAGGATCAAGGGTGTGAAAGTGTGAGCCCTGTGCGCTGTTGATAGGCTCACGAATTAATCATTTATATTGGTTGGCCACGAATAGCTAGCAAGTGTAGGCTTTTAGGATCTGTGCGGCTACTGTGTTTTTTTTTTTGTTTTTCTGCCGAACAAAATCACCGAACATTAAAAGATCGCTGCTCAACAAAGTTAGCTTTCAGCTGATTACTAAAGTGAATTGCGAACACGTTTTCACTCCTTTCATCAATCATCAACTGCTGAACTGTGATGCTGGAAGGGGTGGTAGAATGGGTGAAAATCCGTCATGCAAGTGAATATTATTGATGAGCGTACACACTCCGCTGGAAACTGTCCGAAGTTCATCTGGTAGGAGTGAAATGAAAACTATGAAGCCGATAGCAGCGGACATGATTAGGCTGTCATTTGGTGCTGGAAATGTGACCGAGACGCAAAACCACTCACTGTGAAGAAGAACCAAAAAAAAATGGTATCTCATCATCTTTTTGCTTTAGCACTAGTTTGTTTGATGATGTTCTTGATTGAGAAATTATAGTAAGTGCACACGAAGGTGTGCCATCGCTCGTGCCTGCAGCGTTTGACTAGGGAGAGGATCTCGTTAGCAGAGACTGGGTTTTGGGTTTGTTTTTTTTATCCCTCTCTCTCTCTCTCTTCTGCGCCTGAAAAGTGAATAATAACAGTGTCAAAGTGTCCATCTAGATAGCAGGTGGTCCGTTCCGGTGGCGACGTAAATGGTTCCGAGGATCTGAAGAGGATACGGGTAAATCTGACAGCCGAATGAAGCAACCCCAAAGTAAATGGATGAAAAATGAGCGTACGCAAGACAAATGTAGTCCTTCTTGTACGACGCTTTCCCGACGTCGGTGTCTGGTAGATGCCTTTCTTTCCGCCTCGCCAGGGGTGCGTACACGAAGCCGTTTCCGCAATGTCACGGTTTTGCTTGGTAGAGGTGGCAAAAAGGTTCCGGAGTGAGCGCAGCGACAGCAGCAGTTGCCGCTGCTGCTGCTGCTCTGCTGTTGAAAAGTAGACTCCGTACTTTGGATCATTAATCATTTCGGTGTTCGGGTGTCATTTTCAGGCATGCCCCGCTGCCAAAACGAAGTAGAGAGAGTGTTGAATCAACAAAAGTTTGTAAGCCGAACCTTTTTTTCTTTGGTCGCTGCTTCAAAGCCCATGGTTTATTTCCTTTGACTCTTGTTATTGCTATTGATGAGCTCTTGTTGAAGCTCTAGAGCTCTCTATCTAGTAGAAACGATGTCTGATAGAACGTCTTTCCTTCGGAACCACGACGGCACCACCTGTCCCCGAACTGTTTGCGAACAACCGCCAACCGCTTGTGTACCGATTCGTTATGGTGCTTTTTTGCGTGTGTGTGTGTGTGAATTTTTTGTTGTTGTAAGTTTCTGCCTGTGATGAGTATTATCGTCAGCAGTATCAGAAACTCTATTCACACTCATCAATCTTGACTGGATGCTCGCGCGTAGAACTTTGAGCAAGTGTGATGAATAGAGTCACGAATCTTGCGCGCGGTTTCGCTTCGCAATGTGGGACAAAGTCATGTCATGCCGGTTTGGAAGTTGATTGTTTATTTTTGAACAACCGTATTACGGATGTAACAAGCTTCAATGTACAGGTCCGATTCCTTCAGAATCTATTATTCTATCCATCCATTTACCCGTTTCATCAAAGACATCAACCGTAGAAAGAATCCAGTGCGTAGACAAACATGAGAAAAGCATACGTTGATCGTGGTGCGAATGATCGTTTGACAGCGATCATCATTGAGCTGCGGAGCTTTTCTCTGATCGTGAGGGCACGAAATCGGGTCGAAACGGTAGTATAAATTGTTTAAAACGGCTGTCAATCAAGCCGGATGAAAAAAGAAAAAACACAACAACATTGTAAACAGCTACAGACACGCACGCACACACCAAAACCAGTACGAGGAGTAGAATTTCAATCAACACAGAGGTTCGTTTATGACTCAAGGCGGCATAGCAAAAGAACTGCCACTCGGTTTCCAATGCTTGCAGCGTCATTCAAGAAGGGAAGCGATGTTGTCTCTAATTCTTTTTTGACATTTTCACTCGTCATGGTTGAAACATCAAAAAGCCGATTTGCTGCTGCCGTGTAAGAAAAGCCAATAGAAGGAGAAAATGCGATAAGTAAGGCAGGACTACCGGATAAGCTTATTCGAAGACGATTAATGCCACCACCGCAACGAAACGGTAGCCAAACGGATTACCGAACCATGCAGTAGCTCGTAACGTATAATTAATTTGATGTTCTTTAAAGGCTAAAAAAAGCTGTTGAAAGTCATTGTGGTTCGTTCTGCTGCTTTTACTTAGGGAAATGGAAGTTGTGTTGTAAAAGGAAAGAAGAAATCAGTAATCTTTAGAAAAGTATTTGAAGGTTGAATGCTGAATTATTATCTGGCAGCACGTATAGTATGTCGACTGTATTAGAAATCGATCGCAGCAGTATTATTTTTAACAGCTATTTCGATCTATTTTTACTGTTTTGTCCAATGTGCTAAGTAAAGCTATAACTTGTGCTAGCTTTAGCGTATTTTTAACTAAAAAATATGAATTTGATCTTCCGTCCTTCTTACTGTCATCGAAATAGAAATAATATTTCATAACCTAGCACTTGCAGTCACGCTTAGTACAATAAATGTAGCGCGTAGCAACATCCCACAAATCCCAACAAAATAATAAATGGTGGCAGTATTTGGTGCGTTCCGTAATAGTGTCGAGATGTCATGTTACATCAGGCTGATGGATAATGCACGATGACGCCACGATATCCGTGTGTACACTCACAAACACACACACACGGTGGTCGATGATACAGACCGCTCATGTGGCACAAAAGAGGCTTCTCCAGCCGAGTAGCCCGTGTGAGAAAAACTGCCGATTGTCATGCTGAACTAATTTGTATAGCCAAAACATTATCGACGAAATGTTACAGTAATAATGGACCGTCATTAATCATTCTGCCCAGGGTTTGCCCGGGTGTTTCGGGACAATGTAGGGGAGGTGTTTCTTGCCAGCAGATCGAATGGTGTAGATAGCAAGCACCTAGGACCAAACCAGGCTCGAAGGGAACGAGCTACGAGCACACGGGCAGTGAACAGAGAAGTGGAAAAATAGATCCCAAAATGATCCGACAAAAGGAACAGGAAATGGGAGGATATAGCCGCTGTCATGAATCAGCAAGATTTGGTAGTCATTTATTTTGTTTCTAAACCATGGCCCACGGGATGGTTGGTTCCGGCGATGGTTCTTCTTGCGCGCTTGTGTGATGTGTGATTAGAATGGTTAATGGTCTTTGCTTTGTTTGATTCTTGCTGTGTCCGGGTGGCACTTTACTGTGGCAGATTTACTGCGAAAGCATTTATCGATCCCTTTTGCTCTGGGTGTCAATTATGAAAAATTAGCGATCTTACACTCTTGTCGCGCCCGGTGATAAATAAGAAGATTAAAAAGGTAAAGCAAAACAAACAGTTCATTGCTTTCTCTTGCTGTTTTAATTGGTGCTGCTTAGCGCCTTTTTTAAGCTTTCTTTTTTTTATGAATTATAAAACTTACCCGCTTCGTTCGGTCTGTTGCGCCTTGCTCGAATGACCACAAAATATTGGCCTTTAAAATCGTGGCAACAATCGCACTCATTAGCATGCGTCGATCGTTTCATTATACCACATAATGGATTTGGTTGTGCCGGTTTCGTCATTTGCATTCCACCAAATTTGCCTGGTTTGAATTCGAAAATGTTGACTATTTCGTTTATCAAATCAACACTGCTTGTTGGACGGGTTGGCGGCAACAATGGATGGATCACCGAGAAGCAAAGCAGCACGCTCCAAAATACGATGGCATCGATAGATCGGTTAAAAAGCCACCGTGCTGTTTTTACACCCATTCGAAGTTACCCATTTGCATATGATTTGGTTTTTCGGGAAACCTTTCTCGGGTTGCCACGGTTCCATAACCCCCCCCAATGTGTGCGGAAGCAGAGCGACGCAACTTCAAACGATCGTTTTGCCTGATCGTTCGGTTTGCCGAAAGAAATGTAAGATTTATGGAAATGTACACACGGATGGGTGCCCGCTTGTTCGATAAAGATAGATGGTGTGATTTATTGGTCACAGGAAAATAAGTGCGGCTGATGTAAATTGGTGAGGTTGTGAATGTTAAACGGCGATATGCTAAATAGGCTTTACTTTTCCGTACATCCTGAAGATAGATCAGCTACACAGGTTTAACATTCGTCAGTAATGGGTGGATAAAATTATGGTCACTTTAAAGTGCTGGACCGCAAAACGTAAAAAAAAAGTAGCATACAATCCTTTACTTTGCAATGGTAAATAAGAGGCAATTAGGAAAAGATGGGAAGCACTCTAAAAAACAAGCATCAATTTAGTACGCAAGACACCATTTGGTCGTATCAATGCAATCGTTGAAATAAATCTCTCGCACAATATAAAATGCCTAAAGCTTGTCATACGTACCCGGCTCGTACGTTTTCGAAGGTGATTTGATCTCATCTTATGTCACCCTCACCAAAAACCCATGTTGTCACCTGATCTTAAGTACTGCACCCATTTCACAGCCACATCGGTGTATCAGGTTACAGGGTGGCAGTGTGTGCGTGTGGCTGGCAAAGTCGAGTCGAGGACGATTTTCGGTTGGACATTTATGTCATGTTATTGCTTCTTCCTACACCCGATCGACGTTCAGTCGCTAGTAAGCCATGAAATGTGTATGAATTTTCGTTACCCTTAACGACGCTGTTGGAGGGAAATAAAATGCGGGTAAGAGATCGTGACAGACACACCGGCTGATAACCGACCCATAATGAAAAACAACACCACCATAAGGATTGTTGGGTCGCTTGCGCGAGCAGGACGAACGAACGAACGAGCTGGCTGCCCGCAAATGGACGGAAGCGAGTGAGAGCGATGATGCGGAGTGATAGAGTGCACCGATGTGAAGAAGTATCGCTATAGCTAAAGGGGAGCAAGAATTATCGTTATAGCCATCAATATAAATAATCCCAAATTTATAGAGAGAAGAATAGATAAAGGCAAACCGGTGGATCTTCAGCATCCACAGCAGCTTATGGCTGCTGACTGGCTGGCTTTTTATGTGTTTACGTGTATAATTTCGGCCATAAATATCAAAGTAAAATCCTAGCCCGGGCAGCTAGAATGGATATTGAAACTAATAAAAAGTCGTAAAATAAATTTTCACTTTTCACTTAAGATAATTTATGCCTCACTTTTATTCGGCATTTGCTTTCTCGCTCGCTCGCATCATCGGCCCTGCGATATACTGCCTGACGTTTCCCAACTCGGTTTGCCTTTTAACCTCATTTCCAATAGCATCGCTTACGTTTATCGTTTATCGGCATTTTCTATATGTGCAATTAACCTTTTCGTTCCAGACTGCAGCATAGAAGGAAGCAGCAATCGAATGTGAAAAGGTGATTGACAAGGTGTCTCCTAATATGGCGTAAATTATTCGATATCAAATTATAGCCTCCATTCGACTTAAATGATGAAGTTTGGCGAGTTTTCATCTTAAATTTTAAATCATTGTGTTTTTGTTAGTCAAATTGTATATTAATTCATTTATTAATTTTTATGGCTATTGAACAACAATCAAAACTGTAGAGTGAAGGTTATGATCAGTACACTAAAATGAGTAGATTTTATTTACATACGAAGTACCTGTATGATCCAAAAATAGGTAGATGAATGACCAAGAAATATGCTTTTCAAATGGATTAATTTCACAAATTGTAGCATAAGATTTATGTTTTGTTTGAAACTTAAGAGTGCATTTATCTCGCGTAGGTCAAAATTCTAATTTGGTCTAATAAAAAGATACAAAGTATGTTGTAATGAAATCATAAATTTTGGAACACCATTTCGGCTGGTTATCTCAGCCAGTAAAGGGGTGAATTTATTGCACATTTATTTAACATATTCCAAAACCTGATTCACTCCATCCCATCGGAATTGATGAAACATGTAACCTTTACGCTACAAAACATATAACTGGCTCTCGGAAACGGTAGTGATCGTAACTCTCTATCAGCTATTATACTAAAATGTTTTGTTTCATTTTATTCGAGGAACAGGCGTCTCTTAAGCACAAAACAGGGAGGGCCGACAAAAAAAAAAAACACGATATAAAATATTTGAATATTTCACCGATGTCTGGATCGTGGTGGAAGGGATAAAAAACCACAGGGGGGAATCAAAGCAACGACCGGCATAAATCTAATCTTCATTCACATGCGCATTGATTCACAAAGAAGTTCCGTTCGATGATTTGATGACCATTTTCACCAAAACGAACGTCCCAAACAGGGCCGCCAAATGTGGAATGTGGGAAATAAAGAAGAAATATAACATTTCCCAAACCATGCGAAAGCAACAGATCCCTTCCAATCGTTGGCTGATGATTTGGTAGTCAAATTTTGTAGACTGCTGCTTTGTCGTTAATGAAATCTAATCTGCTATCATATTTATCGAATAAAACGTCAGTGAAGTTTGCTGTCGAACGATGAGGCGACAGCGATAGAATGGAATGGCTTCAGACCCATTTTGGAGCCTTAGAAACATCACTTTTTTTTAACACCCTAGCAGTGTTTTAAGTTGTTGTGCTGTTTGGGGTGATTTATGTTTGGATTAAGTAAGGCATTCAAAAAAAAATTACAGGTACATACTTCCATATAATGGATTTTATGCTCAACTGTAAGACATTCCTGTTACCGTTAGCTTTTTATGGGTCAATAATTGTTGTACGCGCGATTATGAAAATTTTTATCTTACATACCTCGAGATCTTGGCATGTTGGAGATGTCGTCAATGCATCTAATGGTATATTCTAATATTCTGTCGTTTCTGGAAGCGTATTAATGCCACATCACTCCACCTCAACTTGGGTCTAAGCAAGCATCCTCTGTCCTTGTAGAGGACCAAACAATATTAACGGTCTGGGTGATCCGGTGTCATTCTGATGGCATGATCAGAATAGAGCCCGTGTTTAGGTGCGTTAGCACCGGTATTATATAAAAATTTTCTATACAATCGTCCGTCACGACATTTTCTTTTCACTGGGCGGCCCAAAACTTCTACTAAAAAAACCAAATTAATAAAATCTTCATATTTCATAAGTTTATGTTAAGGCCTGGATTGAGTCTCGCCTTTAGCTACAGATTGATGTAAAGACTGGGAAGCTTAAGCTCTCTCTGGGAAGCAAGTGGTTCCAGAGAAAGTTCGATTCATCTTTTCCTGACATGTTTTGTTGGTCATTGGTATTCTTACAAGCCCGGTAAGCTTGACCAGCATTTCAAATGAGTTCATTACATTCTTCAATTTTAAACTGCCTATGGTACAGAGTACGGCATTAAAATTAAAGAAAAAATGATAGATATGTAGCTGTTGCTCCGTGATCTTCTCTACGATTGGGGTAAGATCTGATGATTGTAAAGTTTTCCGATTCCGAATCCTCTCTAAAAATTTCGGTTAAAGCGGTATTATTGTGGACGCGGCTTACGGTACGATCCTACTTAATCGTCCAGCATCCGTGCTCGCGTACAAACACAATTGATAGCGAAACAAGTTGGTATGGGGACAATGATTTAGCATAGCTAAAAAATTATTGACTGTTGATGTTTCACTTCATGTGTAGAAGGGTCTAACAGGGGCTGGTTCATTGCTAGGTCCTATCGAAAAGCGTGTAAATGAGTGATACAAATTTATCTATCGGAGATACCGTTTGTGGATTCTACAATCTCGAGCATTTTTTCCAGTTTGACCTACCTAATTAAATTTGTAATCTGTATTAAATCAGTCTAACAAATGACTGTCGACAGGAAACTCTCAAGCAGTACATCGAAAGCCATTCATATTACACCCTTAATTTGTCCAGATACCAGTTATTTTGCTGTATGCCTTTCAAAACTGGTTATATTTATAGACCAGACTGGTTATAGTTAGACATTTAGTCCGATTATTTTTATGTGTCAAAAATAAGATCTGAAAATGACTCTGACGAGATTAATATTTTGTTATCAGCAAACAGGGAGTTTGCGTATAATTTCAAGACTATGACATTTTTTGTAATTTTATGTCTAGCAAAAGATTACTCCGCATTGTTTATAATGCTATACAAAAGAAGGGAGAAATGTTGGACTGCAACTACTACAGGGGGATTACGGTGTTGAATACCACCTACAAAATATTCTATCTAATCCTTCATGATAATCTTGTCCCATTCGTTGAACGTAAAGTTGGAAACTATCAAAGAGAACTCCCACTTACCAGATCTTCACCATTCGGAAAATCTTTTAGAAGATGACTTAACAGTAGTTGAACACGCACCATATCTTCATAGATTTCAAGGCCGCATATGATAGCCTAGCCATGGTAAAACTCTACGAGGCCATGAGTTCCTTTGGAATCCCAGCCAAACTGATCAGGCTTGTTAGAATTTTCATGACTAACGTCACATGCCAAGTGAAGGTGGATGGAAAACTCTAAGCGTCCTTTGCTATCACCAAAGGCCTGCGCCAGGGAGATGGGCTCGCCTATCTCCTATTCAACTTGGCGCTAGAAAGGGCCATCCGTGACTCGGAGGTGGAGACTTCGGCAACCATCTTCTATAAGTCAACTCAGATCCTGGCATACGCTGATGATATAGACATCATTGGTCTGCGCCTCTCCCATGTAGCAGAAGCCTGCCAAAGGATCGAGCCGGCGGCAGAAAACCTCGGGATGCAGATTAACGAGGCAAAGACCAAATTGATGGTGGCATCATCAGCGGCCCTACTAATAAATCTGGAACTACGTGGGGGTGATGTACGGATAGGTGACCGCAAATTTGAAGTCGTCCAAAACTTCACCTATCTCGGGCCAAAATTCAGCACCGAAAACAGCAAAGAGACGGAGTTGCGCGCTAGGATGCTGGTAGCCAGCCGGTCATTCTACAGCCTAAGGAAACATTTCACCTCAAAAAGCCTGTCGCGACGGTCCCAGTACTCACATACGCCTCTAAGACATGGACCTTGTCCAAAACAGACGAAGCCCTTTTAGCAGCGTTCGAGAGGAAGATGCTCAGAAAGACAGAAAGAACTGTATGAGGACCTCACCGTCGTGCAGCGAATTAGGCTCGCCAGACTCCGATGGGCTGGTCATGTTATACGCATGGCACCGGACGACCCAGCTCAGAAAGTTCTTTTAGGACGTCCACACGGACAGAGGAGGCGTGGTAGGCCCAGATTGAGGTGGGAGGATGGCGTGGAATCATCCGCCAACAAGGCCGGGATAACGGATTAGCGGACGACGGTGCGGGACCGTGAGTGGTTCCGCATTCTGCTGCGGCAGGACAAGATCGCAAAGCGGTTGTAGCGCCTGATAAGTAAGTAAGTAAGTTGACTTATTTACTTACTTACTTAGTTGGAATTAAGTTGTGTACGTTCGACACGAGTAGAAAAGCAATAAATTGAACATTTTGAATGGAGATAAAAGCAAAACCGAAATGAATTTAAACACTAAATGCTTAAATAGATAGCATGGATGTGAAGATTGTAATCAACGCTATTTATGACAAAGGTGTTACAAATGTCATCTAATGATTCGTTTGTGCTAATGCACATGGTCCACACAAATTGACCGCAAAAGTGGAGCAAACCTTCGCCAAACCTGTAATGGGAGTGGGCTCATTCATTCGCTCATGTCACATTGACGATTGGTGGTGTCATTTTCATTCGATCTTCCATATCGCTGTTTTGTGTCGCAGGTAGCTCAAACGAACGACGTGTCAACCATTACAAAAAGAGGGATGGCGAAGCAACTTCAGCATATCTCGGTATCGGTCAAACTGTCTGCTGGTGTCGCTTTTGGAACGTGCGGCGCATTCCGGTTGTGGCTGGAGAAGGAAGCGGACGACTACTTCTAGTAGTTTTGTGTCAGTTGAACGAAAAACGGACTTACACACACGTCGACGACGACGACGACGATCTAACTGTCACTTGCTGGGACAAACAGCGGTAGCGGGCGACCCATTTGTACAGCCGTGCTTTTTCCGTGTGCGTCGTGCCACTCTTGAATAATGAATGTGTCCTGTACGGGAGCTGGAGGACATTTTTCTTATTCGCCAGATCGTCGGCAGAATTTCACCGGCGTACCACTGCACGGACGTCACGTTCCTTTTCGCAAAGAGTAACATCGAAAAACATCGAATGTCATGTGCCAATGCCAAACGTACCGCGTGTGTGTGCCTCAAACAGGCAATGACCAAACCGTCCAACAGTGGTGCATTGGTGTCTGTATGTGAGTAATCAAGTAGTTTGAACGTGGAAACCGATTTTTCGTTTTTATCGTCATCTCGTCCCACCGATCCCTTAGAACCGCGTATCCGTCCCCAGGCAGTACACCGACGAGAGCATCGCTTTGAATTGATTTTAACCTTGTCGTTCAATTCTCAGCACATGCTCTGCGAAAGGGGTCCCTGCCGGGTCTGTACCGTGGAAACAAATATATGCTTTTTGCCATTACAAACACACACACACAAAACCACCCCCGTCCGGATACCCTGAGCCCGGGTACGACTTGATTGACGGATATAATAAAGAGTGACATACAAAATAAATAAAAGTAGCAATTTTACATAAAATTAATGCTTTTTCCTTCTCCCGAGCCTAAGATTGATGGATCGAATGACAAAAGCTCTTACCCGGCGAAGCCGAACAAGCCGCTGTTGTGCGGTAGAAGGGTACGTATGGCAAAGGTCGTATACTAGGTTCGTCGAGCTCTGTTGGGATGTTGTCGGTTTTGTTTTAATGTATGAAATCCTATTCAATTTGGATCAGCTTAAATCGATCACAGAGCTATGAAGGAAGGGGACAAATCAAAGATACCGATCGGATGCGTTTACTTTCGTTTGCTAAACTATGGGTGTGAAAAATTTAAGCAAGATTTCGCTTGAGTGTTGGGCAAAAATTTTAAATGAGTTTAAAGACTAAACTACGTCATATTGTCTTGCAAAACTAAATGGTCTTGTGGGTAAAATTTGTGGTTTGTAAAAGGAATCCTCTACGACAGCAGTCTTTAGCGGCAAATGGTTTAATAGATCGCATCATGCTGATTGTATCGCGTCCAGAAATCCGTTTCAGAATTGCCCCGTTGAAGTACATGCCATCAACATGCTTGCAAAACCACCAATCACGGGAACCCAAAAATGGATCTTCTTACATTCTGTGCTAGTTTTCTCGTCCGAGATGGCGCGACATTGAGGCTTGATATCTAATTTAAAATTTAAATACAATAGCCTGAGCCTACCTGTACATTGGGCCGCCGTCGCTTGGGGTTTCCATCAATCGTCTTCAATGTCACTCAACAAGCCGGCCGTGCTCCGTTCGTTGCCAGCAATTTTGCATCATGGATCTGTCCGTGCGCTGGAAGATAGAATGATGGGATTCTTTCATCCTGCGCCGTCTGCGTCCGGGAGTTGCACAATGTTTGGCTTTTATTGTGACCGCTGTCAATTGTGAGGAAACCTAGCCCCCGATACATTTTAATTGGGTCCAGATTTCTGCACCACTCTGTTCATCCTTTTCTTTGCTCGTAGCGAAGTTTTCGTGGAGCTCAGCTTTTTGTTTATTTGATGTGCGGCCCGCTTTGTCTCTTCAGCTGCCACGGAACCGA
Organism: Anopheles maculipalpis; assembly: GCF_943734695.1. Classification (NCBI taxonomy): domain Eukaryota; kingdom Metazoa; phylum Arthropoda; class Insecta; order Diptera; family Culicidae; genus Anopheles; species Anopheles maculipalpis. The sequence continues at coordinate 45,823,321 of NC_064872.1, read as the reverse complement.
ATATACCTACGCTATACATCCCGGCAGCAGCGATATGTATGTATATCCCCTGATCACTTTGACAGGATATCACTGTCAGTCAAGTTGAAACCGACGGGGTTCGATTGTTTTCATGTGCGCTGATCGGCGGTATGTTTTTTATCGGGCCGTTTTGGAATCAGCAGAATTTACTGTTTGGCAATAAATTTTGATGAATATTTACAACCACTGCGGCTGAACCGTTCGACAGAGTGAACAACAATCGGCTGTAAACGTTTGAGCACGTCCGTCCGTTTGATCGAATGGGGATCAATTTGAGTTTCAAAAGAGAACAATCCAAAGTTCAGCGCTGAAAGTAGATCATTGGGAACTGTTCAAACAGTTGGTTTGACATGCATTTGTTTCGTTACTACGCTGCACTGGACAGAACCACAATTGCTTGCAAAAGTATGCAATGATGTTTAGTATTTGTGTAATAATTTTATGTTACGAGGTTAAGTCATCGTACTTAATTACAAGTAAATCAATCCCCAGAGTACTTGGAATCTGATATTTTCGCCGCCCTTGATTAAACGTTAATTGAAGGATCCTTCTTGCGTATTTGGAGATTGGACACAGTTTCCACTGTGCTAGTAACTGACATCGTCAATACTAATCCCCTTCCAGCTTAAAAACCCTGTTTTGCAAAGGATGTATTAGGCCTGATCATCACATACAAATTGTCAAGACAAGTTGCCAAAAACGGAAGATTCGAAAAACTTAACGAAAAGCAAACTTACAAGTATACTGCCAAGAATTTGTATTCTCTAACATAAACGGAGACTCATATTTGTCAAACTGTTTTCCGTCAGTCAGAAAAAAGTATATTCAGGCATCTTGCTGCTTATTTGGTTCAATTTCTTATGAAATGTATATTATTATATTGAAATCTTTGCCGGTTCCATTTTGGTAACTCCCCTCCGCAAGAAACCACAGCATAGCAGCCAACATTTCTTTTGGCGTGAGTCCTTTTGCCCTTACAGGCGGAAACTTTGGCTCAATAGCATTCGAGCATATCGAGGAAAATTTCCTTCGATACACGAATTTTTTTCTGAAATCTGAAAAGAGCAACCACGAGCACATATCAAAAAGGTTTTACACAAAAGTTTCACAGATTAAACGCATGCTTGATTAGTAAGTTCCAAAAGAACTAACATACTAAGAGGCAGCCGACGTTGTTTAGTAAGATTTTCCGTTCTTTTATCAGCACTGTTGCTATCAACGCTCACATGATTCGAAAAAAAAAACATTTTGATACCCTAAAAAATCAACTACATCGCAAAATATCTTCTCAAGATGATAATTTGTGTACCCTTTTGGCATTATTTTTGTGGGTTTCCTCACTTTGACAGAATGATTTTGAAGATTTAACGAAAAAAAAAACAGCTTAACGAAACTTGTCTGTCACAAGAACGGTTTCAAAATGTAAATTTTATTTTTCGTTTGTATTGACAAGCTTGTCTTGATACTTTTCCGTTTCTAAGAGATAGTTAGGGTTATTGAACAGCTTCGCGAAATTTCGGATCGATTTTTTGTTGCAGTTATAGTTACCAAACAGGATTGTAGGTTTCGAGGTTCCAAAATGCAAGAGAGATTTATTATCTAAATTTTCCCTATTTATAATTTTCTGAGTGTCACTCATGCCAGTGACACTCATTCACTACTCACTTCAGTGAACTCACTACTCACTTAACGAATTGCTCTTCGTCAAGATTCTGTCTCACCGTTATGCGTGAGCAGCTAAGCATAAAATGAAAGGACATATAACGTATGTGAAATGTAGAAACAAGTTAAGAAGCATCATGAGGAAATACTTTAATTTTTCACCTTCTTGGCCTATCGATCTGAGATGGATCATGATATACTAGTCTTATTGTAACCTCGCGGACGAATAGAAATTCGTTGGTTTGTTTGAATGTAAAGCTACAATTATAAAATCAATGAAATATAAATCAGATAAACTTAACAAAGAAGATCACAAACATCTGATCAAAACATGTTTTGAACATAGAAGAGCAATAAAAAGCTACCTCGTATGGTTGGAAGTGGCGTTGAAAACGTGGACGATACTAGTGAAGATGCATTCCGAAATTTATATCAGGGAAGATGTATGCGGTGTGCAGAACGTGAGACATGTGGCCCAGTTGTTCAACAGTGGCAAAGGGTTAGTCAATGGTTATGACAAGAAGTATAAATCTTTCCTCAGCTTGCATAGCTAAGGAGGCTGACAACAATCTAAAGGATTTCATTTCGAAAATATTATTTTTAAATATGTCAAAATGTATGTGTGAATTGGCTTTATATAATTTAGAAGGATATTGATCGCTGTAATAAACAGAAACAAAGTGATCTGATTTGCTGTAGGAATGTATATATTATTTTTATAACTGTCTTTAAAAGTCGTAAAAATCGTCAAATACAATAAAAATAATTGATAACAACCATTCAACTTGGGCACAATAGGATACATGGTGAAGCATGTATCATATTCTAATATACCTTTTTCTTCAACTGCATCCGCAGTAGGAACAGCAAAACTAGCAACATGACAGACATTAAGCAAGCAATCGTGCTCAATCTGACCATACGGCTAACACGGGACATCATTTACAGCATATATCAAGCCGGGCTCTTTCGAGCTGTCGACAAGATTGCTCCGTCGTCGACGCGTCGCGCGTTGGTGCCCAAATCGAGTTGTCTCTTACCGCCCGAGATTTCCACTTCAAACAACCGGGCGCACACACCGTACCGAACTGCAGTGTGACCACCGGTCCGGGCATAAACATACAAACACACACACATGCATGCCCTGACGAAGAAGCGAAGCGAGAAATGAAATGAATTTAGTGAAATTATTTATGAATCTGTTGAGAGAAGACAGGCATCGAAATAATTTACATTGATTTATGTGACAATTTACAGTTTCTTTCCACATCTCTTGCAATCTGTCCGTACGGCTTCCGTGCACACCTCCTGCTACATCGGCCCGTCCCGGTGAGTGTGCTCTTTTCCTCGTACACAGTACTGTCGCTTCGTTACTCCGTTACTCGCCGGTTATCTATCACTCACCTCGAGCTGAAAACGATGATCCTGGGAGGCAGATTGTGGGATAGCAGAAGCACCAGCACCGGCAGCAGTACGGTTTGCGGTTCGGTTGTGTTCGTTTTGGTTTTGGTTTCATGTTTTGCTTGTTGCTACCGTTGAATTTGTCTGTCCCGGCATCGGAACATCGAGAGCGGCACATTGGCACAAGGGTAAAGTGAAGTAGCAGAGACCATTTGTCATATGATGTATGTCTTCCTTCGGTATAACGTTTTCAAGTTGCCGCGTTTGATGTGTCTCACTAAAAAGGGTAAACTTGAGAAAGTTGAAACGAGTTGTTGAGGAAAGGAAACAGCGTCCAACCTTACGTCAACCCGGTCCGGGTGGGATAACTGCCCGAAACTAGTGGTGCTGTTATGGTGTTCACCAGCCCGACTCGATGCGCTGAAATGCAATGTAAATAAAATCTACTGTGAGTAGTTGTAAAAGATGGTGTGCTGTAAGTTATATATCAATTGATTATCATTCTTTTCAATCAAACATTGAAAGAAGTTTTTAGAAATAAGATTTTCACTGTCAATTTCGTATTGAATAATGGGGATTTATCGTTCAATATTCCAATGAATATTTATCGAAATGACTTGAATTAAGCCTGGTAGCTAGGAAAGTCAACGGATTTCTACTTGTCGCCTACTTTCTACTTTCTAGAACAAAGGAAATGGTGAGCTGTCAGGGATCCCTGGTTGCTTGTCACCAGCGTGTCGGTTGCGCTTAAGAATCTATCAGGAATCGGTTGAAATACAGCTAGGTTGGAATGAAGAACTTATATGTCAATTGGCCATTCCTTAGATTAAATATTGATAATCTTACTTGTTGCCGTTATACTTAAAATAAATAAAATTAGTAATTCTTAAAGTATCTTTATATAACTTCTCCCCTTTCAAACAAACACAGGGGAAAGAGGCGAAATCATCATCACTCTTGTTACAAGAAGTACTTTACGCTTTTTCTTCTTTGCCTTTCTAACCTCATGTACTAGACTTGCTTGATACTACGTTGTTAGATAGTAAGTCCACACTACGGCGGAATGGCATTTGAATTACGGTCCTGCCGTTTTAAGATCGGCGCCGCTTTCGATGGATGCCATCATATGCTTAATATACTGATATAAATCTAACGATATATGTAAATCTCTATCTCTTAACTTACAGTAGCTAGGACGAGAACAGTTAAATATATTTGCGTAAAAGTTTGTTCAAACCGTCTGTTCAATTCGCGCCCGAAAAAAAGGCGGCCGTTGTGTCACTGTTCCTATTGGTCGGATACGATCGGGCAAATATCTATCCGATTTTGGCTTTTATCGAGTGCAAGTCTGGATCTGGTCATCCGACCATTTTAAGCCTCCGGAACATTCAACAGAAGCTGCGTTTCACAAACAAAGAAAAGGACATCACATGTCCTTTTTAACCAATGTGATTTGTAGTACAAGGAGCCTCCCAATAGTTGCCACATGCATTAAAAAATACCACAAAGATGGCGAAGTGGTGTTGCTAAGTACTCGAAGCAAGCTATGGAAAAAGGAACGTTTGGGGATTCCAGGAGATTCCAAGTAGCCAACCCAAGTGTGGCCCAGTACCGTCCGATCGCAATTTCTTAGATCAATTAATAGGGAAAAATCTTTGTATATAATTGTTTTGTCAAAATCAGGGATGAATTATGGCTTAAGTGCCTGCAAAATTGGCCAACCCTGCATCAGCCTCGTCCTGTTAGTAACCGGTGTCATTACCGCTATACCAACAAGCCGCCTGAATAAAAATTTCTCTTAGAGCTAATTATGGAGCCAACAAAGCCGGAAATGCAGCAATAAAGAGTATTCAAACTCAATAGGTCTTAGGTTACCATTGCTAATCATTTCCTTGACTTAAATTACTCATCGCCGAATAGTATTAGAATTATTTTTTGAGTTAGCAGTTAGTTTTAAAATAAAATCGTCATTCCAGTAGAAAATATTTTAAATGGTTATTAGTTTTCATTATGCTTCATCCATACACAACAATTATGTTTCGGATCTTTTCTTGTTAAAGGTTTGAGCAGCATCCTGTAGGGAGTTCCAGTATTGCCAACAGGTTTGACGAAAGGGAGTGATCACGAAACCTGCCACCGGCCATCACTTGTGGTGGTTCTTTTGCGCTTTTGCTCTCCCTTCGTAAGAGTGTGCTCAAGTTCCTCGAGACCCTCAATTTATCCCGTGCTTCCCCGGGCCTGTTTCTGGTCGGATCCACTCGCAACTCGTATCACGGCAGCATCACTTCAGCCGGACTGAATACTTCATCATCATCAATGCCGCCGAAACCATCTCATGGTACACCCCAGTGGCGGTCTTTCTTTGCGTGTGTATGTTTTTTTTTTTAATTCCCCGGGTTTTTTTTTTTACTTTTCTTTGTTTATATCCTTTCCTCGCCCTCGGGTGCCTCGTTCTGTTCTGAGCGGGCCGACGACGGGAGCGAAAGGAATCGCTCGTTAATCGGCTTATTGTGTACACGGACGGGGAGGGAAATCTATCAAATCATTCTTGAAATTGTCAGTCATTCATCTTATTTGACATGTGACGAATGGAAAAGACAGACACATTTCTTTCGTCGCACAAATTCAAGTCATGTTTCATTCATTTTTTGTTTTGTTTTCTTGTTGCTTGACTCTCCTCTTCAGCGGCAGAGCGTTTCTGGCCTGCACTTTGTTGCGGCCCCGTACACCGTTTTGCCGCACAAATATGCGCAAAAGAATACACACGGATCGGTCTGGTTCGTTCTAGCTGGCAGCGACTGCCCCGGGTTGCTGAGTGCCTTGTCAGTTTCTCAACATTTTCCCGGCTGTCACACAGTGCCAAGCAAGGCAGGCATGGCATCCTTCACCAGGGACACACAGCATGCATTTATCTTCAATCTGCTGTAAGCAAAATGCACACATCAGTACACACACACACACACACACACACCATCATGTACGTCCTCACCGTCTCACTGGCCGGAATGACAGACAGGGTGTTTCCGGTGCATAACAAGCGGGTGACAGTCAACAGTCAAGTGGTGAGACGTTTTGGTTTTTCAATCGACGGCTTTTCTTTCAAAACGGCTGCGCTCTGTTCCGTCCAATGGTGAATGATGGAATCTGAACCACTACGCCGCTATGCCCGTGCTCCTCGTGCGCTCGTTCGGTGTTTTTAATTACTTCCAAGACACATGGTGTCACATTGTTTGACCGATGGATTTTCACCTTTTCCGTCTGTACACTTGGCAGTTCGGTTGCCATTTCTGGGCATGTGGGTAGCAATGTTTCCCCATGCGCGCAATGCGAATGCCATCGATCGTGCCGTGCATGAGTGAGTGATCGTTTGCACGGCACATCCTGACCATGGGTCATAAGATGTTTTAATTACGGTAGCTCATCGATCGATCATAATCACCATCAACACGGCCCAATGTAGCGTCCGTTTGGAAGCTGAAACATAAAAGCACAAGTGACAAGAAAAGTATCATTTTTTTGGTATAATATACTGAACTTATTGCGTTGTTCGAAGAATGATCGTTGGTTCTTCAATGGTGAGTCTGTTGCTTACTTTAATATGTGTATTAAAAATCATATTTTCAATCGTTTTAAAAAGAATTCTAATAGGAATATAGTGTTGTAATGGTGGGAATCACCGAACCTCGGAACTCTTGTGGTTCCTTTAAACTCATGTTTGTGTATGTGATAAAAATTTAACGCTGTTTGTTTGTGATGTCTTGGAGCCCTAAATCTCATCTGTCGAGTTTATCAATTGTGTCAATGTTCAGCGTTCCGCACACTAGTGTTGTGTTGTGTTTTTAACTTATGTATAATACGCATATCCATGTAAATGTGTTGTAATTGTTGGGCGCTGTCGAGAAGGCTAAGCAGTCCATCAAAATGATATTATTTATTTTTTGATTTATTTTAAGTACGGCAGCTTAGCAGCCGTTCGGATATCAGAAAGATCCCCGGCGGTACCGATGCGCGATATCCTGGGACAGAAGGACTACAAATATGCGCGGATTCTGTTTGATTTCGCCAAAGAGATGGGAATCGTCCTTTGATCCCTTCCCCTCTCTCCTCTTTAGGAGATCTAAGGTCGTAACTGGCGACCTTGTCGTTGGCGGAATGTCTGGGTTCGATTCTGCAGTTGCCATACAAGGCTATTGTGGCTGTCGGCTCCTTGCGTTTTACAGGCGTCAGGGTCGCCAGCGACACTATTAGATCACTGAACCAATTGAATTAGGTTTGGATGACGTGTAGTTGTGACTGGCGGCTTTACTGTTGGCGGAATGCGTGAGTTAGATGCTGCTGTAGCTTCACAAAGTTGTAGTGGCTTTCGAACTCGTTCTGGCGATGGTGGGGCCGCCAGCCATAACATGGAGTGGCAAACACCACAAAGTATCCACAACGAAGGAGGTTTTCTTGGGAGCCAGTTGTTAGCCTCCACGGCACTATGCTCCAAAAAGACGCCAACCCCTTAGCAGACATAGAGAGGACAACTTTGGATCCATACCTGGCAGTAACAATATCCACAGCTATATATAAGATTATATTATCAGATTATATTATTATCACAGCTTATTTTAAAGCTATATAAGATTAGATTTTAAGGAATACGGCCTGGCCGTCATTACGAAATAAAAAAACCAAATTATCACAGCTTCAAGCTGTCAAGCTGTTGTCAACACCGCATGTGTTGACTGTGTGTTTAAACTAGATTAACCGAGCATTTCCTTCCTGTTTTGTTGCCTTATCCCGTGCATGCACGGTTATTGAAATAATATTACATAAACAAATAAACAAAACACGGCTAAAAAATTGTGCTGTTGCAACTGAAATGTGTTTTTATTTTCAGCTTCATATATGACAATCAAAAATGCAATGCAATGAACAAATAAACCGTAACGTCCTTGTACGAAATAATTAAGCATATCGTCAAATTTATTGCAGCGCACTTTCTATTTTTACAGTCGATCCACGCGAGTACGTAAATATGACTTCCTGGCTATGATGGTAACACTGTGTGAAGCTTAAAACCCAAGCCACACTGCAGAAGCTAAAGCAGTAAAGACAAATTTAACAATGCATTGGCAAACATTTTTCGATTCAATTGCTAAAACCTTCCTGGACGGCTAGCAAATTGTTTAGCGCGTTGTAAACTATTTCCCATAACCTTGGGCTTAAATCTGACATCGATCAGTCGGTTATAAGAATAAGAAAACCTTACCCAGTTTTACTGCTCTTTATTATAGTGATTTGTTACAACACCATTTCTTTTATGTTTTTCCTTCGTTACTTTGTTCCACACATTACTTTCTACTCACACATTGGGTTTATCGACAATTTAAGGCCATCGGTTTTTCAAAACAAGTTCACAGTGCAATGTGTTTTGCGAAATGGATTGAAAAGCCATTTTTTTCATAGATGTACGCACAGTTGGCCTGCATAGTGATTTATTTTGAGTACAGTTTCTTTCATTGCACCAAAGGTCTTTCGGGTTTGCTTGCCACCGATCTGTCCAATTTTGAACACAATATTGTTCCCCGACATTCCCCGTAGATGCGTCGATAACGATCCGTGTAAAAAAATGTGCACCGGTAGATGGATGGTAAGGGCCAAACGACCCTTTCATGACGAGGGATCTGGTAATAATTCTATTATGTACGAATCCCTGTCGTCCTTGCTAGTGCCTTGTTAGTGCCATCGTAACGCACCAGTCTCCTGTGGTCTGGTCATGCTGGATGTGACTGCTTGCGGTGTGATTTATTGAATTTTACCAAATGTTTGCCGGTTTTCCCGAGGCTTGATCATTTGCTGCACCGCTGGAGATTCTTACTCGTACTCTAGTGCAGGGAAAATTAAATGTGACCAAACGGACGACGCTATTGCTCGCTATTGCTGCTTGCTGCACAGTTGACACTGATGATAGCCATTTGAGACCCTGCAAGGCCAATAACTTTCCTGATTTGCTTTCCAAATGACGGACGGTCAGTTCATTAGGGGTTGCCAGGACATTGCCGGCTCGTGTGAGCTATTCATCGGAAGAGATCAATTTTTCATTGCTGTCAAATCTTTATCGTTGTAACAATTGCGTGACCCCATGTACAATGAAAGGAAAGTTTTGGATGTCCCATAAGTTAAACGATGGACCCTAGACGTTCGTCAACCAATGTTCTGTGAAGCAATTGTTGTTTGTGACGGAAAGAATTTGGCTGACATTTGTTTGTACATCAATCTTGTATGTTTTAATTTAGAGAACAAATGACCGTGAGCTATTGATTTTCTAGACTGTGATACGCTAGAACTTCAGATAAGAAGTAAGCTAGTATACAACTGTTAGCTACTCCATTTGCTAAAGTTTTTGTTTCATATATAAGCATAGTTCTTAAATTATATATGTAAACTAAATTGGGGACATTTTTTTAAAAGTCGCTTTAGATTTTGTGATAAATACATGAGTTAGAGTAGAATGTGCCAATGGTTAAAAATAAGTGTTGCTTCATGCTATCTACTATCCACTATAAATCATCGGCTGTCGTGTTTGTTTTATATTATACCTGCGATGTAGAGAGTTGCTTCACCAATCTAACGTAGCAAGCAAAAGAAAACAAATAAAAGTTTATGAACAACAATACCTGTACTCTCCAAAAGTGCAAATGAAGAATCATAATAGAAAATCTAGGAACATAAACATAATTTATGTCCTTTTCTTGTTTGCTTTTGTTTCCGTTTGTTCTTTTATCCGTAGTTAGCGTGATGAGACTATGAGACTATTCTATGCATCGAGGATAAATGCGAAACTGTTACAAAAACGCTTATATTAACATGACTAAACTCTATTTGATCAAATTAAACTAAACCTATCGGTATGGCTATGGACGGGGTCCAGTGCAAGGTGAGAGTTTCGAGCATGCTATCGGAATCGTTCGAATTTTACCGGGATCTGAGGCAAGGTCAAGAGGTACGAGTTTCACGTGATCGCTCCATTTCCTTGGCTTTGCGGATGACATTGACATCATCGGACGGACAACGGCGGCGGTGTGCGAGGCGTACACCCGACAAAAAGTCGAGACCAATAGAATTGGATTGAGCATCAATGCAACGAAGACAAAATACCTGCTTGCCGGAGGCTCTGACCGTGATAGAGTCCGACTCGGAAGCATAGTATCAGTTGACGGAGACGATCTCGAGATGGTAGTGAAGTTCTACTACCTTGGTACGACCGTAACTTCGGACAACAACGTAAGCAGCGAAATCCGAAGCCGCGGATTGTTCAGGGGAATCGTGTCTACTACGGACTCCACAAGCTCCTGCGATCCAGAAGACTCCAACAACACACGAAATGTACGATTTATCGCACCTTGATACGTCCGGTAGTCCTCTACGGGTACGAGTCTTGGACTATGCTGACGGAGGACGCCATTTTCGAACGGCGGGTGCCAAGGACTATCTTTGGTGGTGTGTGCGAGCAGGGCGTGTGGCTGTAGCTGAGCTGTTTGGCGGTGCTGATATCCTGACAGTAGTCAAAGCCGGAAGGATACGTTGGCTGGGGGACGTCATGAGGATGAGTCGGACTAATGCCCCACCAAGAAGGTGCTCGTCAGCGCACGAGGCGTAGAGCAGCACAGCGAGCTCGTTGGCTGGATCAAGTGGAGTCTAACCTGTAGGAGATCGGATGCAGTCGTAGATGAAGGACTGCAGCTCTAGATCGAGTTTCCTGGAAACTGATTCGAGACCTGGCCATGTCGACACGAAGTGCTCAATCCTGAGCACATTCTACATGAAGAAGAAGATATCGGTATGGCTATTACGGTTCCAGATAGTGGCGGATTGAGCCTATGGGAAAGTCTAACCGACATGGAAATTGAAGGCCACTATCAAACCAAAATCTACTATATTTGGTTTACTCGGGCACCTTACCAGTTTGGGGACACCCCGCGGCCACCCACTCCGCGCAATTAAAGGCGTATGAATTCGATCACTTTAATCAATATCAATAAACAAATAAAATCATGCTACAATCTGATTTCTTCGAGTGTTCCTTTTTTTTTTTTACCTTGATCTACTCAATCAAGCAGAAAATGCAAGCTTTACAGAAAATAAAACAACCGCAAAAACTGATGTCATTACAGGTATTTCCTACGTTCGGTTTAATTTATTGCCCATCGATGTGAGCCCACCCGTACGCACGTAGCGTTAAAAGATTTACGAGCAGCACAATCGAAACCAAACCGCAACCACTCATAAACAAAACTCGCAAAAATGATTTATACCGCCATGAACTGAATCACCCCAAACACACAACAGCGTTCCATCGATTGCACATGCTTGCAAGCACATTTGATGCATCCAGATTAAGTGGTTGTGACCATGTACATAAGCTCGGATGGGTACCGTGCACGAACCTTCCCAGCGGCCAATCCTGCCGCTCTAATCGCACTGGCAATTCCGTGGATCCATCATGGTTAATCTAATGAAATGTTTGATAAGAACGCGCCGTTACGACACTACCAAAAACGAGCGTAATGCTGGTGATTTATGGCTATAATTTTACGTTCCTTTGATGTTGATAAACAACGACCCGTTTGTTTTATAGCGCTTGGGGTAATTAAGCACGCGTTTGGAGTATTTTTTTTTAAGTATGAAGATTGTCCCATTACAGTGGTGATTTGAAAGTTTTTGTTGTTTTTTTTTTTGAATGGAAGCATGCAATATATTGGAACTTGAATTGAATTTCTAATCAAAATGCCAGAAATGTTCAAAGGAAATCAAAATCGGAGCGCGACAGTATATTTTAGCTACAAAAGGAACATATGGAACAGTTTTGTTCATAAAGTTTTTCTTGAAAGTTTGAATAGATCGAAAGTTAATCTGAAGAAGATAAGCATGTTTTGGTAGTTGGGATGAAGCAAGCTGAGAATCTATATTATAACCATTAAGACTAAGAATATTGTTTGGGATCATTCTCTTTATGTGATTTTATCTGAATGTTACAGAGGTTTTCATCGTATTTTATTCTACTCGTAGTAGTGTTGTAATGATTGTTTCTTTTTTTTCCTCCAACACGAGGCCGAAACTCATGTGTAACACAGAATTCAAGAATTAGTCTGTTTGTTTGCCTTCTTCTTCTTAGTTGAGCAACCAATTAAGCGGTGTCGATCATAAAATGTTTGACTAGATTTGTTGATACGAGGGCTGACAATAAAGTAAGGTCTCCAACGCTGCAACTTCGCCGGAACACGCGCTAGGCGAAATCTGGCAACACCGCCGTGTTCCTTGGTTCCCCCACTACCACTTTGCTGCTGGGTGAGGCTTCTCCGATCGCTCAGTCTTGGCTGAGCAGCCGTCAACGATGGAGGTACCCCTCGCGTCAGCGTCCAAAAGCGAATTGCGTTCTGTAATAGGTTTTTTGAGTGCGAAAAAGGTGACACCTATTGAAATCCATCGTCAACTAGTTGAAGTTTACGGGGAAAAGTGTATGGACATAAAAAACGTGCGTAAGTGGAGCCGCGAGGTCAATTCCGGGCGCACTAATGTTCACGACGAGGAGAGAAGTGGCCGACCGTCGGTCTCGGATGCGATTGTTCAAGCAGTGGAGGCAGAAATGCTCAAAAACCGCCGTGCAACAATTAGGGACTTGGAAGAGAAGCTTGGAGGAGTGTGTAGAGCAGCGAAAAAATCCGTCATATCCTTGTGAACAACTTGCAGTATCACAAAGTTTCTGCCCGATGGGTGCCGAAACAGCTCAGAAAGAGGTCAACACCTGGCGGCGCGAGGCGGACGGAGAGTGGTATTCTGCCGGCATAGACAAGTTCATCGTGCGGATGCGCAAGGTGTTGGAAAAAAATGGCGATTATGAAGAAATGCAGTCAAGATCTTAGCCTTTCCAACGGTGTATCGCTTTTTGTAAATAAATGTCATTTTCTATGAAAAAACAAAATTGGAGACCTTACTTTATTGTCAGCCCTCGTACTACGTAGTTGAATATTCAGTCCTCACTATGGGGGAACGGTCTGAATGGAATTTGAACCTCGGTGTTGTTGTGAGAAGTACTATCGGATCGCTCTGCAAAACTGCTCTGAGACTTTAGTCAGGCCTGTTAGCAGCTAGATCATTAGCAAATCGTTGTTTCTGTTGAGGAACATAGTAATTATGTTTCATAGAACATAGTTTCACATGAAACATAGTAATTATGTCCTTCCGATTATTTGAATAACACAATTTCAAATTCACAAATCGCTAGCAACTTAGCGCCATCGAATGGCTGACTAGACTTGTCGATATCGCTTAGTCACTTCGGGAGGATCGGATGGGATTTGTATCGTATCGATGATTGTTGCAGTCAGACGCTCTTATGCAACCTGGTGCAATCGATACCAGAGTTTAGAGTCCATACATGATAAATCCATGGATATCGATTTTTGGATGCAACGATTGAAAGCAATACAACGTAGGACGAGTCACAGCACTTAGACTTGATTTCACTGGACACCCTATCTTCATCGACTAGACTATCACATGCGCTGCCTGTTACTAGAGATTGAAAACATCGTAACCTGGAGACGTTATTGTCAGGTTATACTTAAGACAAAGCTTATTATAGTTACTTAGCTTAGCTTAGCTGAGAGTGGTTTGCAGCCATTTCAACAGCGTATTTCAACATCCACGTTGTGGTCTGCACAAGACTTTGGCCCCAAATTGTTGAATTTTTGGAAATGCAATGTACAGCTAAGCGATCACCTATCTGTACATCACACCTGCATAAATCCGTGTTTGTTAGCTAATAGTGGTGCAACCATTATTCTGGTTTTCGCCCCTTTAGTTAACCAAACCCGAACATTGACTACATCACAATAAGCTAATAGTAGTGTTAAACGGTTCCGACTCAATAATGCCTTCAAATTCCCAGTCGGTCACCAATAGACAATAACGGTGTCTCAGTCGTTGGTTTGGTCATGCGACCAAACAAACAGAAAACTTAGCAAAAGAAATGAAAGAACCAGAACAATACTTTTATCAAAGTAAATGAAGTCAAATTGACACTTTTTATTTTTTACGCAATGCTCATTGTAAGTGTGAAGCTTCCGGACTAGTATATTATATTTGCTGATAGCCTCAGCGATGTAGAAGCTGACTGAAATCCGGCGAGGCATTAAAAGAGCTCTGATTACTTTATACAAAAAATACTGAATATTCTAAGCTCTTTGTTCAATCAAGCATTCCGAATATTGCTTATATGGCTGCCTGCTTATTGCGGGATCCCCGGCAATGAAAAAGCGGACTCATTGGCCAAACGAGGTACCTCTGATTTCAGCATTTTTGTGAGGTCGATTCACCCTCACGAGTTTCTTCGCACCCCACAACGGCTGTGCATGGCCCGCTGGCAGAGCATGTGGATATGAGGACGAACTCAGAAGGTTCCTGCACACCATATCACCACAGGTTTCGTCCTGTGTCCCTGGTTTCACGGCCTCCCGGTATTCGCATGATGTCGAGACTTATGTCAAACCATTTTGCAATGAACGCACATCTTCAACGTACCACGGATACCACGACTTTGACCACATCCTCTGGTCATGTGTGGAGTTCGATGCGGCTAGACCCGGACTCTTAGCAGCCGTTCGGGCATCAGAAACATCCCCGGCGGTGCCGATGCGCGATATCCTGGGACAGAAGGACAACGAATACGTGCAGATTCTGTTTGACTTCGCCAAAAAGATGGGAATCGTCCTCTGTTCCATTCCCCTCTCCCTTCCCGTAGATTGTACGCACTATTGTCCTAGTAGTGGATTGTAGTTTGTTATATTTATTTATTTTTGTTTGTTACACGTTCGCAACGGTGGCGTCGACATGCGCCAGTCGCTATTTCGGCCCCCGAATCGATAAAAGTTGGTTTAGGAGATCTAAGGTCGTAACTGGCGACCTTGTAGTTAGCGGGATGTCTGGGTTCGATTCTGCAGTAACCTTACAAGGTTATTGTGGCTGTCGGCTCCTTGCGTTTTGCTGGCGTCAGGGTCGCCAGCGACACTATTAGATCACTGAAACAATTGAATTAGGTTTGGATGACGTGTAGTTGTGACTGGCGGCTTTACTGTTGGCGGAATGTGTGAGTTAGATGCTACTGTAGCTTCACAAAGTTGTAGTGGCTTTCGAACTCGTGCGTTCTGGCGAAGGTGGGGCCGCCAGCCATAACATGGAGTGGCGAATCACCACGAAGTATACGCAACAAAGGGGGTTAAGCCAGTTGACAGTCACCACCAGAACTAGAGAGGACAACAACATCAGAACCAAACCTGGCAGCAACAACATCCACAACCAAGCTCGCCAGGGATATGGTGCACTAGAATTAAGGAAGAAGGGAATGTCTACCCTCAAAATATAATATAAATTTAATGAATTGTAAAGCTAGATATGAGATTAGATATTAAGGAATACGGCCTGGCCACCATTACGAAATAAAATAAAAAAGGACACTTTTGCCACACATTTGATAAACATGTCTCCTACGCTGCGATTAGAAAAATTTTAGAACAATAGTTGCTTTTAAAACTTGTACGAGTTATAATATAATGAATGATTCCATTTTGGCAAATAAAAAAGCATGTTCGTACATTTCTAATAGCGTACCGCTCAAACCAATCTCCAACTTCGTTCGAGTTGCGTCAAGTTCTTTCGTTCAAGTCCCGAGAAGTGATGGCGAGAAAAAAAAACCGAAAACAAATGCCAGTGCCACTGATAGATGGGGGATCATAAACCATGTGCACAGCACGCTTGAATTCAACGCCACCGTCCCGCGTTATGCGACAACTGCGCGGGCTCGGGCACGGCATACAGTCCAGCACCACCGCAGTATTATAATGACGGAGTGGAGCCGGATGTTCAATTCATAAATTTATGCGTCTAGGGCTGTGAAATTTGCTGACAGTTTCAGCGGTCTCGCGCAAAGCGATAAGGTGCATTAACGAAGTGAAATGACATGTTAGTTAATGAGTTCGTAATGGTGATGCCTGGTAATGCATCACCACGATCAGTCGACGGCTTCGTACCCACATACCCCATCCGTGTGCCATTGGGGGTGACCCGTTGCGACGCTACCACCATCACATTAGAGCTCCAGCTTGGTAGCTTTAACGGTGGGCGGCTAGTGGTGTGGCAAGACGGCGAAACGGTGTAAGGTGTGGGGAGAGTTTGCAGAGTCGTCGCGTGACTAAATGTTCGTTATGCACTACTACGGCTGCGGTGATCAATTATGGGGCTGCACTGCTTTACTTGCTTTACTGTACTCGTACTCCGGCGCACAGTCATCGTGGCGGAGTCAGGTCGGTCAAACACTCGACACAAAACCCTCTAAACTCAAGATGCCGATGACAGTTGAGACGGACAGCTAGAGCCCACCTACCCGAACGCGTCGGGCCTGTGCGTGTGCTCGATAAATCTTGAAGCAAAGTTTCACATCAACATGCTGTTGCTACTGCCTGTCGTATCTGGCTCGGAATCATGGCACGCCACATGGCAATTTATCGTGATTTTGTAGCTCCACCGTGTGTATGTCTATATGTATGTATATGTATACGTCTGTATTCATGTATACTCATATGACAAGTATGCATTAGCGCTGCAGTTTTTGTTGTCGTTTTGTTTTGCTGTTTGGGCGCTGCTGCTGTTGCCCGGTCTTTAGGCAGGGCCTGTACCATTTGAGCGACCATGAGATAATAAATAAATCACAAGTTTTTTCACAAAAGAGCACCGACCATTTCTTGAACAATCTTAATCTGTTCTCTGGCCACGAGTAACAAATTGGCGTTCAAGTGAGAAACGGCTATTGCCTTGATTGACGCATTTTGAGTAGTGATCTTTGGACCACGTTTAACTGATTATAAATTGCCATGAAAATTTCACTTTAATTTCGATTACACCAATAAACGTGCAACTGTAACACTTGCTTGTGCAAAGTGATGTTAAAGGTGGATACAATTTTACTTGGGATGGATGTCGATCAAAGCTAGAGTGAAACTTAACACAGGGTAACACCTGTAATCAGCGATTGCAAACAGTATTAGGTGTTGAAATTTGTTCACTTAAAGTTTAATGTACACAAACACTCAAAATAAAATGGCCTGATAAAAGCATGAGTAAAGATTTCATTGAAATTGTACGACTTTTTGTTGATCGTCTTCCACCACTCCACCAATCACGAAACCGACCAGAAAGGCAAAAAGTCCCTCTACATAGAGAGGGGGTCAAGCGGCTGAATATGGAAAATAATTTCATTCCAAAACTTTGTAGAATCCTTTGCGCCCGATCCGACCAGTGCTCGCGCAGCTCAGACTCCGTTTATGGCTTGATTAATGTTACACAAGCTAAACCATATATAAACATGGTACGCTCGATGCCGCCATAAAACCGCATAAAGTAAATTGTTTTCGTGTCGTAGCAAAGCAGTGGGGAGAGCTAAAAAAAATCCATTTAATGTCACACACACACACACACAGACGCGCGAGTCGTCGTCTCGTCGTTGCGGCAAGGTGCTGAAGGTAAAAGAAGTTAGTAAGCAGGCGGGCTCATGTGAGTAAGTGAGCACCATGTTAACGGATCATAACAATAAATTCAAGTCTACACAACTTCATCCGTTTCCAACGGTGCGCCATTATCTCACCCTCGTTACAAGGGCAGTGTGGGTAAACCTGATGAAAAATGAGTAGCTTTAGCTCGTACAACCACCACCCCCCTCGCCCTCTCCCCTCCCTGCGCCCGGCTTTCATATCGGGCATTTAATTTTCCTAAATGATATCTCACTCTCAGTCAGTTTAATGAGCAGTATAAGACAATTTCTACTGCCATCACTGCAGCTTTGGTTAATATTATCGTTATTATTGCTCCCATTGCCGTCGACCCATGGACATCGTGCAATTTCTTTTATCGCCATTTTGGACCATGAAAACTGGCGCACATTACCGGCCTCGATTACGCCCTATGTGTCGTGGGTGCGAGATGCTGTTGTTCTTCACTGCGTCCTCTCGAACACACAGCGTTCGGTAGATTTATGGTCTCCGTTTTGCTTTTCGTAGCCGTAACCACTACACCCTCCTCCCTAGTGCGGTGCGCTGCAACGCTTGGTGCGCAGCCAGCTCCTAAGATGCCTGGCACGAGTGACATTAATTTATAAAATAATTACCCCGGCAGCGACAAGGAAATAAAATATTACCACTATATGAGAGTGGTTTTCTGCTTTACGACGCGACGGTATAAAGAGTTTGGGCTTTTGTTTATTGGCCTGGGGGCTTTGGTTGGAATGAGGGTCCTATATTTACCATACTTTATGCTCTGCAAGAACCAGCGTAAACGTTTCTAAATTTACATCTTTTCACAAGCGCGTCGGGACGGAGGCAGAAGCAGAGAGCGTCATAGAGCGTCACATTACTATTGCGAAGAGAAAAAATATCCAAGAGGACGTCACAGCAGATGTGAAGCAAACTGTGTTTGACCATTTCAATGCTATCCTCAAGCTGTCCAAGGTGCTGAGATGTCGACGATTATTTTCTAAATGTTGCTTGAAGAGTGTTTTACTGCGTGAATTGACATGTTAGTATTTTAAAAATAGCTTGTGAAACATTTGTAATGTACTTATGTTGTGCAATTATGGGAAAAAAAAAATTGCAACGAACCGTATTCACCCCAAACGTGTGTTATGTTGCCAGTTAATTAAGAAATTAAAATCTCCTCGATCTTACCTCAAACATTTGATAGAGTTTCAGTTAAATGTTTTAATAAAATAATAACAAAGCTCTGTTAATGGCTCGTTCTCAAGAATACTTTTATGACCCCCGTAGGGAGGTCTGAGCATCCAACAACTTACATATATTTACGTCCCTACTTGACAATAGCTCTAGTAAGCCATTCGAAGGCCGACATAACCTAACAGATCGTTAAGCCAAGAAGAAGAATACAGCTCTATTAGGACAAAGATGATCCATCCTGTTCAAAGATAACAAAAAGCAAAACAGAGTACTGTTGAGACCGTTACTTTAAAAATATTATAGACTTCCATACTGTGTAAAGAATGATGAACTCTTTTCGACTCGACCCTCTCTTTCAGCTACTTTAAATGTATTTCTATGCTGATTCTATGCGAGCGCTTGATACATTTGATTCGATTTTAGTTGCTTTTTAAATTTCTTGCGCATGAGCAGAAACTCAAACCATGAAACATACCTAAAGTTCGATTTTAAAATACGCATCAAAGTAGCCTTTGTCATCTTTGCTACTAAGCTTTTTAGCAGTGACGGTTCTTTCTCGTGAAAAATAAACGTTATAGCAGGCATGTTAAAGAGAGCAAAAGTTCATATGAGAGAGACTCTCTAACGGTGAGAGTGTCACCCAAATTTGGGTGACATGGTATCGAACGTGTTAATGCAGACTTCTTACAGGGAAATGCAAATGATAGCGTGCGGCGCTATCCTCGACCACTGATATAGAAACCCCCAATACTTTGGCGAATGGGTAAAATTAGACACAAAATCCTCCAAAATAGTTACGGAAGCCGGTGCGATTGATATGGAAAATGTATTCTTGCCGGTTGGAGAGTTGAAAAATTTTAAACTAGCTTTTTGACGTTAATATTTTATAATTGCATGCACCAATACACGTTGCTATTTTCGTAATACTTGCAGTACATAAAATTCACAAACACATGTATTCGTTTAGTAAAACTGTACGCAGTGCACTTTCTAGACGAACATAAAATATTTTTTGCGCCTATACGGTTCTGTCGAACGATTGAACGATTTTTGAACGTTTTTCTATATACGCAATAGTTCAAATCTAGAATTCGATTATAAGAATGCTTTAGGGAAAAGGTTTTTTTAATTTTGTCGTTTACTGGTAAAAACCAAGCATTTTATGTTTAACCACTATAAAAATATAGTTTTCATTTGGTTTTCTCGCACAGAAACTTGATAATTTCATAGAATAGTAATGTAAAAAAGTTTGTTTACGTTTTCAACTCTTCAACCGGGTAATATACATTTTCCATATCAATCGCAACGACTTCCGTAACTATTTTGGAGGATTTTGTGTCGATTTATGCTGATTCGCTAAAGTATTAGGGGTTTCTATATCAGTGGTCGAGGATTTCATAAGCGCTTGCGATATTCGCTAAAGTTGACCAGCCGCACGCTGGTCAACTGTAAGCAAAACAATGTAATTAATTGTAAAGGAAACCTTCAAAAGATTTATCTTTTAAAAACATATTTATGTGTTGTTTAAGAAGGAATGTCAAGTGCACAAAGGGGTAAAGGTGTTATGCAGTCACAAACGTTCTAGTAAAAAAGGTTTCATATAGTTAAGACAAACAGTGACAGGGAATGTGTCTGGAAGTTTTAAGATAAAATGGCGCAAATGGTAAATGTGCATTTATAAAAACATCAATTTTGAGTGTTTTTGGTGTGTATGCACACATACGCATTCCAAACACGACAGTAGCAATTAGCATCGGCACAACAGAAGTGCAGAATAAATATTGTTTCTAAGATTTGGGATATCTCTGCCGAGCCACCTCTCGAAGCACCTTTCGATTGGAAAAGAAAATATAATTACGGGCGGTCTAGCAATCAGACACCGTGTTCGGCAGCGAGAAAGAAATGCCAAACGCACATTTTTCATGCAATGGTTGGTAAGTAATGGTAAACCGGGCACGGAGCTCGCAGTTTACGGCGGCAAGCTAAAAAAAAAAAAATCTCGATGCTGCTTCCTCGAGGACACTTCACAGAACCGCCTTCTGATACGTTGCTGCTGCTGCTGCTGGCTGCCGCATCTAAGCCAACAGGGAGACGAACGTGCTTGCAGTGGTTGATTATGATGATGATGATGGCTTTGGCGGCCCGTTTCATAAATTGGGTGTGGAAAGGAAGTGCTGTCTGAGTGCTGAACGGAAAATAATTATGGCCCATTGCCCCACCCTCACTCGAGCGCAGAGATTTAATTATATCGTTGTGTTTCTGTCTTCAAAATGATACCGAAAGGTTGATGCACACTCACAAAATGGACATAATTGTACGGGGGCGTTTCAAATTGCGTGTTGAATTGCGAAAGATGAAGTGGATTGCTTCTGATAAATATGATCAGAACAGCTATCTAATGTGGCAAGTTGTGAAAAGCTAGTGAATGAAAATGTTTAAAATATCATTAAGTCAAACTTAAGTTTCTTTTTTGTGGTACTAACAATACATCGACCGTAAATTATGAAAGGCCAGACATGTGAACATAGAATGCATTGCAACCAAATGAATGATTGGCCCCATGCACCTACCGAATGGTTGATTAAAACGCAACGTACCAAACGAATTGAAAAGAAAGATTAATGGATCCCATGCTTAAGCTGGTGGTGTTAATTTGAGTAAAACAGTAAGCTTCCGGCACCTTGACGCTTGGGTCGAATCACATTGTACAGTGCCATGGCAACGGCTCTTTTTTATTTTCTCTCAAGTGCTCTCATCATTTTTCCATTACCCTTTCCCCTACGAGCAAGGGACGGCCGCCTTTCATTCTGTCTGTGCTTCTTGTGCTGCGTGCAAACGACAAAACAGGCAAGCATCTCACCCAGGCCAAGAACAAGGAACCGCTTGTGCGAAGCGAAGTAGAAAGCAAAAGAAATAGTCAAACAGCAGACAGGGGGAAAAAAGAAATCAACTAACCGGGGCCATAAAGACCCTCTCACCCAACCCAATCTATCGCAATCTGAGCTACATGTCCGACTGTCGGAATCGAGTGTAATTTTGCTGTCAGAATCGTGTTATTTTCCACTCCAATCTGCGGCATTTCATTCTCTCTGGGCATGTAATCTTTCATCCATGCGTCTACGTCGAGTTTGGTTAAGGCATCAGCGAGGTCTTTAGCGGCAATCGACCAGCGTAACGGTGGGGTAGCGAAAAGGGAGGGTGACGGCAGAATGCGGTGGTTTGCCTCTTCTTTTATAAGTGGTCTGGCCAGAGCGGCATTGGACAAACGGAGCAATGCAAAAGGGATGAAAAGGAAACAGGAAAGATGTTTGAGATCGCGCGCGGCTCTGTGCG
Source organism: Anopheles maculipalpis (assembly GCF_943734695.1). Classification (NCBI taxonomy): domain Eukaryota; kingdom Metazoa; phylum Arthropoda; class Insecta; order Diptera; family Culicidae; genus Anopheles; species Anopheles maculipalpis. The sequence continues at coordinate 45,801,140 of NC_064872.1, read as the reverse complement.
GGAGGCATCGTTGCGGTGGTCGCCGGCTTTTGGGCGCTCTGGGCTGAGCTGATGAGCCGGGTGGGCGTTCCGTTGTGCGAGAGGTGCGATCATCAGCCCCATGATCCTTTCCGTTCGGTGCGGACCGTACATTTTCAGCTTCTAACAGTGTGTGGCGGTGAGAGGAGCGAGATGAAATTTAGCAAATAATTGACAGCCAGCAAATGACGCCGAACGGCACTGTTCGAAGGAGCGGCACAATTAATTGAAGCCGAAAGAACGTCACTGCTGTAGACAGCCGCGATAGCTGTGGTGATGCAAATTGAGACAACTGTGTTCGAAGTGGACAGCAAACCGTTTGTACCATTTAGGAGACGGGTTTTTTTTTGTCAATAATATTTCTAGTGACACTTAGCGCTTTTGCGATAGAACATGGTTTTCAATTAGTAGGTTCAATTAGGCGGTGGAGTACATTAAAAATAAAAAAAAATTAAAATCGTTAGAATGTATACGAAATACTTAAAATTACGATTGTACAATTGCTCAGTAAATAAACAATAATGTCATAAATGTGCTATTTTTTGGTGGGTTGGTCATGTAAAGAAGACGACCAGACACCGGGCATTTAATGAGGACATGCAGGGACAGGTTGAGCATATTGGATTGGTAGACAAAAGCCCTGGGCCTTGAGTGGTGTATTGTAAGACGATAATTTCAAATTTGAATAAATTGAAACATAACTCGGAACAGTATGATTCTTCAACTGCCGCATAAACTGACGATCAAAACTGAGATTTTTTCGTTGCGCAGCATATATCCAGGTTTCAACGAATGAGAAGAAGAACCTAGAAAAGCAGAGACGAAGTGATTATCACTTAGAATGGGCGAATACCCGAATTCTAAAAAGAAAAAATTCTTTCCAATAACAAACCGATCGAATGAGTTACAAGGCTAAATGTGAGATTATAGGCCTGATTGTCAAAGTCAAACGGAAAACTTTCCTATGGAAAGACTCTAACCAAACGGAAAGCAAATTTGTATGATGGTCGCCCGTTAGAGTCGACAAATGTTTCGTCGACTTTTTGCTTACATTCATACCTTTAAGGATTGCTTTGATCATACATTCACAGATGATTTCATTCGAATTAAACCTGTCCTTAAATGCTAATTTTCACTAGAATCAGTAACTAGTGAATCAGTTTGATTTAATAATATATTTTTTGTATTGGAACTTTTTTCGTGGAAAAACCCTCGAGGTTCTTGCTTCAGAATAATTCCTGCAAACCAACAAATGAAATCACTTAAACGATTGACCGACTTCAAAACGATTGTCACAACATATCCACGTAATACATATACACTTTTCTACCGATTTACGCTTAAATGTGAGTTTTATGAATGCAAACTATACTTTCCGTTGCACTTGACAGACGGAAAACTTGCAGTCTAACGCACGTTTCCGTTTGGCTCAGGCAATGCCAATTTTTGACTTTCCGTTCGACAAACATCTGTCATCGACTTTTACCAAAGAGACAATTATGTGACGTTTGAGAAGACGTTTAGGTTCCACAATCAGGACTTGTATTTTAAAGAATTCGGCCTGGCCGTCATTATGAAATTGAAAAGAAAAAACACCTATCTTCTATTTCTTCTTCTTGGCTTAACGATCTACTAGGTCACGTCGGCCATCGAATGGCTTATTGCTAATTCCAGGTAGTTGGATAATAGTCCTCACTACGGGGTAAAGATACGGATGGTATTTGAACCCCGTTCCTGCCGCATGAAGATCGACGCATCACTGGGCAGCCCCTGCAAACTGATCACATTATCTAATTACAGGATTTTCAAACAATCTTTTTAGTTGAAGCTTATTCATTCAGCTTATAGCCAAGATAGTTCTAAAGATAAGCTACATCCGGAATAGTTTTGTATTAGTATTAATCACTTTTTGTATAAAGTATAGTTTTCATATTTCCTTTGTGGAGTACATTGCAAGCACTTTTAGGGAGCTGTACTGCCTGCCGTGTGCTTGATATAGAAGGTTTCAAAATTTTAATATTTCCATTATTTTCTCGACTAAAAAAAACACGCAAATCTTGAAGATTTTTAAAGCAATTAATAACCTGTCTTAAACCGTTGATTTGAGACACGTTTGGCTAGGTTTCAAAAGACAACGTGAACGAAAATCTATCAATCAGTTCCCACATCCGGCAAACCTTATTTGTGCAATAATTACATCAGTGCAATTATCACAATCATCCGTACAGTTGAAATTCATCGCCCTACGCCCATCACTGTCATCTCAGCTACCAAATATGTAGACACCAATGCCACACATGCGTGTCTATTGTCAGTAATTGGCACTGTGCGCTTTATCACCAGCAGTGGTTGGGCAGTGGTTGGAAGGTGTGTTTTTGTCTTGAAAAGTGGTCTTAATAGAGTAATGGTATGCGAAAAGAACCACTTTGTGAAACGATTTGTTTTGGGGTGGTCACGGACTGAGGAAAACGAGGGAGACACTAGCCGTATCGGTGTATCACATCAAAAGAAGCCTTCCATCATCCGATCAGACACGGTTGGAGGGAGGCAAGCAAAACACATGCCTTCCACACGCCACACATCAATCTCAAATGTGCGCGAAATGCGTGCCCACCAAACCGAGGGCACGCAACGAACGAAGAAGACACGGAGAGATGGGAATGCATCTAAGTTTGTCCATCGTTTTTTGAGGCCACCGACACAAGTCCGTGTTGTGCGAGAACTGTGTAACGTGCAACATTGCCGCGCGAAATCTGTCTATTTGACGTATCGCAAGTGAGGGCCGTATGCGCGCCCGTAATCAAAGTCAACAGTCAACTCGCTCATTCGGGTTTAAACAGCATCCGCTTCTCATCAGAGCTCGTACTTCTGGGTGGTACCGATGCTCGCCCGTTGGTCAGGGCGGGTTGGGGGTAGGGTTGAGGAAAAGGCAAAAATAATAATAACAATAAACGAGCCACAAAACGACACATCAAGAAGGGGTCCGTACCGAGGTGGCTATAGGTCTTTTTTTTTTGTTGTTGTTGCTTTTGCTCTCCTCTTCTCGAGCACCCCCGGGTGTGAACAAAGTACGCACATAACGAGCCAGCAACGAGCATCATCGCCATCGTTTCCGCCCGGGTGCAATTGTGTGTTTGTGTGCGGCGGGGCTGTTTGGTGTGTGCGAGCGCGGCTTCGTTTGGGCTTTGTTCAAATTTATGCTTGACGTGTTAAGTGGTTTTCTCGGAATATTGCTCACTTTTGTTTACTTTTCATGGGTTGTACATCTTCCTTTTGCTCTCCCGCATCGTCGCCGTCGGTCACCCGCCCCTCCTGTGGTGCTATTTGAACGCGCTTCAAAAGAATCTCTTTATTGCTCCGACAGCAGCAGTAACAGCAGCGCCAGTCAGTCAACCAGTGCGTGCGAGAGAGTGTGCGTGACAGCGGCACGTTTCCCACTACGCGAGAGAAGCGAGAGCACGGGAGAGTGCGAGAGAGTTTAGCGTAGTCGGGTATCTGCGATGGTGTGCGTGATGCAAGGTTCTAGCGCTGCGATTGGTCGAAACAGGCCATTCATCACCCGGAATCCATCATGAAATTTTCGCTTCGCTCTCAGCAACCAGTTCATGGCAGCTTGCGGCGGCCGCTGAGAACGAGTCCAACTTTGTCTGCGAAGCTGTACGGTTCGGCAGTGGTGAATGTGATTATCGTCGTCCTCGCGTCAAATTCCGCTACGATACTGAGCCTTCTGTGGATTAACCTACGTGTGGCGATTACCATCGCGTGTGGCTGAGTGTGTGTGTGTGTGTGTGTGAGCAAGCGATTACGCATTTGGAATAATATGATCAAACACATGTGCTAATACGCGCAACCATTGTACCGTGTGACACGTGTGAGCAGTGCTTTGGCCCGTAACAAGGTGCTGTCGGTTGTTGGGTAGTGGTGTGGATGAAGATACCGAAGGCCACAAGTCAGAAGGAAAGTGTTCAGATGGTGGTTGAATCAGAGTGATTGATTTAGTAAACAACGACCACCTTCGGGGATCATCTGTCTGTCTGTTATTGAAAACGTGCAACGTCTATCATTGCTGTCGTAAGACGTTGTGTGCAGTGTTGTGGTTGGTTGTGCCTGTTTGATTTGAAGCCTGTCTGAAAGAGAAAGAAGGAGAGAGAACGAAAGAGAGTGAGTGTGAAAAAAGTGAAGAAAACGACTAAAGATCAATGCAATTGATGTGGGTCGATTAAAATTGTAATTTGTTGTTTGGTGTGACTGCAAAACAAAGTCGCTGTGTCAGAACGCATTCAATCTAAGTGATTTGTTATAAAATACCATACATTGCTCTTGAGCACAACGATCGAGCCGTGAGCAGTGAATTTGTGTGAGCAATTGTTGTTGCGTATGCGTGTATGAGAATGTGAAAAAATATGACCACTCAAAACGATCTAAAGTGTGAATGTTGCAGCATGCAAACGAATCAACCCTTTGCAGTGCAATCACTGCACCTATAGTTATTGTGTGAAGGCATTTTCTTGCCAATAGAGAGTGGAATATAAAACAGCAAAAAAAAGATACCGACGGAACGTTGGAAAGCCTTGACGTGTGTGTGTGTGTCTTGCAAAGAAAACAAAAAAACGCATCGGCCGATTAACAGAAGTGCATATCAACTTGTATCAGAGCTTCATTGAATTTTTCATTCGCCAAAGAACGCCCAAATGGTGATACTAGAAGGCACCACAATGTTACAAGTTGGAAATAATCAATATCTTCAGCCGGACTACCTTTCTCCGCTTCCGACCTCGGTAAGTATTCGAAAGTCTGATGATCGTCGGATGATAACACATCCATCCAACGGAAGAAAAATTACTAACGCCTCCCTTTTTTCCTCTCACAACAGTTGGATGCGAAGAAAAGTCCTCTAGCACTGCTGGCGCAAACGTGCAGCCAGATCGGGGCCGACCCAGGAAACATTACGGTTAAATCGCTTGTTTCACCGTCGGAAAAGAACAAAAAATCATCATCCTCCAACAGCTCCAGCAGCAGCAGCAGCACGAGCAGCACATCATCATCGGGCAGCAATTCGTCGGCCTCGTCCCAGGTCGATCCGACGTCGCACTCATCCGCGTCCCGATCGCCGTCGGTAAAGACGGACAAATCGGACGCATCGCCGGAGATCAAGCTCGCCTTCAAACCGTACGAAATGAATGTGCTAACGACGAAAGTGAACCTTAGCAAAACGTCATCGTCGTCGTCAGTGGACGATCGCCCATCGTCTAAGATGAGCAGTGGAAGTGACGTGTTGAACAACAACAGTGTGAGCCAAATCAATAATAATAATAATAATAGCCACGGTGATCATGGGGGGCGCAAGGAAAGCCGGGCCCTTTCGCCGCGTGGCAGCGCCGATTCGCCAATGTCGGGTCGCGGTGGTGGCAGTGCTAGTGTCAAGAGTAACGAAAGTGGTGGTGAGCATGGAGGCAATAAGTGCAGCACGCCGGAAGGTAACCGTAGGGCCCCGTCCGCCGGTACGCCCAGTGATCGTGACAAAGTGAACGGAAACAGTGTGGGGGGTGGCTCCGGGCCGTCCAGCAGTCCGTCGGCCGGTATGATGCATCCGGGAGCGTTGCCACCGTCGGCCGCATACAAAGCAAACCCGTACGGTATGAGTGGGGCCGGTTTGCCGAGTCCGTCGGGGATCGACCACACCAATCCTGCCTTCCGGCCACCATTCGCTGGTGCATTTAGTCATCATCATGCGGCCATGCTGGCTGCCGCCGGTTACTCGGGAGCGGCAGCGGCGGCTGCGGCGGCTAGTGCAGCCGGTGCCAATCCGTACCTCAGCTACACGCGCGTCAAAACACCGTCCGGCGGTGAAACGTTAGTACCGATCTGCAAGGATCCGTACTGTACCGGGTGTCAGTTTTCTGCCCACAATCACCAGATGATGATGGGCAGCCAGTGTCCGGCGGGCTGTACCCAGTGCGATCACCAGAAGTACATGGCTATGGCGCTCAGCTCGATGCCGCCAGCCGGCTACCCGGGCTATCCTTCACCTTCGTCGGCCGCCGCTGCCGCTGCAGCAGCTGCAGCAGCTGCGGCGGCAGTAAATTCCGGCGGTTCGCAACCGCCGGGCAGTGCCGGTGCCGCTAGCCGTCCGTATATGTGCAACTGGGTCGTTGGCGATTCGTACTGTGGCAAACGGTTCAACACGACGGATGAGCTGCTATCGCATCTGCGTACACACACCGCGAACCTGTCCGATCCTGCGGCGCTGGCTCTGCAGCAGCAGTTGATGCCGCTGAGTGGCATTTTCCCGCCTACTTCACTGCATCACCATCATCGAGGCTATCCCAACCCGCCGCTGAGCCCGCTGTCAGCCGCTCGGTACCATCCGTACGTGAAGCCCGGTGCCATGCCAACGGCCATGCCCGGCTCACCGTACAGTGCGGCAGCAGCAGCGGCGGCGGCTGCCTTCAATCCGGCCGCTGCTTTCGGCCAGTACTACTCACCGTATGCGGCCGCCCTCTACGGACAGCGAATGGGCGCGGCTGTACATCAGTAGAAAGAAGGGTGCAGTAGTACGGTCTCGTGTGCGTTTTTTTTTTCTTTCGTGGCTGACAGTGTAGCGTTCTAAATACGGTAACCCCTCTTATCACGAAGCGGTTGCCGGGAAAGGCTGCCCTCAACGTTAAGAACATTACGAGCAAAACACATAACAGCAACAACAGAAACCGAAGGTGTCCAATCGTGTTTGTTCTATCAACTGTGATATTAAGATTATTCTTCAAAATGAGATGGAGCGAGGGCAGTGGGAATAGTCCGATGTGTGCTGTTAATACATCCGTGAAAGTTAAGAAATATCTTGAAACGCAAATGCAAACGATTCGAGAGATACAGAGTGTTTCAACGTGAAAGCAAGAAAGCTGGATTTCAAATCATTCTTCACTTGTATTGTGTTGAAACAGGAAGTTTCGAAAAAGAAAATACTGCATTTCCCAACTAATCAAATCCAAAATGCCTACACAAAATCGATCAAATGGTGTTAGTTTGTAAACAAAGTATAAATTCTTCACAAATCTCGATCGATCATGCTTAGTATGAGGTATGAGGCGCACTACAGGAACACTTTTAGGCCTTTGAAATTATCCTTATTTTGCTCGTCATGAAGCTCATCATTAATTGAGCTGAAGCCATGTTCAAATCGAGATTTTATTTAAAGAACAACAGTCAAACATGCGGATAAACTGAGCGTAGAGTTGAGATTATTTCACTTCAATTTTTAGATGAGAAATCGCATATAAACGACCCGAAAAATCTTTGATTATTCTTTCATTCAAGCTAAAATTCGATCTAAATGTCAATATGTCTGGAAATGAACCATTTGTCTTGCGTAGTTTTTGTCAATGTTATTGTTCTTTGCATTAATATAAAATAGTTTCTGTTTTCACCAAAATCCACACAAAAGATGTACTGCTTTAGTGTAGATCGCATTATCTATCGTTTGTTCTAAAGTTGTTCATTTATCATCGTTTCAAATGCGCGCCACGTAGTTGAGAAAGGAATCCAGTGTGCATAAACTGCATTGACAGATGCTATTTATTATTGCCGTGTTTATTATGTTGCTCACTATGCTTTCGTTTGCCGTAGATCGGTCGGTATTGGGAATATGCAAGTAGAGCAAAACAGAGCGGAGAAAAACACAAAAACGTACTTTCGAGGGGTTACATGCAGGGCGGTGTAATAAAAGTTGCATTCTTGAGATAATAAAGCAAAACGAATTATCTGCTGAAATGAAGAATAAATAAAGTAAAAGGAAACACGAAGAAAGATGCAGGGAAAGGAGTAGATGTAGTAAGAAGCGAAACGGCAGGTTACGAGTTGTATGTATGCATGTGTGTGTGTGTGTAAATATCCAGAAAAGGCGCAAGACGTAAAGAGAGGGCAGCAACAGCAGCTCTCAGATAAAATACGAAATGAACGAAAAGAGACCGAAGGAAACAAGCTCGTTTGTAAGAGAAAAATATGAAATTTATGAACCTGTAATAAATCTAAAAAGGCAGAAAGGAAAAATAATATGAAAATAAAAAGGAAACGCCACATCCTCTATTAATTACAAACCACCGATCTTCTTGACACTTTACTCCCTTGGCACAATCCGAAAGCCCATCGAACCCAGTTAACCGGACGAGGTTGCTAATGGAAACGAATCCACGTACATAAACCGGAATATTGCGAAGAAAGAAGCAGGCCGAGCGATGGGAGATCGTCGGTGGGTTATAAAAAAAAAAGCTACGAATGTGTTACGAACGACAAAACTGAACAAAAAGAAGGAGTTTCGAGAAACGGAAACGAGAAAATGGCACGGACGAATGATTTTAAAATGATATCATGTTTCGTTATTTATTAGTTAATTACCAAGCCTTTCAATTAGCACCCCAGAAGCACCCCAGAAATGAATGGCTGCCGGAGCTGGGTCGTTTGGCAGTTGGTTGGTTGTGGAGCATCATCGTCGAATGTGTGGTTGAATGAGCAGAATGGTAGGGGGGGTCAGAAGCGGCGAGCAGCCTCTCACACTGGCAGAGGATTCCGTTCGCTTTGTCCATGAGGGCCGCGGCGGCGAACGACGATGACGCCGCGTTGTTTGTCATGTTTGTCGGAATAAATTCCACTCTTGTTTGAGCGAAACATTGGTACGCTGGGCTCATTGTGTTTTGTGTTTGGGTGTATTTCCGCACCGGAGAGCAGATCTCGTCTCGTCAGCCGTTGGTTCGTTTGGTGCGTGCCGTTGCTTCTCCATCGTCGTTTTGCACATTTGTTTTCCCACTTTTTGTTAGTGTGGTGTTTCACTCATCACTTCGCTCCGATCTCCCGTCCCGTATAGTGCAGGGGCTGGGGAATGGGTGTACAGTGTTTGACAAAGTGGTCGCGTAGCCATCTGTGTACCGTTTATCGCCATAATAATGCGACTCGTAATGGACAGCTTATCTAATCGTGTGCTTTTTCTCCTTATACTGCATTGTTAATGCTCAGTATAACACACGATGCGATTAGCGATGGTGGTGATGTGCGACAAATCAACGAGAGCTCGCACTGAATAAGATCTTTTTCTGTACTTTTGGGATAACTTTTTGCACAGCACTGTACAATGACGGGGGAAATAAAAGGCTAAGCTCTGGTAAACCGAAGCAACGAGGTTGAACTAATAAATTTTCAGCTTTTCAGACTCCGCGGCGTGGCTTGAGCGCTGCTGCTGCTGCTGCTGCATGAGCAAAAACCGCCCTTGGAGGAGTGCTCGGAACAGTGGATTTGCTGCCCACGTTTAGCTCGGTTTGTTTTTGCACATCGAAGGAGGCTTTTCCTTCGTGCAGCGCAAACGAGATTGGCATGGGAGCGCACAGGCCGCTACGATGGGTTCGGGTTGCCTCGAATCTTGTCTGTCTGTCTGTCTGTCCAGCGATTACGCTTGAGTATCAAAGCCGCTGCGCCGAATCGTGTACACGCACCGAAACCATCGAACTCTATTCGTGCGGTGTGCTTTGCAATTTTTACCGTGGTTTTTTTTATTTTTTATTGTGTGGTTGTAGTTGTTTTTACTGCTTTATTGCTCCAAGCTAACAAAATCAGCAGAACGATGCAGTACGATAGGGAGAATAAGCTGGCAGAGGGATAAAGGGGAACCAAGAGACCAAGAGAAGCGAGCAAAACAAGAAAAAAAATGGCATAAAAGGGCCCACGGAAAAAAGATACTTCTCAAAACCATTAATCACTCACGACAAGCAGGGCGCGAGATCCCGAACCCGAGATGAAGTTATAGCCTGCAAAACGATGAAACGAGAAGGTAAATGGCGAAGCAAAAGAGAATGTGGCGTGAGCAGAATGATGGCGATATAGTCGGTCGAAGCCGACAATACAACACTCTTCAGCGTTGGCATTCTCGTCTGTCCTGTGGCCAGGCGAAAACTGAAATTTATCTGTAATTATCTTCGATTATACAGTCGTTATTTTTCTCGCTGCGCTCCATCGTGCGCGCTGTCTGCTAAATGTGCGTCGAAGAAGGTGGGGGGGGGGGAGCTCCTGCGGCTTTTCCTGGCGGAAACCGTGATCCTTGGTTGGGAGCTGCCGCAGGAAACACAGGCAAGCTTTGGGAGGTTGCGTTCAATTTTGCTTACCTCTTGATATTGCTACACGAGTTTTGGACCGTGCTTTGCGCTGCATTATTGTGTGCTGTTGCTTTTTCTCAATTTATCTCGCCCTCTCTCACTCTTTCCTTCTATCTATTTTGGGTTTCCTTTTTTTTCAGCTTCATGCCGCGATGCCTGCTTTGATCTGATAAACAGGGTGTTTGAGCGTGTTTCTACTGCGGCTTGTTTACCGTTTGTGTGTCGGCAGCATTGGTGTTAAGATTGAACGACGCAACGAGCGCGAGCACATGATTGAATAATGTAAGGCTCCTGATTTAAGTCATGTTTTCTGCGAGTCGTTAGGAAATGTGATATGATTTACTTCCAAGAAGAAGCATCGTTGACCATAATAACACTTGATGTTGAATAGGCGGCCCCCATTGATGGCGTCCTAAAATTAGTGGTATCGCTAACATTTCTATTGATCTTAATTGTATGCAAATTTAAGACGAAGGAAAAGAACATACTGCTGTGCATAATAATCCCACGGGCTGGAACTTTATTTGTTAAGTATGTGCATGCCCCATTTGGCAGGTTCAATTGAGACTCTTGTAGCAACGCTGCTGACAGGCTCCTACAGGTATAAGAGTGATCGACGAGCATGTTTTGGATCCGCAAATGATTCGTATGAGAGCAAAAGTATTGCGAGTATGGATCTTTTTTTGTAAGAATAGTTATCTAAAGATTACAAACCATATAGTTTCATAAAGAAGTTTACCATAATTATGTTAAAAAGGGTCGAAAGAATTGCAAGCATTATTACTTTATGAAGATTACAATACGATTCGTCCAACACTTTAGTTGATTTGACAGATTGCAGCGTCAAGAAGTTCTGAAGAAGTTCTGTCAAGAATGCAAAAATCACTATGCGCATGTAGTTCCTGATAAATAAGTAATTAAGCAAGTAAGTAAGCAATAATAGAAGCAACGAGAGAAACGAAAAACAAAACTGGTATTAAGCTGTAAAGGTGTTGCGCATGAAATGCGCACTTAAATGTTGCAATAACTCGTAACAACAAACGGACGGATCAGTTAACATTTTACACAAATTTCCTTGTGCTGCAAGCAGCACAAGACCAACCTTCCGTTGGTCTTATTTTCAACACCACCCGCCGGTGGAACAGGAGGAAAAATAATGACCGTCATTTTTAATGGTGGCCATTTTCAAGTCATAAATAGTACTTATAAAATTATACCCCATCACAGCTGACCAATTTACCCACCGTCAAAAAAAGAGACATATCGACCGCCACACCGGTGAAGGGTTGATTCGGGTTACTTCTTTCCACTTTTAGTTTGTTTTTTTCTTGGTTTTGTTTTATGTGTGCAGTGGCTTTTAAGCCCAATGTAGTGTAGGCAAGCGGTGAAACTGCTGCTTCTTTTTGCAGAAAGGCAAACCCCTTTACCGTTCTGTTTTTTTTTTTTGTTTGGTGTCGTTCGGAACTGCTGCTGCCGTGTTGGTGTCACTGCCGGGGCTAGAGTGTAATGGTGGTATCATATTTTCTCAGCATCGAGCGAAAAATCCAATTGAAGGAAACATAAATCTTTCTTTGCGCCAACTGTCCACCTTGCCCCATGTTACGTCTTTGCCGACTCGCTGCTCGCCTTGATCTGACATTTCGGTCTAACTAATGTTCATCGGCTACGAACGTACGAAACGAGCGTAAAAGCTGTCTCTTGGGTACACAAAACAGAATGGCGAGGGGAAAGAGTGGGATGTTGGATTTGTGTGTATGTGTCCGTGAGGGAAGTGGAGGAGGGTGGGGGGGGGGGAAACTGGGGTTTGTCGTTGTGCTGTCACCGCGTGTCACCGGGCACATGCATGTGGGGAGCTCTCCCTCTTAAAGAAGGGCCTCCCGTGATGTAGCGTACAGTGTAAAACGCAGAAACACATCAACCAAACAGACAAGCTTGACAGGCAGCGAATTGCGCTGTGTAAGCCAAAAAATGGCTGTTGGCAGTAGGAAAAATTAATCTGTCTTGAATTATTATCGCAGCTCGCCGTCAACGAGCGGCGGGTTGCACACAGAACCGGGGGAAGTATCAGAGCAGTGCAGAAGTCAAGCGTCTGTCTTTTTAAAAGCCAACCAACAAATCCTGCTGTTAAACGAAAACCAAATGTACGTGTGTGTGTGTTTTGAAAGAGTCAACGTCAGAAAGGGTTCGGTCACGGTGGTAAAGGTAAAGTAATTTTACAGTATTTCTACACGATCGTGTCGACATTTCGACGAGCAGCACGGTGATGACGGCTGAACAACATGCGTCAACTACAAACCGCTACAGTAAAGTGACCGATGTTTACCACAGAAAGCAACAAAACTGTGCTTGAGTACGTATCACCTATACGCATATTAGCAACCGCCACACCCTATCCGGTGGTCGCGATCGGTACGAGAAATTGTGGAATAGATATGAGACTTGGTGACGATAAGCAGGGAGAAAATCTGCACATAAACGAGGCGTAAATGTAGCTTTACTATGTGTACTATGTGTGTACTAGAAAAAAATAATTGGATACTATCAAAGAGGATTCCGGAATGAAAAATCAATCACTGACCAGATCTTCACCATGTGACAAATCTAGGAGAAGATGGCAGATGAGCGGCTACACTCCTAGCATCTCTGCATAGCCTAGGTAAGGCTTGTACGAATTACAATATCCAACATCACATGTCAGACGAAGGGAGATCCATCCAAGACTTGGAAAAGCAAACTTTTGAGACAATCTTCGATAAATCAGTTCTTATCCTGGGTTTGAGGCTCTCCCATCTAACAAAAGCTTACCTTGGGTTTCATACAGATTACCACTAGCGACCCTGAGACCACTAGCAGCCCTGCTAACAAACATGAATTTACGCAGGAATGATGTACTACTGTGTCCGCAAAATAAAGTGGCGTTTTTTCCTAAATGGTTTTTTATTAGGCCAAAAGAAGATCTTCACCTTCAAAGTAATCGCCTTCCAAAGCAATGCACCTCCTCCACCTCTTCTCCCACTCCTCAAACCAGGTGGAAAAAACGGGTGCTGGGATGTCCTTTAGTTCCGTAGTCACTGCGGCTTCTATTTCGTCGGAAATGTCAAAACGTTATCCCCGAATCCCCGGCCAGTTTAGCTTGTTGAAGAGCCAGAAGTCGGCTGGTATATGGGTAATATGGGTGCTAGTTGTTGCGAATAATTCCCTCAAAATGACGGCACCAGACGAGACTTCACTCGCTTCAACCCCAAAACATTTTTCAGGACAGTGTTGACCGAGGCTTTGGAAATCCCAACACTTTCCGAAAGGTCGTCGTATCGTCAACCGACGATTGTTGACCATCAAATCCTTGATTTGGACGACGGTCTTGGACGGTCTTCGGACGGTCCTCGTCTTCGACCTTCTGACGGTATTCTTGAAATCACTGTACCATTTTTACACATTTTTCTTCGACATAGATTCTTCTCAGAAGGCTTTTTGTAACATCCGCAATGTTTCCGCAGCGTTTATTTCATTGCGCAAACAATATTTGATACTTGCGCTCTGCTCCACAAACTTGGACATGGTCAATATGGACAAAAATACTTGGCGCAGCTCAGAAAACAAGTTGTCACTTCTAGTCAGGTTGACGTTCTGACTTGAATCGTGGCAGAACTGTCAAAACATACATATTGCCAAACGAAAAATAAAAACAAGGGGCTTCTTTTTGCGCTCGAAATTTGACATCCAATGTTACCTTACTTTTCGGACACAGTAGTATAGATAGCTAATCACACCTTCAAAATCGTTCAAATCTTCATCTACCAGGGGTCAAATGTCAGCAGCGATAGCAACATAAAAGTTGATCTAGTTGCCAGCCGGTTATTCTATAGGTTGAGGAAATTCTAGACTCTAGTGGGTTGGTTACGTCATGACAATGGCATTGGAAGGCCGTAAAGTCCTTTTAAGACGGCCAAAGCAATAGAGAAGGTGTGGTTAGCCCAGGTTGATTGAGAATGGTGGCATTTGCCAGCATGGACGTTACAAAATAATAGCAGACGATGGCGCTAGACTGCGAAAGTCTTTGGCGCTGCTATCGCCTCTGTCATCGGACCGCTAATACAACTATTCTTCTTTTACGACATGATTGCAACCTCAGCATGTTTTTGCTTACCATATTTGACTTCATCGACTTAATTCACTCGTAGCAAAATAATTAATCCTATGTATGGTGTGTACGAATTTAGATAGGTTTTAATTCTGGTCTCAGCTCCTGTTAAATCCCTATGATTGAACGTCACCGACTCCCTCCCTATCCGTTATCCAGGCTTTCCAGACAGACACAACTCAATCATCTGCCCATGTGGATGGTATAAAAAGACTTTACGAATTGGGTTGTCCGGTACCATTTTCATAACCATTACCAACCATTCTGACTTGAGACTTACCACCTGTTCGACTACAATATCCCACTATCGTGCATTCGTGTTCGGCTCCTTAAGTCTTCATTTTTTCATAATGCTTGTAATACTTCTCTCAAATGCTTTTATTATTAGTTTAAGACTTACAGCATTTTTATAACCTATAATGAAAATGGTAAAAGTCTACCGAATTGATTCTTTTGAAGAAATGTTGCTTTTTGTTTAAATCTAAATACCATAAGCACCATTCTACATGTTGTTTAAGTATCTATGTCTTCAGACCTTCAAATATATTAAAGTAATAAGTATACGATACGATTTTTGCACGGCAGGATCGAAGTTCAAATCCCATCCGGATCTAAAGTTCTCCCGTGGTGAGGACACTACGTGGTATTGGTAAGCCTAGTAAGCTGGTGGCTGACTGGTAAAGATTGAGCGACTAAGTAATTTAGTTTGACGATTTAAAATTGTGTTTTATTTATTTCCTTTTGTGGGAAGACCTTAAAGTGGGGTAGTTTTGTAGTGCGGTTTAATAATGATGATAAGATGTGATTTTGTAACGTAGCTTTCTTCTTGGCTTAACGACCGTAAGATCGGCTAACGCAGGTTTACGATAGCTGAATAACTGGATCATAATAAATGTTAATGTAAGTCATATCAATAAGTCTGAGTTATTGAAAAATTCCGCTTCATGCAATGCAAAACTGTTCAAATGCAGTACACTTTGTTACGAACCATTAAGGCTGGTGTCATTGCTCGGTGGGAAATATATGGGATTTGACCGATGAGGTTAAACGTCAATTTCTTGCGTGCCACCAAACATAAAAAAAGATTGATTTGGTTGCACAGTGGTTTGCAACAAATTGAACTCGCTTGTATAAACGTGTTTTTCTGGAAGTGACAAATTAAAATGTAAACAGATTATTTGTAAACACAGATATTTTCTCATAAAAATCAGCAACAGCAAAAGTAAAACGGTACAAGTGTTGAACCAAACAGTCTAATTACTATCACACTGGAAGTTTAGTATTCCTGTAGTTCGGTATTTCGCCTGGTCCACTAAAGTTTAGTGTCCTCTAACCGGCCTGCTGATACGGGACATAACAGGTTGGCTGATAAGTCCCCGGTCTAACAAAGAAAAACACATTTTTTTGTCAAAATTCGTTTTTATTATTCAACATAGTTCCCTTCAAGAGCGATACAACGATTATAACGACCTTCCAATTTTTTGATACCATTTTGGTAGTACTCCTTCGGTTTTGCCTCAAAATAGGCCTCAGTTTCGGCGGCCACCTCTTCATTGCAGCCAAATTTTTTCCCTGCAAGCATCCTTTTGAGGTCTGAAAACAAGAAAAAGTCGCTGGGGGCCAGATCTGGAGAATACGGTGGGTGGGGAAGCAATTCGAAGCCCAATGCATGAATTTTTGCCATCGTTCTCAATGACTTGTGGCACGGTGCGTTGTCTTGGTGGAGCAACACTTTTTTCTTCTTCGTTCTTTTTTCGTTCGTCAAGCAACCAAAAGTTGCTTGACAAAAGACGCTCTGTCTCACAAACTAATTGACATACAGACGTCAAATTTTGACACGAATCATTTGAAGGTTGGTGCTATATAAAAATAATATGCATTTAATACTAACGGCGCATTCTATGTGTCAGACCGGGGACTTATCACCCAACCTGTTAATTACCAATACTGCAACGAAAAACTTGGAACTGCTCTTGTAGCAGAATGCTTGTTTAAAGCAAGCCTTCCT
This sequence comes from Anopheles maculipalpis, assembly GCF_943734695.1. Classification (NCBI taxonomy): domain Eukaryota; kingdom Metazoa; phylum Arthropoda; class Insecta; order Diptera; family Culicidae; genus Anopheles; species Anopheles maculipalpis. The sequence continues at coordinate 45,784,837 of NC_064872.1, read as the reverse complement.
TCTTCGTTTGTTTACATTCAAACGCCAAACCGATATTGGTTGTACGACTAATCTGCCGAACAATGAGACCCCTACCTCTACCAAGAAGAAAATATATGTTTAAGAATAGGGATAAGTTGGATGTATGAAAAACATACCAATGTTTATCATATTAAGAGTGCAAAAGTTTTAGTAAAAATTTTATGAAATGGAATTACACCACCCTTATAACTGTACCTGGTACAAAGGTTGATAGTATTGTTGCAAGGAAAAAACAATACTAAATTATGCATGAAATCAAAAGGACAATTCATTGTAGAAAAAAGTTCATGAAACACAATCAGAAATTCGATTTTATCGACTACCATTTAGTTCGTCCTTAGTTCGTCTCATTGTGAAATTATATTTACAGTTTTGTTTGTTTCACCCTGCTACATGTGTTTTATCATCGAGTGATTAATTTAATTATAGCTGCTGTCTAATTACGCTTTATATGGGCGAGACAGAATCCACTGTTTCACAAACAAATGAGAAAGTAAATAATAGTAAAATGGGTTGTGATTTTGTACCCGTGAGTGTGAGCAGATTAGATTTCTAGCATTCCTGCCAACACGTAAATTAGGTTTCAAACGCTTAATAGAGACTTGAGCAGCAAAACGCAAATAAATTAACAGCACGTTGTGTTTTGCGGCTTTCTGTGCGTCCGAACACATCCGTCTAGAAGAGTTAGATTGTAAATCCTTCACACGAGCGCAATAACGACGAGCGATTCGGTGTGGCAAAGAGGAAGTAATTTTTATATGCCCCAATGTATCAGGTATGCAGCATACTTTTCATGTTTGCTTTTGTAAGACGGTGTGATTTGTTGACATCGTAGTGTATATCCTTGAACGTTTGGCAAGGGTTGTATCTTTGTTCGGTTCGGAAATATTTTCGTACGTCTATAAATTGTTGCTTAAAGTCTTAGCATCAAACAGCTATTGCCATTCATAGCGCACATAGTAATCTAGCTTACGGTAATCTCATTTATATGCGACCAAGAGTTTCAACTCTTTTTGCACGTTTATCTTCCCTTTGGTTCCCCCTTTGCGGGAGCATTCTTCGGAGTAAAGCTTTCAAACAGACAGCTGGCTGAATTCGGCCTGTCATCTTTCATTAAATTGCCCCTCCGGCGGGTCTCACATGGCAGGTCTCACATGACTAGCGATCTCACGTCATCTCCATCCATCGTGGGCTGTCGGCTACTGTTTAGAATTTACATAACAGAATGATTTAATTTAGGCCCACACCGTCCCGTAACGATCGTTCGATTGATCAGCGGCGATTGCATTGATTGATTGAACATTCCTTTGGTATGCTGTGTGGCATGTACACACATACACACACACACACACACACACACACACACCATTTCCAATGGGTAGTCTGACAAGTTCGAATGTTGAATCAAACTATACAATCGCCCCCACTGATTCTCACTTGAAGCAGGCATTGCTGTGATGTGAATGATGGAACACGAGAGCGAATGAAATGAACCGCCTAGAAACGGAGTGAGTTTGTGTGTCTCGTGTCCACGTATGTGAGCGATAGAAAGCGTATGAGGAAAGGCACGCAACCATCAAACGTGTCACTCTCTGGGTAGAGAGCTGTCCTTCGCGTAAGATTCATTGGAAAAAGGAATAAGCACAAAGCGGTTCCGAACCGAACACGAAAAGCGTTGGCGGTAGCAACAACGATTCGAAAACAGACATATGATATATCCAAGCAGGCTTGCAGAAGGAGACGTAGATAGGTTGGTTAGAAGCAGAAAGAAACTGTAAATGAAATGTGACATCAACAGCTGCTTTAGTTCTCTCACTGTCTATCTGCGTTCTCGACGTCCTTCACGTTGTATGTTCAGGGGTTTTTGCTTCAATTTTCCTCTTACAACATCCATTTCTTCGACCCTTAGCCAGAAACTAACCTCCGTCAGCATGTTGGCACTGTTTTTTTTTTTTATTCACTGCCTCAGCGCTGATGGTACCTTGTCCCGGAATAAGCGACTAGTGCTCACGCCTGCTCCCCCTAGTGCTGCAGTGCACTCAGTGCAAAGGAGAGCTGTCACTGTTTCTGTCTGTGCTGAACGTTGTTGCACGTCGTATTAATTTTAAAAATTTTAACTCATGTCACGAATTATGAGCTGATGATATGCTCGGAGCTGCGCGACTTACCAGTAGCCTGGTCTGTCAGCGAGCGGTTGCGGCCGCACCCTGCCGTGCTCCCGTGTTCTTCCCCCGCTCTGTGGGGGTTGCGAGGGTTTGTGGCGTTGAAAAGAGAGTGTCATTTTCAAATTAGGAAACATAATAAATGTGTACGGTGCTGGTGAAAAGATGAGAGGTGTCGGAACGAGATAGCGAACCGTTAGTAGGGAGAAAATGGTTGATAGGGATAAGCAAAGCAATGCACAAGGGACGCAACGGGTGATGGCGTCAAATAGGGTGCGCATATTTTTGTGGCAACCAGTGTTGGTGTGAGTAAGCGTGATGTGAAATAGTGTTAAACTAGTATTCCAAGAATTTCAATTCACAGCATCTAGGATACTGGGAGGTTAGGTATGTAGTTGGAATCTCGTTGCTAATTAGTACATCATCCATGCAGTTGAAATAAAATATTATGTTTGAGGGTAATATTTAATTGACTATGAGCGGAATGAATGCCGTATTTTGTTATGCATACATTTTGGGGTGTTTCAGATTATTGTTTTGATGGGGTGCAGTCCGATGTAAGATGCGACAACGATGCCAGTCTTCACGTGGCAGGATCAGGGTTTAATTACCGTTTTGAACCGTTCTCCCGTAGTATGGGCTGACTATTCAACTACGTGCTATCAATAATTCTAAATCAAAGGCACGATCAGCAGATTGTTAAGTCAAGAAGGAAGAAAGGGTTAGTTTTTAATGGAAATAGAGTTAACAGGGAATTTCAATCCAAACCGTCCCCCCGTAGTGAGGATTGACTAACCAACTACGTGGCATCGGCAAGTCTAGTGAGCTATTCGATGGCAGACGTGACCTAAGGGTCGTTAAGTCAAAAAGAATTAGTTACTAGTTACTTAGTTACTAATTTGTCAGGCCACAAAAATATTCTGCCAATTCAATATTCCAGCGGATGCATCAAGGCCAATACTCCAACTCAGTTACCACACCTTCTTTGTCGATCTGGGCGTCTTAAAAGACCTTAACGAGTTGCATTGTTCGGTATCATTTTCATCACTTGACTAAAACACTATAGCCTGGTGAGTCTAATTCGTTGAATGATGGAAAGATCATGCATAGTCTTTGGGGTTAAAAGTTTTTCAGAGCACTTTCTTCTTGAACGCAGTCTAGTGGGTTTCATCTGTTTTGGGCAGAGTCCATGTCTTCAATGTCTCGAAGGAAGAAGTGAGCTAGGATTGTCGTATATCCGGTAGGCAGTCAGAATACTTGCGCGTAGCTAAACAATTATGTTGTTACCGGTGGTGACTTTTGACCCAGAATAGGTGGAGTTTCTTTCGTTCAGGAAAAGTTTTGAGGTGCCCACATTGTTGACCTTTAGATGACCAATAAGGATACAATCTCATATCGTACCTTTGCGTAAACTAGTTTAGCAGGACCGATGATCGTGCCATCATGATTTTGGTTTTGCCTCGTTAATCTTCAACCCAAAGTTTAGTGTCGCTTGGTCGATGTCTATTGTCATCAGCAAATGCTAGAATGTAGATTGACTTATCAGAGAAAGTCTCCGAAGATTGTGACTCACGGATTGCTATTTCTAGCGCCAGAGTGAAGAATTTCCTTGCCATTCTTTCAATCCAGGTAAGCTTGACCGGTAAGCTTGACTTCTTTTAGATTTGCCACATGGTAAAGACCTGATTGCTGGTTTATTTTCGTTTCGGAATCTTTACTGATGGTTTTCAATTATCTTTTCTATAAATGTAACAAGTCGATCTATGTCAATTGAGTCGATATGAGAAAATATTGTAGGGTTGTAGGGTTGTATAGGGTTTTTTACACTCTACCCCATCTCCTGTCTTGTATAAGAGATAGATGATGCAAAGATTCCCATAACAAGGCATCGATCCGCTTTTTCCAAACAACTTCTTCTTCTTCTTGGCCTGCTCAGGATTGAGCACGTCGTATTGACATGGCTGTTATGGAGTTAGGTGTTTTTCCATCAAGTGCTGTTTTAAGACTGTCTGGTTTATTCTCCTTCTTACTAATACATACATGTACTTACACTATACGCTTACATACTACCTACACTTACGACACTACAATGGCCAGGTCTCCAATCAGTTTCCAGGAAACTCGATCTAGGGTTGCAGTCTTTCATCCAAGGCTGCATCCGATCTCCTACAGGTTAGACTCCACTTGATCCAGCCAACGAGCTCGCTGTGCTGCTCTACGCCTCGTGCCGAACGGGTCGCTAACGAGCACCTTCTTGGTGGGGCATGAGCCCGGCATCCCCATCACGTACCCCAGTCAACGTATCCTTCCGGCATTGACTACCGTCAGGATATCAGCATCGCCAAACAGCTCAGCTAGCTCGTGGTTCATTCTTCTTCGCCACACGCCCTGGCTGCACACACCGCCAAAGATAGTCCTTAACACCCGCCGTTCGAAAATGGCGAGTGCATTGGCGTCCTCCGTCAGCATAGTCCAAGACTCGTACCCATAGAGGACTGCCGAACGTATCAAGGTGCGGTTAATCGTGCATTTCGTGTGTTGCTGGAGTCTTCTGGATCGCAGGAGTTTGTGGAGTCCGCAGTAAGCACGTTTCCCCTGAACAATGCACCTTCGGATTTCGCTGCTTACGTTGTTGTCGGAAGTTACGATCGTACTAAGGTAGCAGAACTCCTCTACCACCTCGAGATCGCCGCCGTCAACTGATACTCTGCTTTCGAGTCGGGCTCTATCACGGTCAGAGCCTCCGGCAAGCAGGTATTTCTATAAGCCTCGCGTTTCAGTCGGGATTCCAAACAACAGCAGTTTTAATAATTGTTGAAATAATAATACATGCATTTTGCGAACAAAGTAAGATTTCTACTTGATATTAAATTACTTTTTGATTTGCTTGTTCTTATCTGTAAGCTATTTTGAGATTTGGGAAATCTCCTATCTGCATTAGGTAGTGTCTATAAATGAATTTTATGTTTAAAAAATAATAACCCAAGTGTTTATTTCAATCCTGAATTGGAGTTAGGTTTATATAGGATAAGTACTTAAGTGACCGATCATTAACTTAAATTACTATCGCTTGCATTTCAAGTTTAGCGTCGTACAGTATATGGACGTTTTGTTTTTAACATTTATGTAACTTATCTTGTTCCACTTACTGTAAGAAATCAGAAAAGAAACATAATTTTAAACGACGGTGTTATCTATGGATGCATTTTCAACTTTCTATGATCAAATACCTGTATGGTATGGGTACATCGATTAACAGCTTTTTATCCCAGTGTGCCCCTTCATGCCCATTCTAAGGTAGTTGTAACAACTGCAAGCTATCGTCGAAAGGGGAAGGAGTAGGGCAGCGAATTAATTAACCGATGAGGTACGCAAATTTAGTCTTACCGCAAACACGTTTAGATCCGTAGATGGTATTGCTATCGATGTTTACATTATACCTTGCTATCGACTAATTGACGGGTTTTGCGGTTCATGCTTGCCTGCGATAAATCTTTCGCAAACGAATGCATTTTATTACCTTGTTATGTGTGAATTGAATGTCGTTCAATTACGGACCGTGCCTCGGCGATGAACCATCCTGTAAAACTTGTTTTTCGTTCTTTTTTTTTTTTGTTTGCTAATACCCATTTCAACCGCACGTCTGCTGTTTCGCTTTGCCCTGTACGTTTTGGTGTTACCTTGCGGGACGACGCTACCAGCAATGCAAAGGTGTGGATGTAATAACCTTCCCTGAAACACACTGTTGTTTTCTTTCTGGTCGCTGTAGATTATAACATCCACGCAAGAGATGAAACTGACGTTGAAACAGCAGCTTGCTAAGATTACATTTGACAGACTACAAACGCAATCCTTCATTTACGCTGACATGGCTGACAGCCCGGTGTCTGCGAATGAACTGTGTAGAGATTTTTTATCTGCGGTTATGTCGTACCCTTGTCAGCAACCGTAGAGGTGTTTTTTTTCTATGAATACTTTGTTTAAGTAATTTTTTTTAACTGGCTTAGTTAGTTAGTAAGCTATTTTGAAAAAAAAATATTTACAGAAATATTTTTCATGTTTTAAAACTGCTAATTTGTTAAACATCGCCGGAATTCCAATCGAAATCATGGCAGACTTCGATATCCGGCGCTGATATACCAAGAACATTAGACCGTCCTGTTAGTAAGTTTCATCATGAGGAAAACAAACATCAAGGAAAATAGCTTAACAGGCTTGGGGGGCTGCCAAGTGGTATAGGTGACAACGGTGCCGGTCTTCAAACGGCAGGACCGGGGTTCAAATCCCATCCGGACCGTTCCCCCGTAGTTAGGACTGACTAACCAACTATGTGGTAATGGCAGTCTAGTAAGCCATTCGATGGCAGGCGTGACCTTAGAGGCCTTTAAGTCAAAAAGAAGAAGAAGAAGCTTATCAGAATCAATGAATAAAAAACAATTTGTTTCTTCGTTCGTTTCGTTTTTATGCACTTAATAATACTATCACCAGGTAAAAACCAATATTTCCAGATTGATTAGTGTACCGAAATGGATCTGAAACTTGCAAACATAAAAATAAAATAGTTTAGTATTATTTAGAGTATTTAATGTATTTAGTTTATAGTATTTGGAGGTATTTAATGAACATCTTTTTCAAGATTTTATTTCATACCGCGAAGTACCGTTTCAAACTGTCTTTGATGAAGGTAATGATGATGAAAGCGCTGTAAGAAGTGCTGCACTCAGAGCATTACGCAAAGGCATCCAACGTCCTCATCATGCCAACGGTTAGGATGGAAGCATTCACTACACATCCCGTACGGGCTACAGAATGAAGTGGAATGATTTATTCTCGAGCTATTTGTGGCAGCATGCCATATTTCAATAGGAAATTATGATCCAAACAAAGACTTACCAATTATGCCCACTATAAAAATGATAAACGTTCCATTTTTCGCCCTGCCATTAGCCGCTTCTTTTCTTCGCCATCAGGTCTGGATCCCTCTTTAACACTCATACCTGAAAATAATCTCTATTAATCTTTTTCCCTTCCATCAGTTTCTCTCTCTCTCACTCTCTCTCTCTCTCTCTCTTGCTCTCTCACTTTTTAATACCTATCTAGTTTACTTAAAGTATCCATGCATACAAACACAAAACCCTCGCAGTGTTAGGTTTTTGGTACGTATGTGTAGAATCAACGCCAGCATAAGCCGATCAGATTGTTATGATTTTCACCCTCCCTGAACCGACAGCACATGCAAACGACGCGCTTTCGGTTCCTGTTGAGCTTTTCCACTGTGTGGTCGACGACGGTACAGTGATGCACACATCATTTGGAATAATAAATGTAAGCTAATAATTACTTCATCTTAGCATAACCGATCAGCAGCTGCCGTCATAGGCTCACAGAATGAATTGAAACGAATGGACATGAATGATTTTTCTTTAAGTTCTTGATGAATTGTTTCTGAATTTTTGCATTTCTTGAGCGATGTTTGAAAACAAATTTCTAAACTGATAGGAAACACCACAACACATGCAACAGTCGACTCATGATTGCTAGTTATGTGATACACACTGTATTACGTTTTGCGAACAAAAATGCGTGCAACCGTGTGCGAAGGCAGCGGGAAATTTATCTCATCCTCTCCTTCTGGTGGTGTGAGCCCAGGCAATCCATCTTCCGTATTCCAACACATTCACCTCGTCGCAGAGGAAGTAACAAGCGGAACCAGCTCCGAGAAGGGATACTACCATGAATGGTAGTGAGTAAAATGAAGAGAGAAATAGAGAGAGTGAGAGAGCGAGAGTAAAAGAGAGAAAGATAAAAACGGCTGTGAACATGCAATGTGTAGATCAGGGCAGGGTAGAACGTGAATACAAAATTAAGGCGAATAAATCAAATCGAAATCGTATATATTTCATCTTCGGGTGGCAGATATTATTTATGCTTTTTCACCCTCGGTCGCGGACCGTAACCATTACCACCAGCGCGTCCCAGCGGGCCCATGCTGTCCCGCGGCATACGGAACAGGGCTGTCAGTATGAGCATTATGAAATAATTATCTGTCTATGTTAATCTATCTGTTTCGCTCCGCTTTCATTCCTGCCGCCAGGGCGTCGTAGCGGCATCGGGGCATGTAGAATCGATGCGCCAGGGTGTAGGGTTTTTCAGGGCTCGGTGGGCGCACATGCGGAAGGCAACGTTTGAAGGCGTGGATCATCAACTTGGCAGGAGTGACAGCAACCCGACCAAGCAGGATAAAAACGCGCCGTAGTTCCATGTGGCGAGCCGGGGAGAGAGACAGACACAGAAAGAGAGAGAGAGAGATAGAGTTTAGGTATCTTGTGCAACGGAAACATGTCAACAGTCACGGAAAACAACAGACATGCTGACACGGCTTAGAGGCAAACTGGGGCTGAGCCACGGAACCCATCAGCTCACCTCCATTCAGCGTTTTTCCACCTTTCCACCGGCTGACTAGCGATGACGAAGATAAATGATACCGAGGCCCCGGTGACAGCGCCCATCTCGGCACAAGCACATGAGCGCAGAAACGGCACTGTGTGCTTTGTCCGCTGGCGGATTTCTCGGACGAGGGTTGGGAAAGAAAGTCGTGCAATGTTTTGTCGTTAACGTTCTTCTTTACAATAATTTTGTACTTTCCATGATTTGTTCACTGCGTGAAGGTAGCAGCGTTCAGCTAATAATTGCTTGCGTTAACAATATTTTAAAGTCCGCCGGTATGTTGTGCGTACGAATCATTGGCGAGCTTGCGTGCGTATGCGGTTTTGAAGGTGCATGATTTATGTGCTTCAGGATCATTGTTTTCTGGTCCAATCGTTCAGTTTGCTATCGACCGAAAAAGCCGGCTACGTGACTCTCGCGGGCTGTGACGCAATGATAAAATGTAAGTAGTAAATATGTTTGCCTCAGCACGGAAAACTGTGGCCGTTTAGTGTTATCTAGCAAATGAGTCGGCTGTTTATTGACAATCGATCATTTCGATTAGGTGGCGCAGCGGGACAGTTGACAGCTTGATGCAAATACCTTCCGACTGTCCGAGAGGGGTTTTGTCGATGGTTTTTGCTCAGCCTAATTTCCAACCGCGCTCACCATGTCTTTTTTTTTTTACTTTACTTTAGCAGTCTCGCAACGGGTGCTGAAAGTCAAAAGTGGTCCATAGCATCCGCGCTGTATATTTCCCTTTCTTAATGGCAGTTGACAGTGGCGTCATCGGTTGCCACCAGCGTATCACAAATTTACCAACAACCGACAGGGGATCGAAAGAAGACAAAAAAAAACACACAGTGAATGATTTTCACATCGCACGCCATCGGTCCTCGTTGAATTGGATCGCCATCAGCATTGCCTGTAAGAGGACGGGAAAAGGAAGAGGCCGGGAAGAGGGGCGATGTGTGCGATGGGAATGATAGGACAAAAAACAACCTGAAGGTTAATCAATTATTATGATTGATGAGCCATCGTTCGGGAGAGGAAATTGCTTTTATAATTAGCGAGATTTCTTCCGTTCTCCTCAACGCGGTCGAGCAGTCCCTCGAGCGGTAAGTTTAAATTGTGCGCTGCAAACAAAGCACGTGGCCACGGCAGAGGGGGCGGTGGCGGGAGATCGACGGATGAGGATTGTTGAAAGAACAAGACGTTTCAAGCAGGGCTCGTAATACCAAAAAGGAACCGATTGGCATGATCGCCGGCACTATTACAGCTTAGGTAGCCGGTTTTGATCGTTATTCGTTTCGATGGCGGTACGGATGCGGTATCACGACCATGATTAAGTGAAATTTTATATAGCAAGCTTTCGTGCGACCACCGAAACAACCGGGTACGGTGCACGGTAATGCCTCGAAGCAAACGTACCAGAAACTACGACGGTGGGAAAGGCGGCAGCAACATCATGTTGACAGGCAACTGTCATTTATTTCCACGCCTGGCATCCCGAAAGAAGGGCATGAATGTCCTTCGAATGACGGGTGTGAATGACGGAACGAAAATATTCACCCAGAACCCAACGCTCGGTGTGCAAGGATGCTCGGTGACATTTCTGTGTGTTGTTGGCACGTCAAACTCGGTGATGCCCAAGGTAGAGTTGATTAGGTTCACAGAGAGTATTCATCTTAATAATATTCCTCGCTCGCTCGCTCGCTCACTCGCTCCGGAAGATGATGGAACGCTTTTGCGCTGTCAAAAAGTATGCCATGACATTGCTCAGTCAAGTATGCCACGAAGCAGACACTGATGACGCTCGTCGTCCGTCACGGTCCCCCTCTCAGCATGGTGACTTCTGCTTGATTGAAAATCAGCTCGGGAAGGGATTACTTAACCAATAATGGTCGGCTAAGAGGATCAATATTGTTCAATCCCATGTGTATGCAAGGAGTGTGTAACGAGCTGGTTGGCAATCAAAAACTGTTTTGATGAATTACCTTCTAGTCGGTGCGCGAAAGGGTGGTGATGGCTGGGGCTGTGGTTTCTCAGACATTTGCCTTCTCCACTCTGGTCACCAGTTACTGCGTTGCGCTCGAGCTCGAGTGGCCTATCGCGGGCAACGGGGCGCTGAATGAAGATTGATAGAGTTATTGTGAGGTAATCGTAGCATAGTTTTATCATTGAACAATCGATCAATATGTGCTTGACGGGATAAAAGTAAAAAAAAGCATACCCTTATGTGTGTGTGATTTTTGTTTAACCACAGGAGACGATCGGAATGTTCATTGTGTTGTAGAGTGAACAGTAATAACAGTGAAGGATTGTGTCAAGAGTGATTTATTGGAATCCGTGGCTCCGATAAGATCATTTTTAATTTATAACTTCCTTCGTTTGTGTCTGTGTCGTTGTTGAAGAGCTGCGTTTTGTTCAGTTGAACTGTTGCGAAATAGTTGCAATAATGATGGCTACCATGAATTAGAATAAACAGAAGTGTCCGAAATTACACAATAAGGTATATTATGTGATTAATTTCAAACTAGCTGGTCGTTCAAACTATGGATAGATTTGGAGTTGTAATATGATTTAAAATGCAACGTCCCTTTTTATTAGTTGTTCAATGTTGTTAAAATATAATTTAAATGACAAAGGTGTAGATTCACAATCTAAGACGGAGGATCGTATCCCATCCGGACTGCTTCCCTGTAGTGAGGGCTAAGTCTCGTAAGTCATAACATAGCTAGGATGATCTTGCAGATCGTTAAGCTCAGAAGACGAAGCAGATCGTCTTGTAGCAAAACCAATAGCTAAATTAGAAAACTAAAACTATGGATAAATTGAAAACTTGTAGCCGAAAACAAGATGCTAAGAAGGCTATGGAAAACGGAGGAGCCGCTGCAAGCTGTACGGTGATCTTACCATCGTACAGCGAAAGGCTTCGGTGGGCTGGTCACGTTACGAGAATGGCACCGGACGATTCTGCTCGTAAAATACTTTGAGGCCGTCCAGATGGGCAAAGGAGTTTTGTTAGACACCAATTAAAATGGAGCAAATGGCCAGTATAATGGATTGCCAGACAACGGCGCTAGACCATGAGTTGTATCGTTATATGTACGTCGAGACCAAGACCGCTAAGCGGCTCCAACAACTGAAAGTAGCTAAATATATTAGATTTGTTGATCAGTATAGCCATATTAAGCATGGTAATTTTGGATGGAATGTTCCCGAAGATTTACTGTCAAATCGATGTGGTGCAAGTCACTTTCTGTCGCTATGCAAAAGAAGAATTATTCGATCAATGCGATGACACGCAAAGAATGGTATTCGAAAAGGAGGGAGGATGTGATGTTGACAGGTAAATTCCCTTATCTTCCTAACGAAATTATCCCATCTGAAGTGACAAAAGTTATAAAAAACCTTGTGTTCTTAATAATGATAAAATTTTTTCTTGATTTTAGGACACAATTTGTTTTAAGAAAAAGTTTTAAGATTTCTTCAAAGTGACACATACTGAGATCATTCAGAGGCAATTGATAGTGTTTTCCACATTCTATAAAATTTATATCGTGAGCAATACGACCAGGCCTTCCCTTTCGAAATTAAAAACAAAATAACTTAAATCCAAAGCCTTCAAAACCGTTAGATAATTAGAAGCTCAGGAGAATATAGAAATTGTTTATCGACATCATTTAGTGTACAGTGTACAACAGTGTACAATATAAAATGCAATCATAGACTGGGAACTCAAACGCTCTCTCCGGGGAACCGGAAAAAGCAGCCACATCGCCAATAGTATCTTTATCCACTTAATACAGACTAAATACAAACATTTTCATCATATTTTTACAGACCGCTCCGTTCATCTTGACTCAGTCGGTTGTAGGATCCACTCCACCAATCATACCTATTCTCTCCGCTGCCGTATGTTGGATCCAATAGATATTAGATCCCGCCATTCGCACGCGCAGTCCTACTTCATCGCCTGTATCCTTTCCTCTGAACTTGACGTTCCTTCACTTCTATCTTCTATACCCTTCTCGTCGACTTTGTGATAGACCTCCCATATTTATCCCCTTTTTTGGCCAGAATGATCCTTGGTTAAGAGGTTGCACATCTTTCAACAGAGATCACGAGCTGTTTGACTTCAACTTTTCTATTTCCCACTTCCGAACCTGCCTTCTAGAGTCCACAACCTTTACTCCATAAAAATTCTTTACCTTCTATGACTCCTAATCATAATTACCCCCCTCCCCCCTACCCTAGGTTAAGGATATACATTGTGTAGCCCGGAGCCGGGCTTCACCAACACCCTTATCTCCCAACACTGGAACTCCACATGGCACAACGTAGACCTCAGCAACAAACTCCGTCCCATCAAGCACAACACCGAATTCTTCATGGGAAGATACCGAATCCAGCCACATCCAACGAGTCCTTTCCCGCCTTTGTACAGGTCTTACCCGCCATACACTCTCCTACCTTCTAGAAAAATCTAGTTCTCCACTCTGTAGCTTCTGTGGTGTTGACATCACCGTCCACCACATCCTCACCGATTGCCATGGATACACGACACACCGAGCCATCTGCCAACTAGACACCGATTTTTCTATCAATTCAATCACCCGACAAACTTCATCAGAACCGCATTATTCGATTTTTACGGATCAGTCATTTATATAGAGAAATTTAAGCAATAGTTTAAGCAAAATACTTTTCAAACATTGGTTTCAAGAAGAATCTATACTTACTTTATTTTAACGAACATAATGTTTATTAAGAAAGCCCCTGATAGGGGCCACAGCGGCGCCAATCTTCACACAGCAAGACCTCAGGATTCAAATTTAATCAGGACCATTCTCCTGTGATGTGACTACGCCCCTGATCTTGTCGAGAGAAGATCGGTTTGATGTCATCCGTTTTATTTGGAGCTGTGCACAACAATACACAAACACACAGAAAGGTGTTCATTTGATTTTTATGATTGTTATATGGGTTTCCGTTGATGATAAAGGTGGTGGATCACTTGATTGTGTTGCGATAATGTATAACAACTTCTTGCTTGCACATTATCCCTGAAATGGACGTCTTGTAGCATGGTTTAGAACTTTTAAAAAGAACGAGGCACAAATGACAATTAAAAGAGCTACTCCTTTCAAAGTTTAATCGTGCAGGGCTAGATCGTGGGGTAGGTTTGGTCTGTTGTTAAATTGTTTCCCATTAATGTCACGTTAATAGCCATCAACAACGTGCTAGGGGTGCGAGACCACAACAATTTTTCGGGGAAATGTTATCTGTCTTTCCCATCACACAGCTAGCAATACAATAAGCCATTCTACTTCTGAACTGTGCAGGGTGTTGAACCGTTTTGATCACCCAATTCGTTTGCCGCTACACATGGGCTCGCACGCTTTGGAGTTTCATGCTAGGGGTTTCGGTGGTTTGCTGTGTGAGATGAAAAGGAAACAATGTTACCTACGGCATCCCCAAACGAAAACAACAGCTCTAAAAAGATGGTTAAAATGGCCAAGAAAATACGGAGAAGCCGACGGGAAACGTGCTGCGGGAGAGAAAACAATGATTAAGGGCAAGAATACATCGGCAGGAAGCCGATCTTTACCGAGTGTCGAGTGAAGAACAACGGGAGGCACATAAAGTGCCCGGTGCTGCGGACCGGGTCAGATTGCAAGGACTCATATTTCGCAGGACGTGCAAGGAATCAATTCAAAAGGGGTGCAGCAGGCAAACCGTCTCCTTGGTTGCTGTCCTCTCCCTGACGTCCCTTTCCTTTCCGACCATGCTGTGCTTTAGAAATGTTACGCCATGTTAGTCGGCGGTAGAACATATAATAGTGTAAGGGAGCAATAAATTATATTGATGGTTCTATTTTCTCGATGGCAATGAAGATCAGGCTGAATGGACGAATAAACGAGCAAAAAAAAAAAAGAAAAACGCCACGACAGAACGAAACGAAACACATTAAACAAAATTTATGGACTGCTCATGGTGTGTGTGTGTGTGTCGGTTCTTTGAGTTAAGGGAAACAGGAAAGCGAATCGTTTTGTTTTTCTGGTGTTCTTTTCATTGCATTCTCGCTTCAATGCTGCGACCACAGCATGAGAAGGATATGGCCTGAGCCTAGTGGTGTGTTGGGTTTTCCTGCACGGACGCATAAAAAAGCGGAGGGGAAAGCCATAAGGAAATGATAAACAGAACACGATAATGATATGGTTAGAGGAGCCGATTGTTAGATGCGATCGGTGGCATAATGGTGAACTGTTGAAGGAAACAATAATGTGTACACGTTTAGAGAGAGAGAGAGAGAGAGAGAGAGAGAGAGAGAGAAAGAGAAGAGCGGAACAAACCACACGAATAATTTTTCTACACTGTATTGACTCGCATGGGAGACGTTGTTTGGTAAATCGGTAGAACAAAAATCCTCCGAGTGGATCTAATATGAACGAAGAAATATTGGAAATAATAATTCTAACATAACGCCAACGAAACAAATCCCATTTGTGAATTGATATTGCACAGCAGAAGAATGTGCACTATTGCACAAATACAGAGAGCTTTACAAAATAGCACGGAAAGTCGTAAATTATTGCACATTTACATTCGAATGAATAATGTCGTCACACTTTTTAAATAAAAAAAATAAATATATTATTTGTTTCCATGACATTTTAATTGTGTGCTCCCTTCATCCGAAATCTGAAGCATTCGTTAGTACAATCGGGTTAGAAAGTGCAATAAAAAGATGTATATGTATATATTATTTGCTGTACGTTTACAAAAACGACCATTACTCACGGAACCAGCTCCAGCGCAAGGATGGGCGAGCTGAATCGTAGGAATAGTATTTGGAGGCGAGAGCGTGCAACTAACCGGGACGGGACAAATTTATGGTCACACTAAATCAAACTTCTCACCCAATAGATATTAAAACTCGACACACACCGCATTTGCAGGGTGCTTCGGTCGGTGTACGGGGCGAGCCGGTGGTAATGTCTATAAATAATGGTCGTTTCTATCTTTTTTTTTTTCTGTGTTGCTGCTGCCTGCCACAAATCCAGCTACTACTACTACTACTACTACTATTCCACCCGTGAGCGGGACCAACATGGCTTAGTGTACGTGTGCAGTGGCCACTACAGTGCGGAGTCATAATATTATGTGATCGCGTTTCGTCTTCCCATAATTCATGCTCCGATAACCGACTACGCTTTCAGTACTGCCCGGGGAGCGGCAGTAAGGCAGTTCGGTTCGGAGTTTTTTCTTTCGTTATGGGGTTTTCCTTTTGCTTCTCCCCCATTTTTCTGCACCATCATTAAGGAAAATTTATAGGAATGCTTTCACGCTTTCTTTCTATTTTTGTTGGCGGCTTTTTAACACTTTTATCGTGTCATTTGATGGGATTTGGACGCAAGATTCAGCTGGCGTTTATTGACGGCTGTGGGCGCAGTGTGATCGATTGTGCTGGACGTTTTGTTTTTGATAAATAATAAGTATAATACTTTATTTGTTGGAGTGCGATACATTCACTTGCTTTATGAAATTTAACTTTAACTTCATAATAAATTTCTGTTACATATTACATTTTCAATCTTACTTGTGCATCAAGTATTTTTGCAATAAATTGCTTTTGAAGTGTCATTAAACAAAACAATTATGCACAGACACACACACACATATACACACGCCCTATCGGAAGGCTATGCTTTGCTAAAGTTCCAAAAGAGAGAGAACAAGAAGTTGATAAATATTCATTGCACTTTCTTCTCACGTTTGTGCACATTTATTTTCCTGCAGAAGGCTGAGCGAAGCTGTGCAGCACCAGCAAGAAGCAAAAGGTCGCGCCGAGGTATGAGAAATGGGCGAAAACAGTCATCATACTTCTTAACAAATCTCGACGATGAAATGAATAATATACCACTTAAAGGTCTGAGTGGTTGGTTCCGAAATTGAAATCAAACCATAATTGGACCGGTAATTAGTGTCAATAACTTTCCCGTCGCGGCAATTTCAGCGCGTTCCGACGCGTGAGTCGTGAATCACGGGAGCAAGGGGTTGCTGAGTGCTGCGAGTGAAGGGACGAAGGGAAGGTAAAAAAGGGTCCCGTTGCGAGCCCGTCGCACCGTTGCGATGGTGAAGCGCTCTTCTCTGCCTACTAGGATGCGAGGTAGCATCTTGGTCCAATCTTCTGGTTCGTTCTGTCAGTCTCTTCTTCCGTTTGTACGCTATAGTTCAACACTTTGCCGTCTCGTTCGCTCGGCTCTTCCTTTTTATCATTTCTCACCCATTTGTACTTTGTTTTTTTTTTCTTTTCTTTCGCTGCTCTTCCATCCCCGGCTGGCGATATTTATTGCAGGCGGTTCGTTAATAAATAAAAATAATAAATGGATGAAATAAAACATTTGTTTTGCTGCCTCCTGCGGTGTAATTTTTCATCTGTTTCGTTTTGAAACTCCGCCAGCGCGGCCTGGAAAAGGCCCGATCGGTGGTAGATCGAGATCGACACCTCGTGATCGAGAAGAACCTGGTGCCGTGTACCTCAAAGCGAAATGTTTGTAATGCTATATCTTTCTTTACGATACCTCGGAGGAAAACTTTTCCAGACGGTGAGCGAGGCCAGCTTTGTCGTGAGTATTCCCTTTTTCGTAAGCCCTGCAAACTGTGTGTGAATGAAACGGAACGGATCAGACGTCGAACGACGACCGGACGGAAATAGTCGGTCGGCTGACAACACACACACACACACACACACACACACACACACACACACACACACACACACACACACACACACACACAAACAGCTACACTGAAACGATGAACCCATGGTTTCATGGCTATAAATACGTATATCTTTAACTGGTGACACCAATTACATAGGTTTAATATGATGATATCCATAAAATGTGTCATCTGCTGGCCTTTTCTCTTTGCCACTCTAGCATCGAAGGGTGGATACGAGGGGTGTCAACGGTGTCCAAACGGACTCGGTTGAAAACGGAATCGACTCTACTGTCGCCATCATCGGTTTTTGGGCACTGGCACAGCGGGTGGTACGCGTGACAATTACCGGGAACCGGGAAAAATCAGGCAGCATTACACGACCGACGCTAGCAGCGAGGTGAAAACACATCATAAACAGATTGCCTTCACACACTGGCAATCTCGTGGCACGGTCGATGAGGATCGGCTCTGTATGCTCGCCAACCTTGGGATCGGTTTTCCAGGGCTCTTTTCCAATTTCATGGATGTTTATGCTTATTTGCTTCGTTTTTGGTTAGTTCTTTGCTGTTGCACATTGTCCGAATGCGTAACGCGAGACCCGTCCGAAGGGTAGGCGCTTCGATGTTCTACTGTCAAATGTTGTTGGCAGTTCTAGTGAATTATTGGCTTAAGGTCACCTGCTGAGAAATTTCATGTTCCGTTTGTCCCTTTCCTCATGTTTAGACGGTAGTCTCATTTATCATGCGGGCATTATTTGTACATGTCCTGCAGCACAGATCATAGAAGGGGAAAATTATTTTGAAAAAAGGGATTTAAATCATACACCCATTAACTTTAACAACAACAGTAGCACAGTAAACTATGATGATTATAGTTGTCCGTAACGAAAGCCACAAATCAACGGCCATTGCACGAAATTGAAAGATTGAGATAGTTTTAACGTGTTTTGCCTTTAACTCTAATTCTGAGAGCAATGTTTTAGTGGTCTCAATTTAATCAATTTCTATATTAGGCCTGATTGTCAAAGCCAAACGGAAAACTTTCCGATGGAAAGACTCTAACCAAACGGAAAGCAAATTTGTATGATGGTCTCCCGTTAGAGTCGACGAATGTTTCGTCGACTTTTTCCATACATTCATACCTTTAAGGATTGCTTTGATCATACATTCACAGATGATGAAATCAAATCAAATCTATCCTTAAATGCTAATTTTAACTAAAATCATTAACGAATGAATCAGTTTGATTTAATAATATACTTTTGGGGCTTGAATTTTTTTTTTGTGATGAACTCTTGTGGTTCTGGCTTCAGAATAATTCCTGCAAACCGCCAAATAAAATCACTAAAACGACTTCAAAATGATTTTCATAACATATCCAAGTAAAATAAATACACTTTTCCATAGATTTACGCTTGAACATGTTTTTTTTTTATGAATGCAAACTATACATTCCATTGCACTTGACTGATGGAAAACTTTCGGTTTGCGTTTCTGCGTTTCCGTTTGACTTAGGCAATGCAAATTTTTGACTTTCCGTTCGACAAACATCTGTCATCGACTTTTAAACGTCTGATTTAGCCAAACGGAAAGTCATAATACCAAAGTGACAATTATGTGACGTTTGAGAAGACGTTTGGGTTACACAATCAGGCCTATTGTTTATCGTTGTCATTATGAGCTAGTTTGTCGATGACAACCCTATTGACATATTCGATATAAATCCGCCTACTTAGGCACTAAAAAGGCAAATTTGTGTCGAAGAGAACCTAAATAGTGGTTATTAAGGCAATTTTGTCAATAAGGAAAACTTAGCTATCAGTAAAATATATTTTAGAGTGCTTTGTTATATGAAACATTTATACTTAAGACTTGTGATGCGACGAATGTTGTACATTTATACAGTTGGCGAAAAAATTGAAATAAAAATCCACAATTCCATCATTAGCATAAGTTTGAGCACTGTCGGATTGGATTTGTCAACTTCAAACACACGTCACACAATGTTGTGTCAAATCCTCCGCTTCGCCAAAGTTAGTTAGACAAAAATGTTAATTCCAAACTTAAAGGTGAGACATTCGGTGTGAGCTAGCTGAGATTTTAGCAAAGCTAACGAAGTGGACCATAAATTGATTAACTTTTTTACGTCCTCCTTCATCGCCCCTGAAGCATCGTTTTATCGGATGCGTGCTTATGGGCCGTGCGTTTCCGAGCAAGATTTCATGTGCATGTAAGCGTGCGTCCAACACAGCCGATTGGCGGCTGCGGCTGCTGGTTTGTGCTGCACCGTTACCATGCTCACGGTTGCGGCTGCTGATGAAGGCATCATGATTCAGGATTATTGACTGTAAATAATAAACTTTATGAATATCATCATTTCCATTTACCCGACACAGCTGAAAGCGTTTATGATGCAGAGATTACTATAAATTTCCACCGACACAAACCGACCGACCGGCCGACCAACACCGACCGACCGACCGAACCGTCTGGGTTCCTAGCACCAACAGCATCGCCGACTAATACCGACAAACTGTGCGATGTTCCGGTTTCATTCCCTGCCGCCGCGAACGAAGCATGCACGGCATGGTGTTCCTCACGCTGGTTTTATCCCGTGCCTGTCGTGTAGTGGCTTATAACGTTTTTCGATGTCACAACACGGTACACAGGCAGCACCCGGCACCCCGGAAACAGCAACCGGCGGGCAGAGGGGTTTTTCGGCTGGTGGTGAATATGAGAAAGCTGATTTTAATGGATAAGCAAATTAAGGAAATGCCGGATCGTAAATCATTTCTCATCGAGCAATTTATTAAGTGCCCATTTAGCGGAAAGCTAAACTTCATGTTGCGCAAATTCGATGTGGAAAGTGGTTGAAAATTGAGACGCGGAAGGTGCTAAAGTAGATCATCTGTTCTCGTGTTTTTGTTAAAGTATTGGTCACATTTTTGGGCAAGAATTTCTAGCTAATGTGCAAAGGTGGTGCAAACATAACTTTAAAATTTCACCTTCGGTTTGGTTCGATTAGCTCCAAATTTATTTGACTTGCGAAAGCTTTGTGGTTATCTTGTAGACCGTGCTTAAATAATGACGTACATTTTGTAACGAATATAGACCAGTAAATCGTTACATTTTGCAAGCAATTTATAATGTTTGAAAGTTAAATTAGCTTGATTTACTATATGCATTGTATCATGCTTGTTAAAAGCGTAAAAAAGATTTAATTGTAAATTTAATCAAAATTTTATTTTTAGAACCTTTATCAAACTTAACATTCATACCATAATTTGTATACAATTTATAGCTCGTTGCATAGTGCTATGGTGCGATAAAAAATCGGTTTTGCAGCAAAAGTCAAACAAGCGTAGTGATGAGTGATGAAGAAGCTTACCTGAGAACCAAATACCGTGATCACAATGAAGGATAACGTTACCAAAATCATTCGTTTCCAAGATTATGGGTGCCATGCGGGTGCCTGCACCTTGCCACATAGTTAGGCACACAATTTATAGATTAGACATCCCGAGGAAGCTCGTGTCGTTCACGATAACGTGAGCCCTCCCGATGTTTTCGATTGTAAAACGTCATCCGTTATGCTGATTTACCCATTATTATTTTCTCAGACACGCAGAACAGCAAGCTAAAGACACCATGTCGAGCGACACGACATCCCCGAGTGAAATCAATTTAATTAGTCAGCAAACTCCATGGGACATTTGGCAAAATCGGCAAGTGGCCAAATATTACCCAAAAATGTATGGTGCACACAGTTCGTACACATCTGCCCGTGGCCCGTTCCAGTCCAGCTCATGGCTGCTGCTCGTTGAGAATAATAATTTGTGTAATTGGATACTGATACCTGTACCACCAGCCTGCGTGAGCCTATCGGGGGGATACTATCGACGGGTTGTAGTGGGTTATAGATTTCAATCGGCAATATTGAATTATGGTCTGATTTCTATCAATCCCATCAAGAAGTCGGAAGGATGCACGGGACGGATGGGATCGATGATTATATTTCTTGGGTTTTGCGGTTAAGCTTGTAGTGCACGAATTGTGTATGCATCAAACTACCTTTTGGATGCGCCGACCCAACCGGTTTTTGCGTTTGCTAGACTGATGGTACGTCTCGTGACGGTAAGTGGCAGAGCGGTAGGAGTGTAAATCAAACATCGTGCGCTCATCAGTGCGAAGGGAAATAGAATATCGCCTGCCATTAGGATAGCTGTTAACTTTATGAACGATTTATGGTAATGAAGCATTAATTTACGGCCATTTGCTCGATCGGTGGCGTCGATACAGGACCGAGCGATTGGGCAAATATGACAGTTGAATACATTTTATAATATAGGACTGGTTTAATATTAGGCCTGATTGTCAAAGCCAAACGGAAAACTATCCGACGGAAAGACTTTAACCAAACGGAAAGCAAATTTGTATTACAGTCACCCGTTAGAGTCGACGAATGTTTCGTCGACTTTTTGCTTACATTCATACCGTTACGGATTGCTTTGATCATACATTCACAGATGATTTCAATCGAATTAAATCTATCTTTAATTGCTAATTTTGACTAGAATCATTAACGAATGAATCAGTTTGGTTTAATAATGTACTTTTTGTGGTGGACTCTCGTGGTTCTTGCTTCAGAATAATTCCTGCAAACCACCAAATAAAATCACTAGAACGACTTCAAAATGATTTTCATAACATATTCACGTAAAATGTATAAACTTTTCCATAGATTTACGCTTAAACATGGTTTTTATGAATGCAAACTATACTTTCCGTTCCACGACAAAGATCTGTCATCGACTTTTAAACGTCTGATTTAGCCAAACGGATAGCCAAACGGAAAGTCATAATACCAAAGTGACAATTATGTGACGTTTGAGAAGACGTTTGTGTTTCACTATCACTATTCACTATGAACGATGTAATGTTCAATGTAATGCGTTTTTCGATGATAGGATCGGTTGTTTATCACAATCAGTGTTCTGGCAACAATTCGTACGCCACCATTACGAAATCTAACCTTTTGATCATTTACGTTTTGCTTCACCTCAGCCAAGTACACGCACCTTTCGGAATAAGGTCAACTATCCTTCAGGCTGTTTCCTGTCGATCTGAACGACTGCCGGTGGCGCGTACAGCGAGAGAAGAAAAGGCTAAATAGCACTGTGTAGTGTTGCTTTAGAACTGTTCCGAAAACAAAGGCGCAGTCCTCGACCGCCCATCTTGTCGTGCATGAGTAACAGTACAGCAAATGGGGCAACTTATTTTGAGCAGCTTTGATGGGTTGGTGCTTGATTTGTAGATCTTTTCAAGATTGTTTTATTTATATTTTTTTTAACTCTCTTATTCT